>NW_023601653.1:25223369-25823369 GCF_014898055.3 Talpa occidentalis | reverse complement strand
AACCCACATGGCGCAGCAGACCTCTCCTGTCTTGCCCGCTGCTCCCCTCAGCAGTGTATTTCAGTCAGTCTGCCTGTTCTGTTCCCCACTCTGTCTCTGGTGAGTCCTCTCACCCCCTGTATGTCTGGCCTGTCCCCCAGCTCTTGTATGCATAAATAAATCTTAAAAAAAAAAAAAAAAGAATGTGCATTCCATTTGATTGTCAGAGATTTTGATACCCAGAAACAGAAAATCAACTTCGAAGGCATGGGAGGAATTCTGTACCTGTGTTCTGCCTTGTTTGCGGCATTCTTTGACGTCTTCATCCATTGATGTTGAAGCCACATCAAGGGATCCCCAAATGTTGAAAGCTGCACTAAGCCCAGAAAAGCCATTAGTAAGAATCTGTTTTAGCATTTTTTCAGAGTCCTTATATGAAATTCTAAGTATTGTCTTCAGCAACCTCTTTGGCTAAACTTGGTTGAAACTTCTGCGTAAGACCGTTTCTTCTGAGGCCAATACTGTTTCTATTAAGAATCTAGAATGTAGATTCAGGTTCTACAATTTTCCAGGTGCTTATTATGACCCCTGGGCAGGTTACTCTAAGTCTCAGTTTCCTCACCTATTTAATGGGAATATAAAAGTTTCCAACTCATTTTTGTGAAATTGTGTTTAATCACCGTATGTGTAGATGTCAACTTGAAATTAAAGTGACTGTAATAATAAAAGTTATTGTTTAAGATCTATATAATGCAAGCCTAAATATTGGTTCATGCTCTGATTTGTCAACAGAGTATCTTAAATAATACTTTTTAGTTGTCTTTCAAAACTTTATACTCTACTGATCCTATTTTATGTTTATTACCCTCCATGCCTTGTTTTCTGCAGCACTGATTGCTGTTTTTAATAACATTTTATGGATGTTCTGAAAGTGATTTTGGAGTTTTTATTTATAGCACTGGAAAATAATTTGATGAACTATTGTTTCCCATATAGCCTGGCCACTACTGTGAGGTTATTACAATTTCAATAAAAAGGAGTCAGGAGTTATTTTCTTTTTATTTATAAAGGCAATCTTTCCCTCTTTAGTATGATGAATCCGACATCACTCTTATGTACTTCAGAGAAATAGGCTTCCTTGTTGTTAAGGTGAATAGGCTGACCGAAATTCTTACAGAAATGACCATGTAGCACTCCTCCTGTGGTATCCTGATATGTGGTCTTTTAGGAAGCATTAGCAATTTTCTTCAAGTGTCATAATATATATCAGTTGCTGTGTGAAAGAAGGTCCAGGCAGAAAAAAATACAAGCCATGTCAAAAGCAAGCATATGTAAAAACATATTTCGGTACCTCTATTTTCCACATTGTATGAATTGTACAGTAAATCAGTTCCTCAGATAATAGGCTGCAGTTCAACAATGGTGGCTGTCTTATTCACATATTCAGTCAATGCCTTTGAGGGTTTTGTGTAGACAGAACCAGGAAAATATTAAGTCATTTTAGGCTTATGTGGGAAGATTGGATCATGTGATTTATGTAAAATGGTATGTAGCTTATAATTCCCTGGTATTGTGATGTATCTGAATTTTTGTTTACTGAGCCTTTATTATTTTTTTAAACAAGAGTGGTTCTTTTTAATATGAGTGATCCATTTTTTTATTATAAAATTTATAAAGGCTTGCTACTTAGAGAAATTATACCTACTAAACATCCAGTAGTAAGAAAATATACATTTGAAACAAATGCCAGCAGTACTGATATTTACAGGAAAAATTTGGCTTCCAAGAGCTGCGATCTTTACTTGATGCACTCAGAAATCCCCATGTTGTATTTATAACTCCAGCAAAAAATAGCATCCGTCCTCTTTACAACATAAGGTCACTCCCTTCTACCAGCCTGTCATCAGTCTAGCTGATATTCTAGTTTATAAATATTTTCATGGAAGATCACCAGTGGAGAATTAGCTGTAACAGTTCCCTATAATTTAAAACCTACCTAGAATTATTCCATTCTTGATGACACTGATGAAAAAAATTGCTCAGTGGTAATGAAAAATGTTCTTGCAAACCAAAGATCTGATGTTATAGACTAATGGTACATAATTCTGCCTTGATAGGGAATGACTTGGTTCTCTTGTTTCCCAGCCTCCTTTAGGAAGAGAAGTTAGGTATGTCCTGCTGTTTCCCATTGGTGAGAAGATACCTTTATATAAAAAGAGGTGTTTCCTAGGGAATACATGCCATGGTAGAATAAAAATACGGTCTCTTACCGCTGTTGTGACCATATCTCTTTTAAACTTTTTGGAAAGGGGGTGTATAGTTTGTTAGGGCTGCCATAGCAAGCACCAAAAAGCTAAGTGGCATAAAAAACAAGAAGTTTATTGTCTCCCAGTTCTGGACTAGACGTCTCAGTTGATCGTGGCATCAGCACATTTGGTTTCTGCTGAGAGCTGTGAGAACCAGATTCCTTCCATGCCTCTCCCCTAGTTTCTGGAGACCTGCTGGCAGTCTGTGGCATCCCTTGATTTTAGAAGCATCGCTGTGATCTCTGCTTTCATCTTCACATGACATTCTCTTCCTCTGTGTGTCTATATCCAGATTTCCTCCTTTTATAATGACATGGTTCTTTGTGGAGTAAGGCTCACTCAGTGCTTTCACCTCACTTTTACTTGATTATCCTTGCAAAAACCCTGTTTCCAATAAGGTCACATTCCTAGGTGCTTAGGGTTAGAACTGCAGTGCATCTTTTGTGGGATAACACAATTCAATCCATAATGTGGGTCTTGCTTAGAATTGCTTCCTGGGTGCAGTATCAGTGTGGAGCCTGAAGGGGCATCAAGCTGAACACTTGAACCAGCACAGGTATTGGCAGTTAGGTTTGTTTTGTCATCAAGAATCCCAGGCCCTAGGTCTTCCCTGATGGCACAAAGGGTTAAGACACAGCACTATGGAGCTACCCGCAGCCACTGCAGCATGAGTTGGATCCCTGGCCAGGGACCCTTCCCACATGACACAGCAGACCTCCCCTGCCTTGCCTGCTGCTCCCCTCAGTAGTGTATTTCAGTCAATCTGCCTGTTCTGTCCCCCACTCTGTCTCTGGCAAATCCTCTAATCCCCACACCTCTGTCCTGTACCCCAGTTCTTATATGCATAAATAAATAAATCTTTTTTTTTAAAGAGTCCCAGGCCGAGTCAAGTTCTCTGACTTTTTGTGAGAAACAAACAAATAAATGAAATGATAGAGTAAATAAACACAAAGAACCACAAGCCGATATATTTATTGGCTATATATTTCTAGGTCTGAAGCAGAGACGTTAAGAATTTAACTTGCTTTCAAATCCTGGCATGACTCACTTGTGCCATGGCTAGCTTGACCATATGACCTCAGCCAAGCTTAAGCTCTCTAGTCTCAATTTCTTCATCTGTAAACTGAAGGCAATAATAGTATCTTTGTCAGAGGATTGTTTAGGATTAAATGAGAGAATATTCTTTAAACTCTTAGTACCTGGCCTGTAGCAGGAACACACAAAATGATAATAGGAAGGCATGCAGAATGTCCGTGTCACCCGTGCAGATGTGGGGAAGCATTTTTGTAGAGCTTGGGGAAACATCTGGCTCATACAGCTCACCTGTGTTTGCTGAGAGCTCCAATTCTGCCATGGTTTCTGCTTCTTTCAAATTTTGTGTCTGGACCTGTAATCTCAGCAATTGGCACCCAGCTGGACTTCAGGCTTCTTTTTTTCTCTTTCAAGTTTCATTTATTGTGTTTTCAGAGCAGCACTCATATTTTTGTCATTAAGGCATATTATTAGGAAAAAAAGGAGAAAAAGTGTAAATGTCAGAATTTACTTTAGTTCCTAAAGTAATAAATGCTAGTTAGTGACACTCCTAAAATTTTAGTAGTTTTTTTTTTAGTATTTCCATACTTGTGAACTTGGAAATGTATGACTTATTCTCACTGATGAAATAATAAAAATGTCATGTCTATGTTTTTTGCAAGGCTAGGGAGAAAACAGGGTTTGTCTTTGTTGATATTTAACTGGTAGAGTCGAATCCTGTACAAACATATTTTTCCTGTTAACATTTACTTGAAAATGTGGAATGTGTTTGTGTGTGGCTTAGAGCTGTCCCTGTTGGTTGTAGATCATTATTAAACAACAAAGAGGGGGGTTAAATCAGAAACATACATTGGCAAAGCTTAGAAGGCACATTAATGGAAGTTCAGGGTACCAGGCTATATTTTTATAACATTTATGTATTTTTTTAATCAACTGTATTTATTTTTAAACCTCTTAAAGAGGAGGCAGGGGTTTTGACAACTTCCAAAATATTTGACCATCATTTTTAAGAATCTCTTATGTGGAGTCTGTGTGCTCAGGATGGGAATGAGGAAAACTTCCAATGTAATAGGGACATAAGGCATTAGGCTAAAGGCATTTGGAGAAGATAAACCGATTCCCAATTGGGGAATTCAAAGAAACTTTTTCAGTTTTCCTCAAAGGATGAAACTGACTTTGACAAGAAAATAGGATGAGGAAGGAGGACATTCCAAATAAAAGGCGTAACATAGACAGACTTGAATTGTCTGGTTAAATTAATAAAGTTTAGAATTAATGTTAGGAAGGCAGAATGATAATGAATTGTAGATTAGAATTGGTCAGCTAAGGGGCTTAGCTGACACTGTGCTAAGGAAATAAGGACGCAAAGCAACTGCTTTGAGCAGACACTGCCCTGGAGGGGTAGGCTTTTTCTGGCAGGTGGATACTTAGAGAAGATGACAGGATAATGGGAGGAGTGTGAACAGGAGCTTCGGTAGTGTTTCTGGTTGGCTGACTACCTTTATATTGTTCATGGAAGCTGGATGGTAGAGAAAATGGTAAGATATGTGAAATATTGTAAAAGTACTATCTTTAGGACTTGATGAAGATTAGAATAGGAGAGAAACATCAAAGATGCCTCCAATAATTTGATCCAGGGTTTCTGGGAAGAAAGAATATCACCATTAGTAAATGTAAGGAGTACAGGAAGAAGCTATTAAATTTTGGATCTGTTGAATTTGACCAGTATGATTTCATGACATCTGATGGAAACACCTAGCAAGGCAATTGGAAATAGGAAAGAGAATTGACTGTTACAACTCATGTTGGACTCATTTTCATTGGCAAGACAAGACAGTTGAGTTTCCATGAGGTAGATGCTATTTTCAAGGGAACAATAAAGTTAAAAACCTTCACATGTAGAAGAATAAATGAAAACAGAAAATAAGCTTCCTGGGGCAGGAACAGGAGTTTAGCATCACAGAGTAATAAAGAGTTTTGAGAAAGAATGCAGTTGTTGACAGCCATAAATGTTTTTGTGGGAGCATGTTAAGTTTGCCACCTTTACAGTTTTGTTTAAGAGAAAGGGGATCCAGTGGAGGTAAAGAGTCTCTAAATGTTAAATAAGTGAGAACTGTTCATATTGCCTTTTTGCCCTGACATTTTCTAGAATTCCTTTAAATGAAAAATCTTGGTGGCTTATTTTTGTTACTTGGAACCGAAATCTTGAGGTTAATAATTAAAGAATGTTACTACTTTATCCTTGAGAACTTTGTAAGACAGTGATCATTAAATTTTGTCTTTAATAACAAAGGGCAGGCTTGCCTAGGACATAATAGGTGCTTAAATAATTATTTGCCATGCCTTATCCCATCATGAATATAAATAGGCCTTTCACAAAGAGATCATTAGATATCTGTTGATCAAAGGATATAAATTTAAAAATTGAAGTGTTAATTTTCAGAAGGAATAACTTATGACAATGAGAGATAAGGCAGTCAGGGTCTGTTGTCGAGAAATTTCAAGTGGAACTAAGTTTTCAGGAGCAATCCTGTATTTGGATGCACTAGAAATTGGCATTCTTCAGAATCATAAACATAAAAGAGACTTGACTTTTGATGAGGACCTTGTTTAAACACAGCAGGTTGCCCTTCCTTTGTTTTCCCTTTTTCTCTTTTAACCCTTGCCTTTCATTACTGTCACCAGTCACACTACATGAAGTTGGTGTTTCATTGCTGTTTATTTTTTAAAAGGATTTTTTTAAAAAAATTATTCATACAAGAACTGGGGTACAGGTCAGAGGTGTGGGGGCTGAGAGGATTCACCCAAGACAGAGTGGGGAACAGAACAGGAAGACTGGCTGAAATACACTGCTGAGGGGAACCGTGGCGAGTCAGGAGAGGTCTGCTGCACCATGTGGGTAGCTCCCTGGCCCGGGATGGAACATGTGCTGCAGTGGCTGTGGATAGCTTCATAGGTTGTGTCTTAACCCCTTGCACCACCTGGGAGGCCCTTGTTTTTTTTTAAATCAATTTACCAGTCCTTTTATTAAGGGTCTATTTTGTGCAAATTCTGAGAATGCAGATATGAATGGCATGGTTCTTATAAGGGAAACAAAGAGGGTAAATAGGTAAGAGTTCAGCCATCCTAGGCTATGAACAAAGTGCTGTAAGGAGCAAGTAGAGGAGAAAGAAAAGCTAAGAGAATTGGAAGGAAGTCTTTTATTTTGTGCAGTTGAGTTAAACATTGTCAGATTGCAGCAACCTAAGTTGATAATGATAAAGGATTCCAAAAATTCTGTTTCTCTTACTATTTCTGTCAACTCTGACAGCATTTTTTTTTAATAAAAGAAGAAATGGCTCAATTAGTCAGACAAGTAGAGTAACAGTTAAAATTACTTGAGTCAAGTAGTTGAAAGTTATGACTGATTTTCCATGGCAACTATAGTTAAATTCCTCTTCAGCTTGCCCACAAAGGCCAAATAAATATGAAATGATAGTATTTGGCATTTCTTTTTACCTTATTTTCCAGGGGGGGATTTTAATAATGGAATGGGAATATCTGCCTACTATTCTTAAGTAATGGATTGTGTCCATGCATAATGTACTCTTAGAAAACCTAGCTATGATCTTATGACACTTAGCATAGAACCCTGTTCAGTTCAAAACAGGCACTTAATGTGTATTTATGATGGAGAGGTAAACAGGAACTGCAATATAGGCTTTCAAATTTTCAATAATTAAGAGAATGTTCAGAAATTTTCTAGAATATATGTGCCTCACTCCATATGTGTGTTTATGTGCCTTACTCCATATGTATATATGGAATAGATATAGATATATAAGGAGGTAGCTCTGTTCATTGCCAAATGATTTTTCTCTGTAAATGGATTCACCCATGGTTCCTTTAATTAGGTAGTTTACCCAGTGCTTTAAGTGTTAGTTTCCAGATCATTAACTCCTTGACAGAAGACTGAAGGGGCAGGGAAGCTGACGCCAGAATGTTAGGAACAAGCCTCTAAATTGTATTGTTCGTGATGGAGCAAGAAGAATAACAACTAATATCATTTGGTTCAATGTTGATCACAGTTCCTTTTCATATTAAGTATGTGTGTCATCTCTATAAGATAAAGTAGGTAAAGTACAGTGTTTCATATGTGACATAATGACTAAATGTAGACTTAGATGAGCCAAAAGGGTAATTTGTGAGGCAATGCATATTTCTGTGACTGATGTGTATGATATTCCGTAAATTTGTTCTTGGACCTTAAATAAATGATATATGGCCTCTGGATGTGTAACCAAATTGAAAGAGGGAACAGAGAGCAGCATCTTATAAGGCAAAATCTACCTTCTGTGACATAACTAACAAGTAAAAATATCTAAATTAATTTTATTTGGCATCTAAATAGACCAGTGGCATAATATTGCTACAATTGTTGATGGAATAATTCTACTAGATGTCTTTAAATTGAGAATGAGGCTGGAAAGGAATTCTCTGCATTTAAGTAAATACATGAGTGAATAAAATTATCTAATATATGAAAGGATTATTAAAAACGGAAATATCCAATCTAAGTTGTAGCTATCTAAAAGTTATCTTTCCTTTCTTAACTTACAGTGGAGTCTAAGATACTTTAAGTCTTTATTTGAGACTGTTTAGCCAAGACTTGGATAAATTTTAATTGTATGTAGAAATTGGCATCTCCAAATTCAGTCTTTAAAAAATAGTTTGTGGCTCTTTCTCTGGGAATTAAAAAGTAATTGAAACCATTCATGTAAACTGAACTGAAATATCATTACAGTTTCAGATACCTCAGAAATTTTTAACTGAATTACCTGAAAACACCATGAACTTTTTGAAATACTGCAGAAAAAGAAGTTGATGGTAATATAATTACTGTTCATGCATCCTTTAAAAAAAAAAAAAAAAAACTTCCCCAGGTTACCATTATGCTTGCTTGAAAAATTGTTGGCAATATAATTTTATTTCTATATATAATAAGATACTGTGTTAATTACAGTAAAATGACTTTCATTTCTACGTTTGCTTTATAATTTTAAGTTTTTTGTGTGTATTTATATTTAATTTTTGACATCACCAGATAAGAAAGGAATTGTAGACGAGGAAACCAAACTGAAAGATGAAATAAATTAATCATCAAGCATTATATATGCTCTCACTCATGAATTGTTCATTTATTTATTTTTCAGGCATTTATTGATAGCCTTCTCTATACTAGGAGACACTCTATATGTAATGGAAGCAAAACATATTAGATCTTCTAAATTCTAGTCCAGTGTTGTTTCTTGCTTCTCTTTGCTGCTGCTTAAATGCAGTTCAGAATTTCATTTGAAGTAATCTTTTCTTGTCTATTTTGTGCAGGTATTATAATGAGCATTTTTACTAAACAGAGTTTATAATTGCACTTTATTTTATAAGAGGGATTTTTCTTGCCTGTAACAATTTTTTCTATATAGGTTTTTTCATAATCAGCTTTTTTTTTTAATGTAGATTTGTGTAAGCCAAACATTTTGTCCATTACTTCATTAAATTACACTTAAATTCCATAATTTCTCCACTTGGTATTAGTTGCCATTTTCAAGTTTTCTTACTCTCTTTAAGCCATTACCAATGTTTTCCCTTTTTTTGGATGGAAAAATTAAGATATTTCAATTGGCTTTCTACCAAGTGAGAGAAAATGATGAGATTCAGAAATTATAAGTCTGACTCTGTTTAAAACTAGTAAATGAAAGCATCTCTGATAAGTTAAAGATATTATAGCTAGTCACCAGTAATATATTGGCATAGGAAGAAAATTCCAAATCCAGCTTACAGATTTTTCGTGAGTTTCTACTCAGTAACATGTATATAGATACTTTACAAGATACACAAAAAGAAAAAGACTTAGATCTTGCTTTGAATATCATTGAAAGCTGGTTGAGAAGAGATTTATAACATATTACATATCTATATTATAAAAGGAATAAAATAACTGTAACTATTGACTACATAGAAAAATGAATGCTTACATTTCCTCGGTGTATTTTGGCACATTTAAGGGGAAAGTTGCATTACAGCTTATTTTATAAGATGAGATTTCTGTAGGGAAAATGGATCTCTTGGGCTGGTATCACAAAATGAAAAAAAAAAAAAAAAACAACCACAGAAATAGATAAAAAAATATGGTACTTAAATGTAACTAGAAATAGATTCAGAATAGTTTATTTGATTTTAGACTTTTGCAGAGATGCTTAATTATTCATTTATATGTCTTTATGAACCTACTCTCTGAACAGAATTAGGACTTGAAGGCAGGAACAGACTTTCGGTGCTATTAGTTGCATGTAGCTCAGTGGTTTGGGGGCTGTGTTGTCAAGATAATTTGGGATTCGTTTGAGGGGTAACTAACATACAAGTAATGATCCTTTCTTAGATATTTTCTTGGACTAGTGACTTTGAGAGAGAGCCATATATAGGTTATGTAGTATTTCCATCAGCTGTCTTTTGAATTGGTTAGAAATGCGTGTAGTATAGATTTGTATAATGTAAGTATTCTCTAAATTAGTCCCTTTCATTTCATATATTCTACCTTAATCTCTCTTGATTTTGGAAAACTTAAATGTTGAGAATTTAGAGTCCTTTTCTGAAAAAAACCATGGAATGCTTTGGTTACACGTAATGGTATTTGCTTTTGTTTTGTGTACCAAGAGAAAATGTCACTCAATCAAAATCTATATGCTTAATGAGAGATACGTCTGAACTATAATAAGTTCTCACACAATACTTTTTTTGTGAGCATAGTAAAAGTGAGTGTTTTGTTCTTCTGCTGTGGTCAAAAGACATTTATGCTGGGCCTCTCCGGTGGCGCAGCGGTTGAGCGCTGGGTTGCGAAGCTGCCCGCGGCCTCTGCGGCTCCGGTTCGATCCCCGGCTGCTCCCCGGCCACCAGAGGAGGGTCCCACATGGCGCACAGACCTCCCCTGCCGCCCGCTGCTCCCCTCAGCAGTGTACTTCGGTCCTTCTGCCTGCTCTGCTCCCCGCTCTGGCTCTGGTGAATTCTCTCACCCTCCCGTGCTTCTGACTGTGCCCAGTGCTTGTATAAACAAATAAATAAATCTTTAAAAAAAAAAAAAAAGACATTTATGCTGATTAGTGTCAAGTGTTAGAAGATTTTAATTTTTTTTAAAGCATAGTGGATGCTATTTTATCTTTAATGTAAAAGGCAAGGGTGCCATGGTTTTATGACTTCCACATTACAAGTTGTTTTAGTTTCATACAACATAGAAATTAATTATAATTCGCAATAACTACTAGAAAACAAAGCAAACATCTCGTATACAAAATATTGATACCCAAATTGGGTCTATAAGATTCTTTTTAAAGCATGGGATGTTTTATATTTTCAAATCAGGTTTTTATGAAACAGAAGTCAGCTGTTTTTCATTCACTTTATGCAGGAAATACTGAGTTCCTACTGTATTCTTGACATTATCCTGCAGAAAAATCTGCCCTTTTAGAAATTAATTCCAAGGAATTAATGATATTTGGGTCAATTTATTTTTCAGGATGCAGGGGAAATTCCCCTTTGGGATCTTCTCCTACGTGAGTAATCAGAGTGGTACGATATGTGTTAGCAATTAAAAAAAATCAATGTAATAGTATGTATGGTGAATTTACATGGTTTTAAATTCTGAAGCAAAATGAGGTAGGCCATGGATATATATCTTGTGTTAAAGGATCTGGGGCTTCAAATTTAGAGGACTTCACTTGGGAAGGAGGGGATGCCTTCATCTTTACTCTGAAAGGAGAAAGATGAGATTCTCAAATAGGTACCACATCCATCTTCACTGACAAACCCACACCTGGAAGTTACCTCCGCACCAAGTACATTCTTCTAGGTCTTAAAAAGGATGCTGTGGTGTATCTTTGATTAGGAAATAGGGCAAAAGACTGAGACTAAGAAGAGCTCTTTGCAGTCTTTAGGGCCTCTACTGCTCTTAACTTAAAATAATCTACATTCTTTTTTTTTTTTTTTTTTTTTAAAATAATCTACATTCTTTATATAATGGTAACAGACTTGCCAGGGTTCACAGGACCTTGGTTTACCATAGCTCTCCTTACCAAGGCAATACTTATTTCAAAAGCCCTACTCTGGACATATTGAGAAAAGTCTGTCTGACCCTTTGGGGAGACCAACCCCACATATTTCACAAATGGTGTTAATTTGTGGCACATTATTTCTTAAGCTAACATGATGCGTAAAATTATAATAAATGTTACAAAGCTACAAATAGGAAAAATCACCATAAATATGTTTAAGGAATACTTGGGGAAAAGCTTTTAAATTGTTACTTCCAAACAAAGGGCAGATCTGAAGTTTCATATATTTGTAAATAACTTTAGAAATTCAAAATGTAACTCTTTAAATGATTATGTAAGCACTTATATATGTTACTCTGAATGAAAGAACCATTTATAGTACGATAAGTAAGATTTAATATTATATCCTATTGCAGGTAAATTACTTAGTGTGTTGAGGTTTATTTGAAGTTTAAAATGCTCTGCTTCCTAAGATTTTTAAAAAAGATTTATTTATTTATGCATTCAAGAGCTGGGGTACAGGCCAGAGGTGTGTGTGGGGGGTGTGTGTGAGAGGATTCATCAGAGACAGAGTGGGGAACGGAACAGGCAGATTGACCAAAGTACACTGCTGAGGGGAGCAGCAGGTGAGTCAGGAGTGGTCTGCTGCACCTTGTGGGTAGCTCCCTGGCTGGCCTGGAATCAAACTTATGCTGCAGTGGCTACGGATAGCTTCATAGGTTGTGTCTTAACCCATGCGCCACCAGGGAGGCCCTGCTTCCTAAGATATTTTAACATCTGAAATTTTAGGAGAATGTTAGTGCTCTATTCTTCTCTTGCTCAAGTAGCTAATATATCTACTAACTGATACACTATAAGTAAAATCAGTTGTTATATTTGTTTTATATTAGATGTCACTTGTTATTTCAATTCTATCTGTGTAATAGTGATTGCATGGAGAAAATTGATTCATGAATCTTTACGTTCTTTAGGAATTAAAAAATAATCCCATTGGAGATAAGAAATTACAGTAATGGCCAAACAGGAGATCTGCATGTAGTACAACTTGTCCCTTTAATGGAAAATGTCAACAGATTTAACTAAGAGTTTTGAATGGAAGGGATATTTACAATGACATCAAATTGATTCAAAATGTGGGTAGAACAAAAATCAAGTGGAGTTTTATTAACTTTATTGATAGTTTCTGTATCATGTGAAATAGTTATTATCAGAGACAGTTAAGATAAAATTTTGAGGCCGTCTTTTATATGTGATAAAAGATTGTCTCTGAGCTTATTGAAATCAATGAACAGAGTATAAATTCTTGACTTGTTTTGTCTGTCTCCTTCCCTCCATTTTTATTTTCTTTTAGTTTTCAAATTTGTGTAAAAATCATGTAATCTTGTGAAAAATATTAAAAATTAGGTATATTTTTGCAAGAAATGTGACTGATGTAAAACATATTTTTTATGATTAAAGGCAAATTTTAAGAAAAGTGAAATAACTTATGACCCCCTACCCTTAGAATGACATATTTCATTTTTGACCATTATATTTATCTGGTATATACATTTAGCAGTCATACTATGCATCCAATTTTTATCATTCTGCGAATCAGAGTCACACACATAACAGACTTAGCCTCACTGTAATAATGTTTACTAGGATCTTTTCCCTTTAATATGTGGGAAATCAACTAAATTGTACTTAGGACAGTATGTATATTTTTAAATTTCCTTGTCTCTCTAACAAACAGTACATAGTTTCTACTTAAAAACTGTGTTTACGGAGAACTAACTATTCTGTAACCTGATATATTTCTCGGCATCTTTAATAGTTGTTCTGGTACACTGAGTCAGAATATTCTTCCCTTCACATTTTCCTTCATTAAGTCTTGTGAAGCCACACAAGTCAGCTATTCTCTTTACCAAGTGATAAACTTTCAAATATTTTTAAGGTATAGCCTGATCTTTAGTGTTATGGATTTTGTTAGTAAGCAGTAGGAAATTATGAATGGATTTCCATTGTCATCTCATGCCTTAAAATTTTGGTCTTGTTGTAGTATTTAGGGAGGATTAGAAAGGAAACACATAGCTAATAAGGAGACAGGGAATAAACAAGGGGTTATATTAGTAATCAAATTAAGAGGTAATGAGAACCCAGATTTATCAATTATTAGTGGAGGGGACATAAAGGACAGACACCAAAATCAGGCCATTTCCTCAACTTTCATTACAAATCAATAAGATTGGAGTAACCAAGGAGTTGTCACTGAAAATGAAGATGCTGCTAACAAAAATAGTCATGTTTTTGAGAAACTTTTTTTACAGAAGGTGAAGAGCAGTTGGCCTTTAAAAATGAGTTTGAAGTACCGCAGTGAAATCCAGATGGAAATATCTAGTAGGTGATTTGAGAATCACTGATATTAAAGAAAAGATAAAGGTGATAGATATAAATCACCATTAGTTGTGAAGGGATAGATGTCAAATATAATGGATAAGAACATGAGGGAGGAGGCATTGTAGGTTCTGCTTCTAAACTTGTAGATGACCAGTGGGATTTTCTGAAAGTATTACGTGAGAGACATTAGGACTTCATATATAATTTCAACTTAAGTTCTTCATGCATGCATTTTTTGCATTTTTATGGTTCATTTCATGAGTGGGGTAAACCTCAAACACTTCATTACTAGATACTAATCCATTTATCTTTGCCAAAGTTTCTGATTTACTTTCAACTTAACCACCAGTTTCTTGTCTTATTTTCATTCCATTCATCCGTTGGCTCAAAATCTTCATCGTCATTTCTCTGCACTTTTTCCTTTTGTAATCTGTAAATTCTACTCTTCAATGTGTGTGTATTTGCAGTGTTCCTTATCTAGTTAGAATCTGTGGCCTGTAATTTGTGTATTTCATTATCAGAAAGACTGTGTCTGCTGATTTCACTGAACTTGCTGTAAAGTATTGCAGTTTATGTGTATTGAAAAATGTAACTTGGTTTATATTAATTAGTAATGATTTCTTCGGAATTTCCTGTGTGGTCTTCAGTGTCTTAGAAGTCCATGAACTAATATGACTCTGGCAACCAATAAAATCTGGACTAATTAATGGTAAGATTATTATATTTGAAAATATTTAAAATCATCCTCTTTACAGATTTTAGAGGAATACAAATTCCTGTAACATTTGATCTGACCTTACAGTTAACATTTGAGGGGAAAGTGTAGTTCCTCTGACATTTAGGGTCAGGAATTGAATTCTTTCTTATCCTTGAATGTTAAAGGGATTATAATAGTCAATCCCATTGTGAGAAATCTCTCCAAGTTTTATTGATGTTGGCAACTATTCTACTGAATAAAAATATATTTTTTCCTTATTCCATCCCAGGAAGAAGCAGAAATGAAAGTTGGTAGGCTAAAAATTTAATTAAGTGTACAGTTAAGGTGTGACCTAGCAAATTTAGAGAGCTGAATATGTTTTAAATTGACATGTTGAATCACTCTGAAAGATAATACTGCCCTTTCCCAGGCGAGAATAATGGCCTTCATTAACTTCCGTTATACAGGATGATTCTTCTTCAGGGTGTATTGGTTGAGGTTGGAGTGGGAATGATTTAGTCTGAGAAAGTCTTTTCCTCTTCTACTTGCTAAGGATGCTAATAACCTATATTGCTTTCGGAATTCTCTCTCCTCCATCACCAAATTGTGCTCATTTTTGCCTTTTCTTAACTGAGCATACTATCTGATGTAGTAGACATTATTACACAATTGTATAGTGTTTGAATGAACAGATTTTGTCTAAAAGGAAATACGCCCATTTAAAAATCGTTGAGAAGGCATGCAGACCTCTTCTGCTATGCTCGCTGCTCCCCTCAGCAGTCTACTTTGTCAGTCTGCCTGTTCTGCTCCCCGCTCTGGCTCTGGTGAATTCCTGTGCTTCTGACTGTACCCAGTGCTTGCATATATAAAATAAATAAATCTTTAAAAAAAATCATTGAGTTGAATGTGCTAAGAATTCTTTCCTTACTCATTTTTGAAATGAATATTTGCTTTCTATTTAAAGAACATTAAACTTGCTATAAAATGTGATAAACCTCAGAATATTAGGAAAACATAAATTGTTTCAAATGACCAAACATAGCCGTTGATAATATTTATTTAATGTTTAATATTTATTTAAAGTTTCTTGGTGAAGACTTCATTTAAAGTGAAAGACATTCACTGGCATTGGTTTTTAAAAGGTTGCCAGAAAGGGCCTCCCCTGGTGGCGCAGCGGTTGAGTGCTGGATTGTGAAGCTGCCCACAGCCTCTGCAGTGCCAGTTCAATCCCCTGCCACCAGTGTGGGTCCCACATGGCGCGCTGACCTCTCCTGCCGTCCGCTCCTCCCCTCAGCAGTGTATTTCATCTGTCTGCCTGTTCTGTTCCCAGCTCTGGCTCTGGTGAATTCTCTCACCCTCCTGCGCTTTTGACTGTACCCAGTGCTTGTATAAATAAATAAATAAATAAATAAATCTTTAAAAAAAAAAAAAAAAAAAGGTTGCCACAAAATCTCTAAAGCATTCATGATTAGATAGTATTCTGAGAGTATTCTGGTGATAGTTTGGAGAGGTTGTGGTCTCTGACACTTGGGATGAATTTGTAATAATGTGGAGAGTTTGTCCATATGATAGACTTCTATTATTTTCACAAGTGTATGTAAAAGGGTATTTCCATTATCTCAGAACCCCCCTGAAATCTGCTTTTTTTTTTTGAACAAGTTTTTTTTTTAAGATTTATTTATTTATACAAGCACTGAGGTACAGGCCAGAGGTGGGATGGTGAGAGAATTCACCTGAGACAGAGCAGGATGCAGAACAGGCAGAAGGACCGAAATACACTGCTGAGGGGAGGCAGGTGAGACAGGAGAGGTCTGCTGCGCCATGTGGGGAATCTCCCTGGCTGGCCGGGGATCAAACCGGCGCTACAGAGGCTGTGGACAGTCTACAGTGCTGCGCTCAACTCGCTGCGCCACCAAGGAGGCCCGAAATCTGCTGCTTTTACCTCAAATAACATTTGGTTGAAATTAGGCAAGAGAATTTTGACTCATGGTACTCTCTAAAAATGGAAAGGACAGGCTTCCTAGTAAATTTCCAATTACTGGAACTATTTAGTGGAGATTGGAAAAATCAGAGAGATTGAAATCTTTTTTTTTTTTTTAAAGATTTGTTTATTTATTTATACAAGCACTGGGTACAGTCAGAAGCGCAGGAGGGTGAGAGAATCCACCAGAGCCAGAGCGGGGAGCAGAGCAGGCCGACAGACGAGGTACACTGCTGAGGGGAGCAGCGGGCAGCAGGAGAGGTCTGCGCGCCATGTGGGACCCTCGCCGGTGGTCGGTGGTCGGGGATCGAACCTGGCGCAGTAGAGGCTGCGGGCAGCTTCACAGCCCAGCGTTCAACCGCTGCGCCACCTGGGAGGCCTGAGATTGAAATCTTCTCTTGGAAGAAAGAAGGGATAAGATTTCTCTAGACAGATAAAACATTTCTTTTGCTTATTCAATTCCATACTCTAGAAATAAGTTTATACTGAATTGTTGAAGTAGATTCAGCATAGTACATGAACATAGGAACAAAAGTCAAAAGAAAAGAATTTCTTCCTTCTATAAAAGCTTATTTTGTATATTTTACCTGATATCAAGGAAGTTTTCTACCTACTTTGAAACCGTTTTGTGTTTATTTTATTGTTACATAATGTTCTTTCAGGAATTGAGTCTGTAAGTCTGTATGATACTGTTTTACCTATATCACATAGTAATTTTTGAATGTGAGTCTCTGTAAGTGAAATGACAAAAGGCCATTTGTTAAAAAGGCCACTGTTAAAATCTATTGCCCTTGGCAAAGGAAAAAAGACTCTGTGTCAGTGTTTGCTACTGTTGACTTGTTTGAATCAAATTTTTTCACTGTTATTCATTAGGTCATTTGTGTTTTTAGTCATTAAACTTTGTCTCATTCCTCAGTGAGAGTGAGTGCAATGAGGCCATAAAAGAAGAAACTAGCACTAAAGTTGCTTTGTAACATGAACTGACTTACTTACAAGAGTCTGAGTTCATGAGATGACCCTGATAACTGTTATCTTTTTAAACCCTGGATCAGTTGCCTTTTGTCTCTCTGCAATAAAAAAGATAGAAATTAGAGTCTAAAACTTTTCATTATCACAAAGGTCAACCTGCCCATCCAAGACATACTGGTGTGTGCTGCCAAATTTGGGCTTGCCAGTGAGAAAATGCAAAGAAGGGCAACTGTTCCAGAGTTTCAAAAGATAAGAGTCCTCACTGTTATCTAATCAACCCAGCTTCATTTGGAAATAGGGAAGTCTACAATAAGAAGTAAGCAAAGTGCCCTTTTCTTCTCTTCACTCAAGCTTGCTGATGTATGCCTGTCATTCCTAAATCTGTAGGTTGACCTTTATGATAATGGAAAAATCACAGGCATCTAATTTCTATCTGCTCTATCTTTGCTAGCATTTTCTTTTTTATATCAGGCAGCATATTTTACTTACATTTACACCTTCAAGAAGGAAATGAGCCAGAACTATGATTTTAAGATGGGAGTAAAATTGCTGATTTTTCCCCAGGTCCTATTTTTCAGTGCTTCTGTCTCATCTTTTCTTCATGAAAATATCTTAGCATTTTTCAGATATGGTGTATTAACTCTTAGACTTCCAAGACATGTGTTTTATTTTTTACTTTATTCTAGTAATTGCCATAGAATTGCTGATGGGCTGTTTTTTACATTTTCAGTTAATCAATGGGAAAAAAAGAATTTTAAATACTTCTAGATGATGTATATTATACAAATATATTTTTTGTTCTTGTTCTTGGTAAGGTAGTCTCAATATAAGTTTTGCATAGTAAGTCTTTGCAAAATTAAAAGTATTCTTATTTATGGAAGAACCAAAAAATGTTAAGTGTCTTAATTTTAATGCTTCCATCCTTCTCAAACATTTAACAGAATTTTACCTCATACTTCCCATGCATTTGGCCACATTCTGTAGCCCAATATAGAGGTTAATGACCAGATTCTCTAGGTCATTCGTAGCAGTAAGTATGGGTATAGGTGAAGTAATTGTGTTTCATGAATAAATTGTCAAAAGAAGGCCTCCTCTGGTTTGATTGTAAATATTTTGAGTCAGTGAATCTCTGTAATACCAAGTAAGACAGTACCATTAATAGTCGTTTAATGAATACTTTGTGATGTTAAAGAGTTTTCTAGCATTTTCCACCATTATTTATTTATTCTTCCATATTTCGTCTATTAGAATTTTATGGTGACTTGGGGCATGCCTGAAAAGAGATCTGCTATAAACTTCATGGATTGCAAGCTAATTTAAGATGAAAATATTAAGTGGGTAATTTGATAGCTGACTACAACTATCTCAAATTGGATAAGTTTTCTTACCACTATCATGCATTTATATTATTTCTAATTGTGCTATGCAGACATAAATATATTGATTAAATTCACACTAGTCACAAAGTTAAGATGTAACTTTTTCTAAATACTTAAGAATATCCTGATGGGGGCCTCCCTGGTGGCACAGGGGTTAAAGTCACCACTATCAAGCTATTGGCAGCCACTGCAGCACAATTTTGATCCCTGGCTGGCCAGAGAGCAATGCAGCAGACCTCTCCTGACTTACCCGCTGCTCCCCTCAGCAGTGTATTTCAGTAGCTCTGCCTTTTCTGCTCCCCACTCTCTCTGGTGAATCCATTCATCCCCCCAACACCTCTGGCCTATACCCCAGTTCTTGTATGCATAAATAAATAAATCTTTTAAAAAAGAATATCCTGATGGACATTGTGTAGTATTTCAGTTAGTTTTCAAAATTATTGTTATTTTCATCCTAGAGGTAAAGAAAATGCTAGAGTTGGCAGCATCTATAATATTGCTTAGCAATGGTTATCGAGCCCTTGTCTGAATGCTTCATTTGAAAGGAAGTCTGTTACTTAGGACACAATTTCTTCTGTTCTTGAACCACTCTAATTATTAAAATATTCTTATTTCAATTGGAAGTTAATTTTCTTCCTCATTACTTTGAACGTTAATTTCTCTTGTAATATGGTGACTCTTTCATCAGACTTAATGGCTCTCAATTTTTGATCACTTAGATAAGATGGTACCAGATCCTTTATTCTCCTTGTCACTTTCTAGATAATCTGTAGCTCTTTGTGCTTCCTTTTGAAGTAGGGTATTTAGATCTAAATATGTTGATGATCTTGTATTACTTTGTATCACACAATATATTTTTATCAATTCACCTTATGTTTGTATTAATTTTTAAAGAACTAATTAGTTCTTAATAAACTTATGAATAATAAAACACTCGTGTTTTCTGTAATTAAATCAGAGCTTTCTCATTCTTTACTGGTTCAATTTATTTGTACACCTGGTTTCTGGTTTCTAGATTTTTCTATTCGGGTATATTAAATATCATCTTGTGTGCTATAGTCCTCTTCACTAGTCTATTAAAACATTTTAAATCCTGGGCCTCCCCGGTGGCGCAGCGGTTGAGCGCTGGGTTGCGAAGCTGCCCGCAGCCTCTGCGGCGCCGGTTCGATTCCCGGCTGCTCCCCGGCCACCGGAGGAGGGTCCCACATGGCGTGCAGACCTCTCCTGCCGCCCGCTGCTCCCCTCAGCAGTGTACTTCGGTCCTTCTGCCTGTTCTGCTCCCAGCTCTGGCTCTGGTGAATTCTCTCACCCTCCCGCGCTTCTGACTGTGCCCAGTGCATGTATAAACAAAACAAGCGAACGAACAAACAAATAAATAAATAAATGAAACATGCCTCTATTTAAAAAAAAAAAAAAAAAAAAAAAAAAAAACATTTTAAATCCTGACACAGCCAACATGAGTGAGAGCATCTCCTTAAATTTTGTACCTTAGGCACCTCCCCCTAGCTTGGACCTGCCTTTCCTCCTTCCTTCACCACTTTTTTTCCTGGAACAAAGAGATTCATGACTCCAGGTTGTGAAAATATTGTTTAATTAAATCAACTTATGGTAATACTGGCAATTGATAGTAACTCTTATAAATGTATTCTTCTACTCCTCATAAAGGTGCTAGGAAGAAAGTTTTACCCTCATTTTACAGGTGAGGGAAATGAGACATAAAGATTAAGTAACTTCATTTGTATATTCACCTATTCTGCAATATATTCATTCAGCATTTCCTCTCCACCTGCTCTGTGGTAAGACAGATGTAGACTGCCTTGTATCTCTCTCAAGCTGCTGTAAAATTTTCATCAAAAGTACTCTAATACAATGGGATATTATTCAGTGTTAAAAAGAAATGAACTATGAAGCCATGAAAAGATATGGAGAAGCCTTAAATGCATATTACAGGTGAAAAAATCCAATCTGAAAAGCTACATATTGCTTGATTCCAATAATATGACACTACAAAAGGCAAAATTATGGAGACAGTAAAAAGAGAAGTAGTTGCAGTAGGGTTAGAGGGAGAAAGAGAACAATAGCAGAGCACAGAGAATTTTTAGGGCAATAAAACTAGTTTTGATAGCATAATGGTAAATAATTCATTTTACCTTTATCAAAACATATACAGGACCTCCCTGGTGGCGCAGCGGTTGAGCACTGGGCTGCGAAGCTGCCCGCAGCCTCTGCAGCGCCAGTTTGATCCCTGGTCGCCTGGCGAGGGTCCCACATGGCACGCAGGTCTCTCCTGCCACCTGCTGCTCCCCTCAGCAGTGTACTTTGTCAGTCTGCCTGCTCTGCTCTCCCCTCTGCCTCTGGTGAATTGTCTTACCCTCCCGCACTTCTGACTGTACCCAGTGCTTGTATAAATAAATAAATAAATCTTAAAAAAAATATAATGTGCAGTACCAAAAGTGGTTCTATAAACAATGAACTTTGGGTAATAATGATGTGTTAATATAGGTTTACTGATTGTACCACTCTTCTGGTATGAAATTTGTTGGGCAAAGTGTGTTGGGGGGCCAGTGGGCATATGGGAACTGTACTGCTGATTAATTTTGCTGTGAATCTGAAATTGCTTAAAAAATACATTATGTTGAAAAAAGAGTGTTTATATAGCCTTTATTTCTTGCTTTTTTTGGAGGGAGGATTTAAAAAGACCACACCCTTCATGAGCTATCAGTTGAAACTCAAAGATCCCATTAAGATAAATTATTTACCAGCCTATGAGACCAAGTGTTCTGGGTGATGTAGCAAATTTGATATTCATGGAGCCCTTTCAAGTTCCCAGTAGCAAATGGAGAATATTGACAATGTTACTGAAAACAGGAGACACTTTCTAAAGTCATTTTATAAAAATATGTGTGACTATTCTACTGTGATATAGTTATTTTGTCCCTAGTACAGTTGACTGAGCATGTTGTGGTATGTAGTTTCCTCCACTTTTCCATGCTGCAGTTTAGCCATGACCAGACAAATCATCCTCATAATCCTTATGAGCCCGAGATTAATTCACAGTCTTCAGGCAGATATGAGAGAAAATAGTAGAAAATGACAAAAAAGAAAATGGACAGAGGAGGCATCAAAAAAGGCTTTTTGAACTGATGTTTAAAGAAAACCTAGGAAATTCTGAGCATTTTTAACTTTTGCCTTGGTATTCTTTTTATGGAACTGAATTAACCTGTGGTAGTTCCTCTTCTGTCACAGTGTTGTTTCAGGGAAATGACATTTTCCACAAATTCTCTTGTCACTGTAATAGAAGAATTTTATGTTCTGAGATATTTCATTTACTAAATTGATAGGATACCATCCTAAAATGTATTCCATAGTCACCTTCATAATTTAAGTAAGTAGTCAGCCCTTCATGTCTGAAGTTACCCCACCCTGAGATTCAACCAACTAGAGTATTGATATACTATGTAGTTAGGCCTATGATGGTTGTGTTTGTTCACATGTAGAGACTTTTTTTCTTGTTGCCTTTCCCTAAACAATAAGAGCATCTGCTTGCATAGCATTACATCATATTAAGTACTGTGAGAAATCTAGAGATACTTAAAAGAATATGGGAGAATGCGCATAGGCTAAATGCAAATACTCCATATATAAGTACATAAAGGAGACTTGAGTGTCTGCAAATTTGGGTATAAGCAGGGTTTTCCAGAACCAATGCCTCAGGCATCCTGGATAAGGCATGGCTGTATTGGATTTATCCTTTCACATTACTAAGTATCATCATTATGATCATTGAATAATGTTTTTGTTGGGATATGTAGACATATTCAGGAGCTTGTTATAGAAATCTTTTTACACAAAATGGCCCCAGTTTGTTGGTCTTATTTAAGTATTAAAAAAATCTCTAATATTTTTTCTTTCATAATTATACTTCAAGGAGTAACATCTTGCCCTTTATGTAAGGACTATACTAGACTTTTCACAGTTCCTGATTTGTTAAACCCTACTTACTATGCAATGAAAAATAAAAATATTTAGCTTGTTAGTATTTCTAAGTGTGAATAGACAATTATTAGCATAGAACCTCAAAGAGAGATAGCTAAAAATCTGCGGTTGGAGAATATATAATTATTTGAGGATTTGGATCTCTTGATAGTTCTAATGTTATAATAATTTAGTTCAGGATTGTTTTATAACTCACCTATCAAATTAAAAATGTTTAGTACATAGCAGGCATTCGATAAAAATGTGTTGAATTCATAGACATGAAATATTAATTATTTGGGTGAAAAGGAACATCACACCTATCAGTGTATGCAGAAAAGCAGCAATGCCAGCATTTTATCTAAGGAAGTGATATAGAATGAATTATAAAGAAATGAATAGAAATTCCATGCTTGTAAAAAATCAGTAAAACTAAATGAACTTGGGAATTATTATTACAAAGCTATTGAAAATGAGTACCACAGATGCTGTGATATATAATCACTGAAATTTGTATTTGAAATTTGACCTTTCTAATTAAGTAAGGGGGGGGCTAATTATAAATGAGATTATTTTCAGGGAAATAATTTATTAAAATATATTTATAAGCAGTTTTGAAATTACTATATATTACTTTATAATTTAGTTCTTCCTTTAAGGGGTTGGATACTAAGAGGCACTTTCTTAAGTTGAATCAGTTCATCACTGAAGTAATTTTATTTGAAGCTTTTTAAAAATCTATTAATAGCACTGGAAACAGAAGGTATTTAAAATGGAACAAAAACAGTTGGAAATATGTGGTGTCACGTGCTTTTTTCTGATTTTCCTGTTGAACCTGAGTGGAAAGGGCAGGCAGGATTCCTGCCAGCCAGGAATTCAAATTCAGCCAAATTCAGCTAGCCAGGACTCCAGAGTGAATCATCAAGGACTCAAGAGACATGGGGGTAACAGTGCTGGGGTGTTTTCAGTAGAATTTTTTGCTCTTCTACAGAGTGTTCTCAGTTCTTTACCAGTAGTGTCTTCTGTCACTGGTTCTTCCTCTTCTGCTTTTCAGGCATTTTATAGATAATTGGTTTCCTTTCTAATCCTTTTTCTTCCAAATAGCCTATCTCCCTAGCTTTCTAAAGTGAAAAACACACAAACAAAAAAACAAAAAAAACTATCATACTTTTAAGAGTGAACAACATACACATGAGCTCTCCTAAATGTGTTTTTACACATATGTTTAAACCTAATTATTTAAATAATTAAATGGGATTCTCTGCAAAAGACTTAACCCTAAGAAATGGAAATTTTCCCATAATAAGAACCTTTTTTTTTAATCCTGTTTCTGTAAGGGTTTGTGTTTTTATTAATCTAGCTTCCCAATTTGTTTACTTGCTAATAGAAAATAAAACCATACACTGTATTGCTGGAGATTAACCAAGTTTCTTCAGTGGTAGACTGTGAAGGATACACAGATAATAACTAATTAAAAATTTTACCACAGCTTCAAAAATCTTCAGAGTGATGGTTGAAGTAAGTTGCAAGGAAATGGCAGGTGATCTTGGATTTGGATTATACACATCAAGTTGCTCTCCAAACTTCACTTAAAAAAAAAGATATTTAAGTAAATCTACCTGAAGTATAATTTGAATGTCTTTTCATCTGGTGAAGGAGGTTGGGTACTGAGCACATATTTGTGGTTCTGGCTTTGATGACAGCACTGTGCACCCTGTACTCATTCTGGTGTGTCCTTCCTGCTTGTGAAGATTTTAGATTAAAAGGGTGATTGTGAGAGAAAATATGAGGGCGCACACAACGTGCTTTCTATTTTTATACGTTAGATTTGGAGCACACTGCACACTAGGCTACTGCCGCTCCAAGAACTGCCTTTACTAATATGCAGACTGCTGGTTTTTAAATTTGTGCTACCTTTTCATCTTTTTTACTACACACCTCTGAATATTTTTCTTGTTTCTTACTAAGTTTTAGAGTCCAGAGTGTAATTTTAATGATCTGCTGAAAAAAGATATTTTTAATTTTGCATTCCATTTCAAATCATTTACTCACATAAAAGGACTTGCAGAGATGGAGAGCCTCAATTATGTTCATATGTAATTATGCAGCAACATTTGCTTCAAATCATTGCACATCTTTGGTGGGAGTAGAAAGTATTTCTTAATTACTGGATGGACTGATTTTTTCCTCTGGTTGAATGTATGGGGCTTCCTGATGAGCTATTTGAAATTCTCTGTGACATGGCCATGAACATGCGCTTTTGCTTACTAAGAATTGGAATATCTCATTGATGGCCAAACCTGTGTGCAGATTTCAAGCATGATGCCTACAGGCTTATTCATATTAGTGAAGTAATATGGTCTGCAGCTCAGTCTCCTTTTCTCTGAAAATTTACTTATTAAATTAACATATTTAATCTTAAATTTTCTGTATTCATTTTAGTGCCAGCGAAGATTTTAGGGAGCTCAATTCCTTTACTTTATTGTTGCAAAGATTGGAGTGTAATGATATTAAATAATTTGCATAAAGTAATTTTTAAAATTGCTGACATTATGACTTGATTCCAACACTATAATTTTTTATATGTTGAAATTATAATATAGCTAGGTCTAATAATATAAATAAATGGTCATAAGGAACATTAAGAGTGAGATATAAAATCTCAAAGACATTGAAAATTAGCTAACCATGATATCTTATTAAGTTACATAGCAAACTGGTTTTGTTTTGTGTGTAGTTAAAAACCTTAAAGGTACAGTACCTACTTTTCTCTCTCATGTATGCAGGGGGACAAAAGGAAGGTAAGTTACATTTACTAGATCTACTGCCTTGTCAGTAGTTGAGAAATTAAGCTCAAAGAAGTTAAGAAAATGACATAATTGTCCAAGCTTGGACAGGACTCATGTTTGATGTCATTCAAAATTTTTATTGTATTTGCATCAAATGATCCTGCCTTTTAATATAAAAGGGAACATCTTTGCACAACCCATGTTAATTTTATCCCTTGACACTAAGGAGAATAGATCAGAGATGAAGAGTTTTATGAGAAATTAAAAAAGCTTATCATACATAGGGCAGAGTCGGCTGGTGACTGTGTGTAAGGATGGACATCCTAAAGGCTTTCATATTGTAGGGTCTTGGTGTACGTTAGTGAGAATTATTCTTCGTAAAATAAGGCAAATATTTAAGCATTATGAGTGATAGAATTGGTTGGGTTGTTGGAGGAAAAAAGAAACATACAGGGGTTCTGTCCTCAAAGTGTGTGCAATTTAATTAGGGTATACTATCAGCACCCATAAAATCCTTGGACCATATGCATAGTATCCAAACTATTCAAAAGACAGAAATTCGCAAAGTTGTCATTTTCAGGGCCAATAAAAGGATTTTTGTACTACTTAATATAATTATGAAAATATTATCATTTATTGATATGCAGTACTTTTCTCAATAATCTTTAGGATAACAAAAATGGGGAAAGTAAACATTGTTAAAGAACCAAATTATAGCAACATGAGAACTTTGATTAATAAAGTATTAAATGCACAAACCAAAGTTTGTGTCATTTTTCACATTGATGTTTCCATACATAGTGTCAGTGCTGTCAGTAGCAGTGAGACTGAAACTTTATTTACTGACTAGGTTATGATTTTTATCAACCTCCTTAAGTTTTTTTTTGTTTACAATTGAGGAACCAGTGGCATAATTGATTCAGGAAGTTTTTCAGGGTCAGAATAGAACCTAATCCTAGTGCTTGAGTTGTTTTCATGGTAATATTGTAAAAACAGATTGCTAGAATTTGAAGGAAACTCAAAATCAGTTGGTCTGATCTCCCATCATAGATGAAAAAAGGCCTTTTCATACACAGCTTGTGAGGAGCCAATCAGGGGTTATCTACTAAGGTGTTGTCTGTGTAAATTTTGATTTTAGAGTGGTTTTTGTTTTCATTTAAAGAGAATTTATGCCATCCAGGTTTTAGGTTTTTGTGTGTGTGAATGTTAAAAAAATATTTTACAAGTGAAGAGATCATTGACTTTAGAAAAGAGGCATCAAAGCAATCCTACCTTGATGACAGATTAATACTAATAACCATGCCATTAGCTTATTTGACATTTGTCACCCCTAATTGATCCATATAATTTTAAAAGAAAGTTATGCATATTCAATTTAGTGCTATTTATAATAATTATTATTATTCAACTTCTAAAATTTTAAGATTATATGAGCTCATATTTGTAAAGTTCTTAGAACAGTGCCAAGGGATATAAAAGTCTTCATGAAGTAAATAAGTAAATAAACAGTAAGTCTATAATCTATGGTGATACATAATCTATGCTGTCTAGTTCTTTAGGAAGAGGAGATAGGCAGACCAGATTTAAATTACAATATTCTGAATTGCCAAATTGAAAAATGTCATTTATAAATATTTAATAGTCCATCTTACTAAAATGTAGTTTACCTTTTATTCTGCTACATTTTACTTGATTATTTTTTAAAGGATTTAATATATTATTCCTCTCATGAAAAATCTGCACAATCACCACTGTGTGTCACAAAAGAATTTTTACTCCTTCCTTTTGCCAGCACCAACATTGCTTTTTGCCCTTTCCCTCACTTTCTCATTCTGTTCTTGCTTGCTTTTGCTATTTTCCTGAGGTCTTTTTCTTCTTATAAGGCCATGTCTTACAAACTTATGTTTGTGTTCATTTTTCTTTGCATAATCCAAGGAATTGTAATTCATGTCAAATTCACTTGCTATCTCCAAAGGGTTCTGAATCCAAATACAGAGATGACATGGAGGTGGTGTCTTGTATGTTTTAGCTAGTTTTCCCTGAATTTTATTCTCAGGTCATGTTGCCTGCCCAGGGGGAATGATGACAATGACCATTTGTTTCCACTGGAGCAGTAAGTCGGTAATGACTTTCCTGGTGAATCATTCCAGTGTTGTTCATAACATTGATGAATTTTCAGGCATCCAGGAAGGGAAAAAAATACTAATTTAGTTTAATTCAACTTCTGTTCCATAGACTGTATACATATCAACACAGAATAATTGTAGATCTGTGACAAAGTTTCGAAGAGTCATTTAATTTGACCGGAATGGTTGCCATAGTGTTATATCATATTTCTGAGGAAGGAAAGACAAAAATGCAATCCACAGGGCCTCCCTGGTGGCACAAGGCATTAAGATGCAACCTATGATGCTTCTGCAGCCTCTGTAGCATGAGTTTGATCCCGCCGCCAACCAGGGAGCAACCCACTTGGCGCAGCAGACCTCTCCTGACTCCTACGCTGCTCCCCTCAGCAGTATACTTCGGTCAATCTGCCTGTTCTGTTCCCCACTCTGTCTCTAGTGAATCCTTTCACCCTACACACCTCTGGCCTGCACCCCAGCTCTTGCATGCATAAATAAATAAATCTAAAAAAAAAAAAAAAGAATGCAAATCTACAGTGTTTGTATTCGCCCAGGTGCCAGGCCTGCATTTGGATTGCCAGTTGCTTCCTATTGAGTATTTGGTCTTATTTGAGATTTTTCATTCAGCCAGCATTTATAGAGTATCTACTGTATATCAAACCCTATGAGAATTTACCTTGCAAACCTTTTATGGTTTTGAAAAGCTGTTTGAGCACCTAAAAAGTTTCGGGCACTTTCTAGTATCTATGAGTGTAATGAGAAGGAAGACTTGGTCCCTACCCTTATTGCCTTTGTAGTTTAGTGCAGAAGACATTCCTTAAGCAAATAATTGTCACTGTGATGGGTATAATAAAGGTAATACGTGGAGACCTCATCTACTCAGAAGTGTTAACAGGGTTTCTGAAGTCAACTTTGAATATTGAGAGGGAGTTAGCAAGGTAAATGTAGATATGGTTGAGATGGGAGGAGAAAAGCATGAGAGGCTCTTTACAAAGACACCAGGAGCATTAAGAGCTCCATAAGAGAAAGGATAAATGTCTGATGTGGCTGAAGGATTGGCATTAAAGGAATGTTGTTCTCAGACATAAATGTTAAAGGTGAGCAGAGGCCATATAATTCTGAACTATGTAGACAATACTAAAGGCTTTCTTTTTGTCCCGAGTACAATGGAATGTCTTTAGAAATATTTTAAAGAATGAAATTACAGATGAGGTTTGCTGATTCACTGCAAAAGCAACCTCACAGCTTTTTTTCTACCTTCTCTAGGGGAAATTGCTTTGGTTTCTAAATGTTGACTACAAGAATGCAAGGTTTGAAACAACATTTTCACAAACTAAGCTGCATTGTCTCAGATGGAAATCTTTTGTGTTTTTGTAATTGTACTTTTGTGTCTTTGCCCAGCACAGTGGCTTTAAAGTGTTTATTGATCTAGTCTTTCTTTAACCCAATATAAATGTCTCTCCAGTGTAGGTGAACTAGCTGTTTAGGGCTCCATGGATGCACATTATATCTTGCCCTTTAGTGTTGAGAAAAGTTTATTGGTGCTCCTTACCCTATCTTGTAAATAGCTGGGGGTGATGGTAGTAGAACATTGGAAAGAAGTTGTGCTTTACTAAAGAACAGCATGTCCTGGTAGCCTTTTTTTTTTTTTTTTTTTACCATACCCCAGTAGTCTTCCAGGAGATACTATATCTCTTCAAGTTATATTTTTTTTCTTAATTAGTACATAATTGAAAGTACATAATAGCTTTTAGTTTTATGTGTTTTTTTATATTTTTGAAAAAATTTTTTTAAAGATATATTTATTTATACAAGCACTGGGTACAGTCAGATGTGCAGGAGGGTGAGAGAATTCACCAGAGTCAGAGCAGGGAGCAGAACAGGCCAACTGACGAAATACACTGCTTAGGGGAGCAGCAGATGTCAGGAGAGGTCTGCGCGCCATGTGGGGCCCTCACCCAGTGGCTGGGGATCGAACCATTGCTGAAGAGGCTATGGTCAGCTTCGCAACCCAGTGCTCAACCGCTGCACCACCAGGGAGGCCGATTTTTTTCAAATCATTATTTTTAAAGACTTATTTATGCATACAGGCCAGAGGTGCAGGGAGTGAGAGGATTCACCAGAGACAGAGTGAAAAACAGAACAGGCTGATTGACTGAAATACACTGCAGAGGGGAGCAGCAGGCCAGACAGGAGAGGTCTGCTGCGCCATATGTGTCACCTTCCTGGCCAGGGATCAAACTCCTGCTGCAGTGGCTGCAGATAACTTCATACATAGTGCTGTGTTTTAACCCCTTGTGCCACCAGGGAAGCCCCTAGTTTTATGTGTTAATACATACATGTCAAGCACAAAATTGGAAACAATATAAATGTCTATCAATACCCCTAATGATAGACTCTTCGCTCTTTGGAAACCTAACCTGTTGGATAAAAATGCAACTTGCGGAATGAGACTTAGCTTATATTTCAGTCAGCTATAAATATACACAACATAATATTTACATACAAAAAGATTTAACAAAAATATAAAAACATAGGGTGAGGAATTATATCAACTTCAACATGGTGGTAACTTTTGAAAAGAGTAGGTGAGGGATAGGGTAGAAATTGTTAAAAGCAGAGTTTATTTATAATTTTTAGTTTTAAAAGAAAAGCATAGTATTAAATACCAGAAATGTGGAATATTTGTTAGTTTTGAATGGTGGGTGATAAAGTTGAAATATCAAATAATTAAATAGACACATGTATAGAAAGGGATATTCTCAGTTGCTTTGGCTTTTCTGGCAAATGACTATTGATTAAAAATGACTTAGACTATAAGGTTATTTATTTTTTATTTAGTAAGAAGTCTGGGCCTCCCCAGTGGCGCAGCGGTTGAGCGCTGGGTTGCGAAGCTGCCCGCGGCCTCTGCAGCGCCGGTTCGATCCCTGGCTACTCCCCGGCCACCGGAGGCGGGTCCCACATGGCTCGCAGACCTCTCCTGCCGCCCGCTGCTCCCCTCAGCAGTGTGTTTCGGTCCTTCTGCCTGCTCTGCTCCCTGCTCTGGCTCTGGTGGGTTCTCTCACCCTCCCGTGCTTCTGACTGTACCCAGTGCATGTATAGACAAAAACAAACAAACAAACAATAAATAAAAAAATAGAAAAAACATGCCTCTATAAAAAAAAAAAAAAGTCTGGAGTGGTTGGTCTCAGAGTTGGTTTTGTGATTTAGTCATGATACCAAGGACTCATGTTCTGTCCATCCTCATGTGTCAGCATATATCAGTGTCCTCATATGTCTCAAATTTCTAAGGTTCTATAGGTTGCTTTCTCATATGAAGACACTGGAATGAGAAGAGGAAGGCATGAGGAGTACTATTTTCTCTGATCAAAGAGAAAATATTTCCTAGAAGTCTGCTTCGTCTCATTGATCAGAATCTGGGTTAAGTCTACCTATAGTACAAGACCTGACAGACTTTAAGAGCTTAATAAATTTGTTGAATAATGTATCTGTAGCAGAGGGGAGCAGGATTGTCAAAATTATTCTGTGAGCCTTGGGTTTGTGTGTGAATTTTATCTTTGGGCCAAAATCTTTAATAATGCTTTACTTGTACTGAAATGCTTAGCATAGAAATGTACACATTTTTAAAAAATGAAACAAAAGGTTGCTCAGGGATCATTGGTCTCAATCTCTTAATTTTTCCCAGATGAGGAGTAGATGTTCAAGCAGTTGTGGCATTACTGTCACTGGAACTCTGAGCCCTGGATTTCTGCATCAAGGACTCTGAAAGGTAGTCAGCACTGAGTCCTTTAGGAGATAGTAAGAACTTTTAGTGAGACTTGTTGAGAAAAGTTTTTCTTTTTTTTTTAAAGATTTATATATGCATGCAAAAACTGGGGTATAGGCCAGAGGTGTGAGGCGAGGTGTTGAGAGGATTCACCAGAGACAGAGTGGGGAGCAGAACAGGCAGACTGACTGAAATGCCCTGCTGAGGGGAGCAGTGGGTGAGACAGGAGAGGTCTACTGTGCCATGTGGGTCAGCAACTTGCCTGGGGAATGAACTCATGTTACAGAGGCTGTGGATAGCTTCACAGTGCTGTGCTTAACCTCTTGCACCACCAGGGAGGCCCAAGAAAAGTTTTTGAGACAAGTAAAAGTCCTCTGCTTCCTTAGTATTATGTCTTTAGTTGACTATAATTGGACTCATTGCTCATTGTTGTCTTGATAATAGATAGGGAATGCATTACGTAAATATTTTATCTGTGAAATATGCTATCAATACCATTTTTGAAGTGACCCTTAAGATCTGGGTGAACTGCCCTGGACAGCCAGGTTAATAACCACTTCTTTCCATCTTTGATTTTTCTTTCCCTTGCTGATCATCTAGTTGAATCTATTTGGCTGTGAAGTTAAAAAGAGTTCTAAAATAGAGCTTTGCAAGCCCATTTTAATTGTATAACAAAATGTCTTGGTAAACTTGCTTCATCATTTCCCTTTTCTTACCATGGCTAGACTTTATGTACATTTTATTTGAGATACAGTTACTGTTTTTAATTGTGTGCAAATTTTTTAAAAGTGGAAATTGTACACATTTTCAAGTTGAATAGATAAACTACTGTGGACTGTTTCATTAGTTACTTATATCATAAATTGCTATCTTAGTAAAGGCTTAAAGTACCTCTGTGTTTTGTCCTGACTGATAATTTGTATCACATTATTGCTCTGGGAATTTGGTCTATAATACCAACACAATTTCTTTGAGGAAGCAGTGATGAGGCTTTATTAAACTTAACTGCCCCACCCCCCGCCCACCCCTCAAACAAACTACTGGAAGACAAAAGTTTTCACTGTAAATAAATTGCATGCCATTGGCAGCTACTAACTCAAAACAGCTTTTGATTCTGAGCAGAAACTTTTTAAATTCTCAGAATTATAGCTTTAACTTAATTTGTCATCCCAAGAAATGAAACAACTTCTTTAAAAGGAGCAAAAAGGGAAATGGAGGACAGAAGGAGCTATAATAGATCAGGCTTGGGAAGCAAATGTTTCAGTTCCAGATTTGCAGTCCTAGTTCCCTGCTGTTCCCACCCACCATGGAAATTGAATGTAAAGTTTGGCCTGTGGTCAAGGAAGGCATTATTCAAGAGATTTAGTGCTATCCAAGATGACTTCAGTCTAGCACAAAATTCAGCCTTATTATAGTTAAACCTGACTGCTTTCTCTTGGTTCTGGGATTCCCCCTTGCTATGCATTTTTTTTTTTTCCAAAAGGTCAATAAACTTTATAAAGTAGAACATGCAATATTGTCATATTTTCTAGAGTGCTTTTTTTTTTTTAAAAAAAAAGATTTATTTATTTGTGCATACAAGAATTGGGTACAGGCCAGAGGTGTGGGAGGTGAGAGGATTCACCAGAGACAGAGCGGGGAGCAGAGCAGGCAGACTGAGTGAAATACACTGCTGAGGGGAGCAGCGGGCGAGACAGGAGAGGTCTGCTGAACCATGTGGGTTGCTTCCTGGCCAGGGATTGAACTTGTGCTGCAGTGGCTGCAGATAGCTTCATAGGTTGCCTCTTAACCCCTTGTGCCACCAGGGAGGCCCTAGAGTGCTTTATAATGACAAAGTTGTTCATTTTTTTAAGGTAATATGATGGAAAATGTTTTGTTTCACCACAGCATAATAAACCAGTAAAACCAGTTGGACAAACATTTATCAAGGAAAGCAGGTGCTAAAGCCAGGCAAGTATCCCTCTCTGAGGGGATGTTTCCATGTGTAGCAGATATTTTTAAATTACTAGCAAGCTGAAAATTAGTGTCAACTAAAAGTCAATCAACTAAAAGCTACATTTTAAAATTTCAGTAGTTTAGATTCTGAAAAGTCTCTGCTCTTTCTTGTAAATTTTTCTTGAAGAGATGGTGGGGAAAAAGCTGTTAGACATCTATTTTTTATCTCACAAAGCCTTTTTTATTCCTTCAGTTGTTTTACTCTCACAAAATGTCTGGTGTATTGCCAAATACATCTGTAAGGAAAATGGAAATCCTAAACAAATATGCCAAATATACAGCTGTTAATCTGTTAGTTAATTAGAATATTGACAAACTCAATAATGTATTCAAGATTTTTGAGTTCAACTTTAAGAAACATTTAATGTTGACCAGAACTCTATCTTGACACTTAGACTACTTAGGCTGTTACCCATTATATGAATAATTGATTTTTAAATGTGAAGCAAATGCAGACAAGTAAGTAGGAGACCTGGGGAATGTCTTTCCATTGTCCTGTCTTCAGCAAAACAAACACACATAAAAACAATACCAGAACTGTACCTAAATATGATAATTCCTTGCCAGGACAATTGTAGATGATTTCAAGGCTTAGAGATTTTTGGGGGGGAAATCTCATTTAAAAAGTTATACATATGTAAGTGAGAAGTGATAACAGTGTGTTTAATGAGTAGTTCAGGTGCTACTGATTTTAGGAGGAAAACTTAGAAGCACTTAATTTTAATATTTACTTTAAGGGGCCCTCCCTGGTGGCACAAGGGTTAAAGTCTAGGTGCTATCAAGCTATCAACAGCCACTGTGGCATGATTTCAATTCCCAGCTAGGGAGCTAACCCACATCGTTCAGCAGACCTCTCCTTTCTCACCTGCTACTCCCCTCAGCAGTGTATTTCAGTAGTTCTGCTGTTCTGCTCCCCACTCTGTCTCTGGGGAATCCTGTCACCTCCCACATCTCTGGCCTACTTCCCAGTTTTTGGATGCATAAATAAATAAAAATAAATCTTAAAAAATACATATTTGTTTTAAGGGTTCTTTTGTAAAAATATAATTAGCATATCAGAAAGTCCATAGATATTATTGCTACGAATAAGGCAAAATATAATAAGGAAAACAAGAGAGGCAATTTAAAGGTAAATATTATGTTGACTTAGAAGTATAATTAGTACATGCCTATGTGAATGTTTGGTGAATAGGAAACATTGGGTTATAAGTGTTTGTTTCAGAAGTGATATCCTCCAACGATAATCATTGAACCCCAAGATCTGGAGTGTCCTTGAAATTTGTCTAGTTTTGCCCTCATCTATTAATATTCTATCATGACCATCTAACCTTTATTTTTAGACTTTAAATGATGAGGAATCAATAACTCCTGACACACTGTTCTATCACCAGGTATTTTGAACAATTAAAGCTATTTCGTTTAACTCGTCATGTCGTTACTCAGTAATTTCATGCTCTCAGTTTATCTTTTTAAGTCTAGTCCTTCTTTGCTGTGATACAATTATAATAATTTGAAATTTATCATCCTTTATCACTTATAACTGGATAAATAAGATGATTTTTCCTCACAAGTTCTCAAAGTAGCATGGTTCTAAGATCCTCATGGCATTTTGGTTGCTTTTTTGAATATTTTCTAATTGTAAGGTGTTTTCTCAAATGGTTCCCTGAAGTTGGGTCACTTCGAATAGTTTATTTGATCATTTTGTAAATGAGGTGGATCATTCTGAAATTTGAGAGATGGATGGTGAATAGGAATTCCTCTGTTATATAGAGATTGTCACATAAATTGTAGTCAGTAGATATCTATCATCATTTTTATTGTTAGCCAGTAGTGATTGTGAAAGTAACTATAGAACATAGTAATACCAAGAAAATATTTTGATGTTTTTATATCCTTACTGTAGATACTATACATTTTTTTTTATTATTTGTTGCTGTCTAAGTCTGATTTGTTTTGTTTTGGTGACCACATCATACTGACTCATCTTATCTTCCTTTTTTCTAAAATCTCCTAGTATTATTCCATGCCTCTGGTGCTGACTCATATCTTCCTATCCTGTAGCTCTTGGCTTTGGACCGAATTTTTTGTTCTTAAGATCTAATCCTTAGCCCTAGTAAATTTAACATTGTTTACTTCAGTTGGTTATTCCATTCTGTCTGGATCTGAATACAGCACTTTCTTAATCTAATCATTCACCCCTAGAGTGGGTATGAATACATTTTTCCCCCAGTTAGACATTCTTTGCAGTTTAACTATTTCCTTTACCAGGAATGTGCAACATACTCACTGCAGTGTTTATGGCCCACCTATGACTGTTCCACTGGGTTCCAGTGTTTAATGGATTCTCCCCTGCATGACCATTGCAGTTGGTAAATAATAAATGTCTCCTGCCTCTCTGAGGCTCTTCTCTTCCTTGATCATGCTGTGCCTCACCTGAGATCACTTGAACCTCCCCAATGTCCTGCAACTTAAAGGAGTTTTTTTCCCCTTATATTCATTTGTTTATTATAAAGGATACAGAGGAACAGCCAGATGAAGAAGATCATAGGGTAAGACAGGAAAGGGCCCCATGTGCAGGAGTTTCTGCACTGGGGTGTAGCACTTCCCAATTTGTGGATGCATTCACCAATCTGGAATTTCATAAACTTGTAGTTCAAGATTTTTATGGCGCTCAATCCTGACTACTTAAAACCTAATGCTAAATATAGCAGAGACCCTATAAATTCGTGCTCCAGTTCTGTGGCAGTGCCCATTCTGTATTACTTATTAAATTTTGAATGTCACCCTTGCATGTAATATAAAATGTGTGAAATCCATAGTCATGAAATGGACATAAATACAAATTCTAGTTCTATAGATTATATTTGAGGTCCAGGAGAGATTTTAGAGGGAATTTTGAATGATGAGAGCTGTGTGGAATCTCTGAAAACCGTCTGTCTCTCAGATCAATAAAAACTTTGGAACTTTGGTTTCCTTATCAGTTTATTTTCCACTTTATTTTGTCTCATCTGCCTACTTCAGCCCTTTGTCATGTTTTCTTTGGTAATATAATAGAAAATAAGAAATGATGGTAATCTTTATTCCTTTGTATGCACATATAAATGATTGTTTTGCTTCTCCATGCCCAGGATATGATTTTCATAACCTTGTTACTGTGCTTGGTTAAGCGTAATGAAGAAGGGTACTGTGGTAGGCAGAATAATGTCTTCCCAAAGATGTCCTGATCCTCAGAACCCATAAATGTGCTCTCTTACATAACAAAAAAAAAAAAAAAAAAACTTCACAGATGTGATTGAATTAAATATTTTGAAATGAGGAGATTATCCTGGATTATCTGGGTGAGTCCAGTGTAATCTCAAAGGTCCTCTTAATGGAAAGAAGGCAGCTGAGAGAGAGAGAGTCAGAAAAGGAGAAAAGACTATGGAAGCAGAAGTTAAGTAATATAACTAATTCCTGGCTTTGAAGATGCAGAAAAGGGTCAGGATTTAAGGAATGATCTCTTATCTGCTGGAAAAAGCAAGACCCTTCATAAGTAGCATGATGCTGCTGGTACCTTGATTTTAACCCCGTGAAACCCACTTTGGGCCTGTTTCCTCCAGAACTCATAAGATAATACCTTTGTGGGTTTTGCCCCTCAATGTGTGGTCATTCTTTACAGTAATAATAGGAAACTGATGCAGACACCAATATCTGTATTTGGGGCTGTAATTAACCCCTTTGTTAATTACAATCTTTGTTAAAATTACCTAGCTTCAGCCCTAGTAATGATAAGTACAAGTCAAGGGACAGAAGAAACACAACACTTTGACCTGACTCCATCATAGCTGAGACAAGAAAGCTTGGTAATTCAGGTGCTTGGTGTTCTCACAAGTCTATTCAAAAGTTCTTACTACTATTCTGTCATTATTTTAAATCCTTTCATTCACTTAGTTTCTTGTCTATATAACATATATATCTTAGCCAAAAATAACCAATAACATTATGTTAGGCTAAAATAAAAAATGAAAGTTCAGTTTTCAGAAGAATCTCTGGAAAAAAAAATTAGTATACCTTCTTGGAGTCCCCCTCGAGGTGTGATTTGTCATAATAGCAGCTTTTATTCTTAATAGTTATAAAGGGACTGGGCTTGCCTCGGGGGTTAACCTTCTACTAAGGTCTGTTTGATGAAAAAATAAGTACTAAGACTGAACTGCAGGAAATAAGGATAGATTTAAAAATTAAATGACTTGATTCAAGAAATATACAATGGTGACTTCTCAGTAGAGTTAAAAAAAATCCAGTTAATTTTCATCAGAGTTGAATTTTGGAAGTGGAAAAAACTATAAAGAATAGTTTGGCATTATTTTAATCATTTGTTTTTGAAGTTGTTATTTAAAGACCTTAAGGCTTTTGGTCAATAGAAAAGTCAATAAATGCAGAATGCTCCACACTGAAATCTCTTCCATTCCAGACAGCTTTCCAGTATGCTGCACTGATTTAGCTTCATTTAGACCTTTAAGTCAGTGCCATTATTTGCAAAAGAAATGGTGTGAGCCAAAGGGAATTGACTGAAATATACGTGTGTTGCGTTATTGTGCATTATTCTCCAGAATAACCCAAATTTGTTTTTGTCTTTGTAAATTATAAATGTAATGGGGACAGAGCCTTCCCCCATGCAGAAATTTAGGACTTTGTAGAGTAGCAGAAGTAGCACAAGAACATTCATCCAGAGATCTGACTTTTTTCCATCCAGTTCTTTTCCTTATTTACAGTGTTCCCTTGGATGAGTCTTTATTTTCTTTAGGAGCGAGATGGTCAAAGCATTTGTGACATCATAGGATGCATATAAAAATACTTTGAAATCTAGAAATTTCTATACATTAAGTAATAGTGGTGATTATATAAACTTCCCCATCTTTCTTCTCACCTCTTTTAGCTACTTTGGGGGTCCAGATAGAAAACAAGACAAGCAAATAAGCCAGGTGGTGCAGCCAATGCTTCACATCATGATATCATAGTCATGATGTCATAGTCCTGGGAAAACTATGACTTTCCCATTCTGATGTTGTGTTGCTCTCTGTCTCAAAAATACTAATGTGCCATAATCGGTGTGAAAATGTTAGTCCCAGAGTAGTTGCTTGTGAGCATAATGTCGATAATGAAACTGTTGTTTTGTTTGAAAGTTAGGCTTTTGGTAGAATGCACTTCCTACCATGAAGATCGTTTTCAGCATGTGGAGTCCATTAGGCAGTGTTGGAACTGGATTCACAGTTTAATGTGCTAACACTGCATCTGTTTCTACCCTGATGATAACACCTGGATCAGTTTAGAACTTATGTAGAAGTTTAAGATGTGGTGTAGTTAATTTCTAAAACAACTGTTGATCTTTGTATGTGTGAACTCCATGGTCTTTCACATTCCAGACCAATTCACTGCCATTCGAAAATGCTTATACCTGTGTGTGCTTTCAGAATGGGAAATAAAAAACATGTGCCTTCTCCTCTAGGAGCTTTATTTTCACTTAAATTGTGAGGGGTGACAATATTATCATCATTATTTCTCTTTCTTATTGGGCTGGATAGAAAGATGCTTTTATGCTGTACTCCTCTAATTCATATCAAATGTTTATCTAAAATGAATACTTGATGGATGATTTTCCTTCATACGTTGTGAAAACATATGCATACACAGAGTCCCAGCCATTTATGATGCCATGAGTAACTCATTGATTCTTCTTGAGAGCCCTGACGTGGACAGACATTAAAAATTAAAGAAAGGTGATTCTGTTACTGAGACTGCATGCCTTATCTTTGTGGCTGGCTAAAAGCAGAGTGCCAGTTCACTGGAGCTTTGAAAAATGACTTTTCCCATTGACCTACAGCCTTTTAAAGACAGCAGAGTTTGGAGTTCCTTTTTAAAGTGGTAAATGCCCTTGGAGAGTTGTAGTACAGTTTTATTCCCATTAGAAAGATTGAACTTCTCTCCAGGATGCCCTCAGAAAAGAAACCATTAGAAGACAGGACTGATATAGCATTTGGGGATGCCTCTTCTGTTAAACTCCTCAAGGCAACTTTTAATGTTAGTTTTTCAATGTGAAAATCCATCTAGTCTGAGTGAAGTGACCAGGATAGAATGCATGGCATTGGCTTTTTCACAAGGTGATCAAAATTTTTATCTTAAACTCTATAATGAAAGCCATCACAGATTATATCCAATTGATTGCCCACCTACAGAGGGGTAGTTTATATAAAGACTAAGGACTTTTTTTATATAAATTTTATTTGTATATTCCCCATACAATTGCAACGCCCTTATTTTGACTAAGGACTTTTTTTTATTAGCAAAGATACAAGAGGTTTAACATATATTGCCCTGCTAATTTTCCATCTTTGAAAACTCTGATTGTGTGTGTACGTGTGTGTGTTTTCTAAGAAACTGAGTCAGCACATGTGAGATTAAAAATGCTTGGAGTAATTCTTTTCATACTTTGCACACACACAAAAAGGCCTTGGGAAGCTAAATAAAATAGTTTGCAGAGCACATTATAGTTGTTTTATTAAAATTGATGATCTTCAGTCAAAAGAAATGTCCACCCTCAGCTTCTTTGGTGGTATATGGCTGTTGTCCTTTCAGTGAGGCTGCCTCCCAGAGTACCCTAATTAGGCTGTGCACTCTGGCATAAATCCTGTGACTATCCCTTCTCTCTGTTATGCCTTTTGATTCTCTCACTTAACCTTGCTGTCATCCATCCTCCCAGATGAGTTTAATCGGCGAATATCATCCTTGTGCTCTTATTAGATCAGCTAATGGGCTTAACTTATGATTAATACAGTCACAATTTCCATGCATGAGGAGGGGGAGAGAGGAACAGAGGTCCTGGAGAATATGATAAGAGAAAAGATAAATGACAACACCAGTAATCAAATACTGTATGTTGCAGGATTGATCCACATTTCAGGGAAAAAGTGAACTTCTACAGAGTCATGGAAAGCAAGGAGGTAAACTTTTGTCATGAAAATCATTTGTTAAGTAACCACCCTGTGTCAGGAATTAACCTGGACATCTTTATATAATTTCCACCAAGAGCAGCACCGTTAGATAACTGAATCACATAGCTACTGCTTAAGAGGAAGAATTTGAATCAAGATTTGACTAAGTTGCGTGTGTGTATTTGACATATAACATGGATTTTAGGAGTTGCTTCAAATAAAAGATGAATGTAGATTTTTTTTTTTCACAGATTGCAGTGAGAAATTAGATGTTATGCTTAGATTCCTCTGGTTGAATATCAGCTTCCATTCTTATGCTTAGATTCTGCTTATTCATTTCATGCTTTGTGAACTTATTTAATTAGCATGGTTGCTTGTAGGTTGAAAAAAATTTCTTTCATTGGCAATGGTCAGGGTGAAGGAAATTATGTTTCTTGAAGGCAATGATGGTCAACATGGAATAAAAATGATATTGTGGTCCTGGTTTGGGCTATTTCAGTCTTATGGCTATTTCAATCCTAGCTGATTCAGCAGCCATAGACACAGAGTGCTAAAGAATAGTCTGTTTCTGTTCCCCACTCCGTCTCTGGTGGATCCTCTTAACCCCCACGCCTCTGGCCTGTACCCCAGTTCTTGTATGCATTAATAAATAAATCTTAAAAAAAATAAAGAATAGACATTTAGCCTTCCCAACTATTCCAATTTGAAAGTTTGGGGGTTAACACAAAGGCAAAATATGCCATCCTTAAGATTCTTTTTAAAAAATACCGAGATATAATTGACATATAACTTTTTATTAGTTTCACATGTACAACATCATGATTTGATATTTGTGTCATGCTTAAGAATATAAAAGGACATGTTGGTGCCTCATCATCTGTTCATGAAATGAGATCTGAAGGAGCTGATTGCTTTTATTTAACATTGAGTTTATGTACTTTGAGTGACTACCATGTGATTTATTTAAATGGTTACATAGCAAAGAGTGTCAGGGCTTCTTCAAGTTTAATGTATTTCTTGATTATTAAAGTTTGGTCAATGAATGACATCTATGTTACAAAGTACTATTTATTGGAATGCCTATAAATTTTAATGGTGGAGTTATATCTCTTTCTCTTATTCTTGGATGAACTATCCATTGCCTTCTATGACAAATTAGAGAGTTGTTGGTGGTTTGTACACCAAATGTTTGGGTACTTTGTGTAAGCTCATCTGTGTTAGTTTTAAATTAGAGTGTTTTCCTCCTTGCCTCTCTGTTTTTCATCAGGCCTCATATATTCATACATCCAAAAAGACTGATTTAGCTGTGAGGCTGATTTTATTGTAAGGATGTCTGTGTATCCTGTCATCACAGGCAACCCTGGTGAAACTTCCCATGTTGTGCGTGTGTGTTGCTGCAATGTGTTCAAAGTCTGATCTCTCTCAGATGTATGTGTGTAACTGTTTTACAGCTGAAAAAGGATGCAGGCAGCAAAATTTCTGCCAGAATATGTTTTATATTATATTTTGTAATATGAAATTATAGGTTAGCTTTTGGCTTTCATAAAGCTGCCTTTTTTACCCGTCACTGGAAGACAACTAACACCTTCCTTTGACTCACGTTTTCCAAGACTCCTTCGTGTTAAAAGAAGACTTTCTTTTTGAACTGTAGAAATTAAAAGAATATGGTACAAAAACATTTTTTATAGCTTTATTGAGTCTTGAGGGCAGATATATGGATTCCAGACAAAATGCAATAATAGACTGGGATTTTACTTTCAAATCGTCTTAGAAACGCTTCTCATTGGAGATTTATTGTACATGTGGAGGAACAGAGCTGCTTTGAAGGTTAAATGGAGTAGTTTGGAGAAGTGTTCAAGGTCTTTTTCTGCCTCTTATTAAGTGTCTGCTGTTCTTTAACTAACTTAACCCCTTCAGCTTCAGGTTTTTTTTTTATAGCATTATGCTGAGGATAAAATGAGATAACTTTGACAATGCTTTTTAAGCTTTGTCAACCTCAGTGTATGAAGCAGCACTAGTGATTTATTACCTGTGTTTAGTTAGTGTGAATGCCCCATGGGTTTGATCAGGATTTTATTTTTTTCCCCTCTGGTGGAGAACATGGGCAAATCCTGGCAGAGCTAAGAATAAGATAACTCTTAAAACCTATTCATGCTCACAAAGCAGTTCCACCTCTGTCATCAAAACGAGCTACACACAGAGTTTTGGAGAAACAGGATTTATGTTTCCTTGAAACTGGAAAGAATAAACAGGATAGCGTATGCAACTATCTATAGTGGTTTTATAGTGTAGTAGATTTTATTAAGTTGTTAGGGCTGCTGTAGCGAAATACAACAGATTAGGTGATTTAAACAACAGATTATTTTCTCACAGTTGTGCGGTGAACGTCTTGAGGTGGACAAGTATGGTTTCCCCTGTGGCCTCTTCTCTTAGATTGCAGTCACCGCCAACTTGCTATGTCCTCACTTACTCTTTTTTCTCCACCTGCAAGTGCCTGTGTCTTTCTGTGTCCAGCATCCTCTTCTGATAAGGACAACAGTTCATTTCATTGTGGCCTAAAGCCTGGTTTTAAAATTAATTACTCTTGTAAAGGCCTAAACTCCAAATATATAGTCACATTCTGAAAGTACTGGGGTTAGGGAGTAGACCTGTGGGTTTTGGAGAGACACAATTCAGCCCATAAAATAAGGAGGGCAATATACGAGGCAGTGAGATTTGGATTCCAGTGTGGGCAGCTCTGATGTTTCTTTTGGTGATTATCACAGGCAGGACTGCAAATTTCTCATGTTCATATGTGTCCACATCCACCTACTCATAAGGTGTTAACAAGAATCCAACACAATCATAAGCACATTTTGTAAAATGTGAAAAAAGCATAAGAATGAGAGGTGGCATTGTAACAGGAATACCTGTGAAGATACATTGGCAAGATGTAGAAAATTTGAGTAGAAAAGACAAGGCTTGTGCAAATGTTTGGCTAAAAGAAACTTTTTGGCTATTCTCTTTGGCTGAACAAAGAAAGGTGATTGGGTTAAGACTTCATTCAGAGAAGATAGGAGTAATACTAATAGATACCCCAAACATCTGTATAATGCAACATGAATGTCTTCTTGCCAGCAATGTCTATTTCCTTTAGAGCATGCTACTTTTAGTTTTTTTTTTTTTTTTTTAAAGATTTATTTATTTATGCAAGCACTGGGTACAGTCAGAAGCACGGGAAGGTGAGAGAGAATTCACCAGAGCCAGAGTGGGGAGCAGAGCAGCCAAAAGGACCGACGTACACCGCTGAGGGGAGCAGCGGGCGGCAGGAGAGGTCTGCGCGCCATGTGGGACCCTCCTTCGGTGGCCGGGGAGCAGCCAGGGATTGAACCAGCGCTGCAGAGGCTGCGGGCAGCTTCGCAACCCAGCGCTCAACCGCTGTGCCACTGGGGAGGCCCCTTTTAGGTTCTTATTAAAAGTTTCCCCCCTAACTTCATTGTCTGGCAGTGCTCACAATGAGGGCCCATTTGTGAATTCACAAGCAGTGGTGTAGCCAGAAGGCACTTCTCCTATTTACCATAGGTGAAGATTATGACTCCTCCTCAAGGATGTGACCTTTTTTTGGGGGGGGGGGTAAAACTTTAGTGGTTGAGAAACTATCATGTACTTAGAATATCTTTTTTGCAATTTGTATAGAACATTTGCACATAAAGGGAAGTTTTTTTTTTTTTTTTTTTTTTTTTTTTTTATTACCATGGCACTTTAATTGAAAAAAAATGGAAAAGACAGAAATGGCTACATAAATTATGGTACAGTCTTAATATGGAATGTTATATAGCCATTGTAATCATGCTATGGAAGAATACAACTTGGAAAAATTGAAAAATATTGCTAAGCTATGAAAATACTTCAGGTGAGTTTTTTGTTTTTTTTTTTTTTAAAGGGGGCATATGTATGTTTGCTGAATAGCTAAAAGGATACATTAAAGACAAGTATTTTACTGAAAAGGTCTATTTCCCTGGAGAAAAATGAACACCATATGATTTCACTCATCTGTGGTTTTATAGAGATACCAAACAAATGAACTAATAAAGCAAAAATAAATTTTTAGACTATGTGACTAAATTAGTGGTTACCAGTAAGGAAGAGAAAAGAGGAATAATTGGGTAAAAGGGGTCAGTTATATGTAATAGATGGACTTTCAGTGGAGAACTTAATGTTCTGAAAATAATAATCTTATGTTACAATGCAGTGTTTCTTCAATAAAAAATCAGGACTAAATAAATAAATGGTGATGAAATTTTGAGAGATTTTAAAAAATGATTATATAGATTTATTTATTGTTACCCTTTACAATATTGAAAAGCAATAGAAACAAGATAGTAAATACAAAACTATCAATGAAAATTAAAAATAGCAAATTAGTAAAACAAGTCAAAGAAAGGGATATTCTCAGCTTGCCATACCTACCTAGTTGGAGTGTTTTGGATAATCAAATACCTTCAGCATAAAGATATCTTCTTGTATTCTATAAAAACACTTAGAACAAGACCAAAATAAGTATTCTTGTCATTCTCATGGCTGTGCTTATATTCTGTTTCTTGGAATTTAGTGTTTAACAACCCACTCATTTTTGAAAGGTTTGAATTTCACAAAGTCTAATCTGTTTATTTTTGGTCTTAAAATAGCTAAACATTTGTAATTGTTTAAATATAGAAATATAGAATTCTAAGCAATACAGGATATCTATCACTAATGCTCAAGACCTCATTGTAAGGGAAACAAAATAAGATATGTAAAAAGAGATTTTTTTTAAAGATTTACTTGTTTATGTATACAAGAACTGGGGTACCCCCCCAGAGGTGTGGGGGTTGAGAGGATTCACCAGAGACAGAGTGGGGAATAGAACAGGCAGAGTGACTGCTGAGGGGAGCAGCTGGTGAGTCTCAGAAAAGGTCTGCTGCGCCATGTGGGTATCTCCCTGGCCGGGGATCGAACTCACGCTGCAGTGGCTGCAGATAGCTTCATAGGTTGCATTTTAACCCCTTGAGCCACCAGCGAGGCCCTGTAAAAAGAGTTTTGAATCACCTTTTTTGTAGACCTATGAATCTGTGAAAACCTATGAAATGGACTTAAATTTACAAGCTATATGAAGTAGTATACTGAAATGGCTCAAATACTTGAGAACTTTTGGGAGCAAAAAATTCTTCATAATACTCTTTCTAGGGATTACTAATTTTAAGTCAGGAAAAATAGGAATAGAGATTTTCAGTAAGCTTTTTAGACTGACTCAATTCATTATAGTGAAAAGGAGATGTGTTACAGAAATATTTTATATTAGGATGGCATGCTATGGTAGAGAACAAAAATTGTTCTGTATTGTGCAAATTGCAGGGTAGTGAAAACTATTTCAAGTTGGTAGGGGGCTAAAATTGAGGTAGAGTTTTCTTTTAATAAGTGAAATTAACTACTTGCAATATGGTTTTCTTGATCATCTCATGCTGTTTGATTTTGCTTTCATCTTGCAAAATGCTTTTCATATAAACACTTAAGAAAAAAAACACCTTTAGGTAACTGAAGTTTTAATTTTAAATGTTGAGCTTTTTTTCAAATACATCATTAATTAGCTTCAGGATCACTTAAAGTTTTGTCTTGGATATTTCCCATGGAAATTTTGAAGATGGCAGCTTTGATTTATCTGAGGAAATAATAAACATATTTAAAAAATACTTAATCAAAGGTCCTCCTCTTTTTCTACACTCAGAAGAGAGTGAGCAAACTCTAGATTTAGAATACAGAAGCTACTACCTCATTCAAGGAAGCTTTATTAAGAGAGTGAATCCCAAAGGCTGCTCCCGGGCTTAGTTCAACTACTACTGGGGCCACATTGAATAAGAAATTTACTTTTTTTAATCATAAATTTACTTTTTGATTTTTTTCGGAGAAGGGGTATACTAGCTTTGGGATTGGGTTACTATGTCAGGTGTAGCTCACAAAACTTCTTTATTCCTTTTAGGAAAAGTTCCTAAAGGGATAGAAAAGGGGGTTCCACTAAGAATAGTCCTTTAGTGGCAAGACTGAGCATTCTTAGACTCACCTTTTCACAAAACAAGAAGTTACTCTGGGACTCTGTGCCCTGGATGTCTGACAACAGGCACTTTGTTATTTCCTTTGGCCTCTTTTCATTCATTTGTATGGTGAGAATTTAAAAAAGATTTTTAAGTGCCAGTTGCTTAGTGTAGGGTAAGTAAAGTACCAGGCTTTTCTGCCCCCCACCATTAGGATTGATAGTGGATCCTTGCGGTCCAGAATGCATGCCTGATGGTGGGCACCTGGAGTGGGGTGTGGGCATTTATAGATGGGATACACCTGTGCTGAGAGACTGGCCTTATAAGGGTGGCATCACGGAGACCCCTGCAGAGAACCAGAATGAACAGGAGAGCAGAAGGAGAACCACGAGAGAAGCAGAGAGAGCCCAGAAAGAGTGAAGACTTGCTGGGGGCTGGGAGGCCTGCCAACCTCCCGGCCCCCTGGTACCCCTGCTTGCTGTGTACCCAGTAGAATCCCAATAAAAGTCTGAAAAGCCACGGAGGGCTCCAGGACTCCTTTACCCCGTCTGCTCGAATCACAGAAAACCTGACCTGTGCCCATTCCTGCCCCTTACACTTAGGTAGTAATCATCTCTGCCATTGAAGGTGTTCAGTCTCGTAGGGAGAGATCAAAATTAGTAAAAATTTACAGGAGTAGTGATACATTCTCTGTTGAAGCTTAGTGCTTTTTATTTCCACTGGGACACAGGACCCTAACATTTCCCCCTAACATTCTAGCTCCCTACTGTGAAATTGACTTGGTCCACCTCGATTGAGGTCCTTTAGGAATCTGAAAGATATTGCTTATCCCCACATTAAGACAGGCTCTAGATGTTTGAGTATTTCTCTCATTCTCCTACCCTGTTAGCCAAGTATTTGCATATTAACAGAACTTTCTAAATATAATGGCTTATCCCTAAAGAGGAACTCTAATGAAGGGATTATAGGTTAAGTGGCAAATGAGTGCCAAAGACATTTGGGTAAGCCAATTAACCTGACGGCTTTTCACAGTTCATTATCACCGAGTGAGCAGAGGTTAGTGTCCAGAGTGAGTGAACTGTTTCTTGATGAATGTGATCATTCCCTATAGACTTAAAACTATGTAGAAATTTTCTATAAGATGAATGTAGCTTATCATACCACTCATTTCTAATTAAATTCAGTTCATCAAATATATATTGAGTGCCTACTGTGTGCTAGAATCCCAAAGATAAATAGGATGCTTTTTCTGTTTCTTAGGAGATTAAAAGTAGGGGAGAAAAAGTAAATTCTAATAAGACAATAGCTGAATCACACCCTGAAGACTGAGGAATTTGGATGGACATCATTTTCCCCAACAGTCTTCAGGGTGTGATTCAGCTATTGTCTTATTAGAATTTACTTTCTCTTTTCCTCTCCATCCTATGATGGGCAATAGTACAAAACAAATGCCTGTTATTCCTGCCACTTCATCCCTCACACTTCATCACAGCAAAATTAACACGCTGTAGTTTTTCATATTCCAAGCCTACAGTCATCTTTCCTGACTCATGGTCTTTACAAATATTGATGTTGTCATCAGCTTGGCAACAACCCCACAACTCCCTTTCTCACTGATTTAATTTCTCCCATGCATGTGGCGTGCTTTCTTCCAGGAAGCTTTTCACTCTGAGACTGTTAGGAATCTGTTCTGTGTTCAATGGCGACTGGAATTTCATGATATAATTTTTATCATACTGCAGTGCAATAAGTATGCATACTTATTTGTCTCCCCTACCAGGTGGGATATTTCTCAAAATCAGAAAATCTATTTTGCTCACAATCTATCTGCAGTGCCCTTTACAGGGCCTTGCCTATTACTAAATGAATGAATAAAGTGAGTGAATAATTTCGTTAAGTCAGAATTAATCCATTTTATTGGGCAATGATTTTTCAATAGGGATGGAAAATGGTATATTAAAATAACCTGTACCCCATTTTTAAAGCATATGTTTCCTCCTACTTCTGAAATGTCCTCCCTATATCATCCCATTTGTGATCCCTGGTAATTGTGGTAAGAAGTCAGTGTTATTAATGGAAATGTGTCACTGTTCAATGTCAGGCATATTCAATATTCACATCAGTAACTAGGTGACTAGGAAAGACTTTGTGGTGACCATGGATTCACAACAAGAATATTTGGAGAGAGATAACTTGTTTGGGAATAGCAATCCCAGCAGAGGAAGGAAAGAAATGAATTGAGCAAAGGCCTAGGGGCTGGGAAGTTTGGCTCACATTGGGGTGATTATGGGGCAATAATGGAAGATTGGCCTAGAAGTCATAATGGGGACAGCTGTGAATGCTGGAATGTGAAGGGTATTTATTATGGTAAGAAATAGAGCACGATGAGATTTTTGTGGAGCAGAATGGTGGTGTTAGAGTTATATTTCAGGTAGTTTCTCTATCCACAGCATGTATAATGGATCAAAGTGTGAATGAAAGCAGACAGGGATAGCTATTTAGTTCAGTTTAACAAATATTTATTATGTGCTTAATATGTGTTGGATACTGGGAGGAAACATAATTCCTTCCCAGAGGGGACTTAGAGCCTAATCAAGGGACGAGAAAAATGAACAGGCAGTTTTAGTAAGCATGGTAAGCAGCGAAGGTAGGAAATAATGAAAACCTGAAGGTGGTAGCAGAAAAGGAAAGCTAGAGGCAGATTCAAGGCAAACTTTGTGAGTTGGATTTTCTCTAAAGTCCTGAATGATGTTAAAATGTCTGTAACCGATTTAAAAATAGATGGAGCCAAGAGAAGGAACCCACATGCACACCTCCATGTCAGTGATAGAAGAATGATGGAACTTAATTAGGGGTTTGTATGAGAAAGGAGATGGTGTGTGAGGGAAATTATTTGGATTCAGATTTATTAAGCTTAAGATACTAAAAGGGCAGTGAACAGTATTACTTGATAATTACACAGTGCTGTGTTATCTAGCACTCTTGGTTGCAGATGTCAGAATAACACTTTAAACTAGCTTATGAGTAAGTGGCATTTATTGGCTTATTTAAAAATATTGACTTCAGGCATAATGGTATCCAGCTGTACTAGGAATTGCCTGTCTCCTTAATCTGGGTTGATCTGGATTCTTGTTTTGGCTTCATTCTTCGGCAGTTTCTATCTTCAGGGAATCCTCTAAAAGCCCTAGGATTTCATGTCACTCTTAAGAGAAGATGTCTTTTCCCAGTAGATTATTAGGGCTATACAGACTCTGATTGTCCTGGCTTGCCACTAAGTCATTTGCTGGTCCAGGAATGAGGCTAAGAGGACAGGATGTAGTAAACTAATTAGCCAAATAATATGATGACCTTTCATCAGGAATTGAGAGCAGCCTCATCCTATTCACAGGAATGGAGAGTGGATGTGGCAGTTCTTAAAAGGAAAAAAATGGGGCACTGTTAACTAGAAGAAGGTTCCCCCCAAATCAGCAAGGGCCCATTATACAAGGCTATGTAATTTTTAAAGTTTCCATTAATATCACCTTATTTGAGCTCCAGAACAATAGTTTGGAGAAGCATTATTCTCTCCAACCTAGACAAGGCAGCTGAGCTAGAGGAGAGGCTGATGGGCCAAAGGTAACACACCTGGTATGACTCCACGACCTGGAATCGCTTCTCTTAATTCCATTCAGGTGTGGCTCTCTCCGGGGCAGTCAGAAACAGACCCACGAGCTGCTCTGGGCTGCAGGTATAGACGGCAAAGTCACCTCCTAAGCTGCAAGTTTTGGAGAAGGTGACCCCCGAGGAGCAAAGTATGGGAAGAAAGAAGGTTAGGGGATAGAACCAGGAGAAAACAATCTTGGAGGACAAATGTGGAAAAAAAAAATACTAGCTGACACCAGTTGGAAAGAAGTAGTTAAATAGATAGAAGGAGAATGAGAAGAGTCATGTGTTAAAGACCAAAGGTAAGACAGCATAAATATTGATTATCTTTTTCTGAGAGTGTTAATAACGCTTAAAGGAATTTTAAGTGGAATACTCAGGACCATGAGGTATAGGTCTTAAAGGCTATAAACAGATACAAGCAGAAGTGTATTTGTTTTGCTGACTAGCATTAGTTGTTGGTGTGATGGTTATAATCCTACCATATGATACTATAGCCCCCAGCATGTGCGACATGTCATAAGAGCCGTAGACATTCTGTTACATCTAACAATGTACTTTTTGCTCATTAACTCATTTATTTCACACCATGATCCTGTCAGTCGAGCACAGTTATCTCTATTTCATAGACGAGAAAACTGAGGTACAGAGAAGTGAACTCTTTTATGTCCACTTATTCACAGCCTCTGTGTAACGTTGTTTGGTTTTGTTTTTTATTTTTTAGAGACAAACACAAAACACCTCCCACCATCCATTTCACTCCCTGCACCCTTGCTCCTGGGCCTCTACCCTCTTCACCTCTCCTAACCTCATTTCAGTTGTCACTGTCCACCAGCTTATTTTGTCTGTTCACCTGACATAGGTCCTTTATGTGGCACACATAGGTGAACAAATACTATATTTGTTTTTATCTTTCTGACTAATTTTGCTTTGTGTAATCTTGAGTAGTTCCCTCCAATTTGCTGCAGATGGAAAAAATTTCCTCTTTCCTTACACCTGAATCATATCCACTGTGTATATATACCACATTTTTATTATCTAAACACCTGTCAGTGGACACTGAGTTTGCTTGCCTGTCTGTGTATCTCCTTTGGAAAAGTGTCTGTTCACATCATCTGTCTATTTTTATTATCTGTTATTTTGTCATCTGTCCATTTGTGTTAATTGGGTGTTTTTGTTGTTGGTAAATTAATTATATAAGTTCTTTACATACATTGGATAGTAACCATTTTCATATATATGCTGTGTAAATATATTCTCCCATTCACTGGGCTGTCTTTTCATTCTGCTGATTTTTTTTTTTCCAACTACAAAAAGCTTTTTGATTCAGTCCCAGTTGTTTTTTTTTTTTGTTTGTTTGTTTGTTTTTTGCTTTTGTTTCCCTTGCTCTTGAGTCCCCAGACTTCTGTCCTTGATGTCATGGAATATATCCCCTGCTTTCACCTATGTAGTTCATGGTTTCTGTAGGGTAAGTGAAATGGTCTTTACGCTGCTGGCCTCTGTGGCTCTCACCTGCGGCCTTGATTGTATTAATGCCAAAGGGGCGTGGGAGTGTGGGCTTGGGGCATGCGTGCCTGATCATGGTCATGTGGAATATGGTGTGGGCATGCATAAGTGGGCACACCTGGGCCTGGAGGCGGACGCATAAGGGTGGCATCACACAGAGACGACTGTGGTGGAGAATGCTATGAGAGGACCAGTAACTGTAGAGAGAAAGCCCAAGGAGAAAAGAATAAAGACTCCCTAGGGCTGGACAGACACCCCCACCCACCCAGACTGGGGCTTGCCCCACAAAAATTGGTGTGAAAAGAACATTAAACCTGAAAAAGCCACTGAGGGCTCCAGGAAGCTCCTTTGCCCATCTACCCAAATTGTTAGAGAAACTGCCCTGTGCTTGCTGGCACAATGGTTTCAAACACATCCTGGACTGTAGTCCAGTTGACTTCTGAGTCAGTTTTCCTAACCACTGCATTGTGCTGCCTTTCTGAGGTAGAGAGAAGCAAGCTTGGGTGGTTTGTAAGCAGGGCAGGTTAACAAAGACCATTCTCTTTTATCTCTCCAGCAGAACACATTTTAACCCATCATAAAAATATATATTTTTTTTAAGGTTTGGCCTTTCTTTACTTTTCAGTAGAACAATTGAAAATACTTCACAAAGACCATGCCATTTGATGTTTGAGGAATTTAAGCATCATTCTTGCTCAGAAGGGTGAATGGGCATCATTTATGTGGATGCTTGTAACTGAAAAGGTCAATAGACAGAAAAAATAGCCGTCAGAGAGGCACACATAAGGACAGTTTGGATGGTGGTGTCACATCATTCATCAGTTTTACAATAGCCCTGGCCTTTGTCAACATTTCCTAAAGGAAAAATCAAAAGGCAACAAAAACAAAGAGCCACAAATGAACAAAACTGGAAACAGGTTAAGACCTCCTTGAAGACTTGTGAGACTGAATCTTTTTTGCTTCAAAAGACAGTCTCTCAGTCAGGTGTTCTCTGGAGAATTCTGCCTGCCGTGACTCTTTTTTCACATCTGCTGCTCCAATTTTGTTCACCTTTTCCCAGAATGGAAAATTTCCTAATTCCTTAATGTCTTTCCGAATTTTTAATACCAGCTCACAGAAGTAAGCCCAGAAATTGTGTCAGCATGATTTTTTGTTTTAACATTTTTCATTAGCTAGAAATAGAAGAAGAGGTTTTACTACAGATATATTCATTTTGGACTCGTAAAAAAATGCAGGTAGATGAAAATCTGTTATGCTTAGTGTTGAACAATGCCTTTATTACTCATTTTGCTGGCAGATTATTTAGATTCTATTGAATTCCTTTGGCTGATGTCTTTCTTAATATGTGAGGGATGTATAATGCATCCCTTATCATTGACTTGCATGTGTGACATGACTTATATGCTAAAACCCAGTAGTTTAGTCTTATTTCATGTTCTCTTGCCATACTATTCATCGGTTAAATAAAAACCTGCCTAAGCCGATACTACCTGTCAGAGAATTTTTATATTCTAAAGTCTCCCTTCATATAATATGTTTTGCATAGGGGTGAGATATTCCCTTGAGCTTCTGCTTTTGTCTTGTTAACACTGTCCTTGATGTTTTTTCCTACATTGTTAATTTAGGCATGTGGCTCACCGATTTTTTCCCGCAGGCAAATTATGAGATTTGTTAGTTTTATTCTTTGTTTTGAAACCTTGGCTTTGTGAGAGTGAGACAGTGAGACTTACAGTTTAACTTGTTGGTGGCTGCAGATTAGTAGGTTTATTGCTATAAATGTAAGAAATTCTGGCAGCATTGAACGGATTTATTTATTTTTTCCCCTCCAAAAATCCTTTCAGAATTGGTAAACTGAGCTAATAGCATGGGGAGAACTGGGTTTGGGGAAGTTGATCTCTATCCTTTATGGGTCTGCCACAAAAGTGGGAAGGGTTGTCCTAAACAAATTATGCTTTCCAGTGTTCCTCACTGTATTAGCAAGATTTGTCGCAGAATGCTTTGCTTTTGAGCTTTCTACTGCTCGGATTTTGATAATGTGAGAGTTTCTGCCTTCAACTTAGAGAAAGTCACATCAATATCTAGGTTAATGTTTAGTAGAGGCCAGTTGGATTTTCATTCTGAATTGTTTGAAATCAGTTCTCTCTGACAATATTGTTTGGCAGTTTTTCATATTTCTTTTAAATTTTAATTATAACCTATCAAGTCTTAAGCAATTACTTCTTGGTTAGGTTCTTGATGAATGTCATAGCAGGGTGTTTTAATTTAATGAATCCAAAATAACATCTGTTTCTAATATTTTAAAAGCCAATTTATATGGAAATTTATTTAATACACAGTCAATACACGGAGACTTGTAAAAATCAAAATCAAATGGAAAATCAAATCACTGTGATATAGTAGGTCTTCTGTTAACAAAGAATTTCACTTATTACTAGGTTCAGCTGCCACCAACACTCAAACCTTCACAGTTTCAACAAGACAGCGATTTATTTCTCATGTTCATAAATGGGGATGTAGTTAGCCCAGGGCTGGTGTGGTATACTGTGACAGGGACTCATTTCCTTCAGTTTTACTACTCAGCTCTTTGTGGGTGTGATTTTTTTTTTATGCCTAAGAACACACTGAATGGGCCAAGATAGCTTTTTGAATGCTAGCACCTATTCCATCTTTGCTCCAGTAGGAAGGAGGTAGGGGTAGAAGAGAAGATGCTAAGCTTTATCATTTTAAGTACACTTTCTGAAAGTAGTACATAGCATTTTGCTTGTGTTCCACTGACCAAAAATTAGTCACATGATTATATTGAGCAGCAAGGGAAAAAAGGAAATACAGCCACTTTCCCAGATAACCAAGTACACAGAGAAGAACTGAAGGTTTATGGCTATGGAAAAACTGTCAAATAGATATTGGAAAACAGCAAACTATCCCTGCCACATTGTTTTTTAAGACATTATTTTAGCAGACCTTCTGTCTTTTTATTGATCATATGGAAAACTAACATGGTTTTCAGCACTGAGTAGAAATCATCAACTATCCGCCAATCTATTTTAATTCTAACTCCCAACAGCAGTTAATTTTGTATGTTGTGAGTCAAACCGACTTTAATAAGGGAGTTTTTGTAGCTCATACTTCAGTCTTTGTAGAACAACAATAGCAGCTAACAAGGCTGAAATGTCATTTGCACTGGGTCTCTGGAACAGTCTTGTATTATTCGCAAGGCAGTGTTCATTGCTTCTGTACATATGGAAGATGAATGAACAATTGCGAGTGTTTGTTAAATGATTTCCATCCAAGGTAAAACTATTATCATCACAGAAACCTAAGCTCAGACAGGTTAATTGGGAAGCAAATTAGAGAAGCAGTTGAAAACCAGCTTTGCCCAAATCATTTAATCCCAATTGGGATACTAACTGCTACTTCCAATGACTGTGTCGCCTTAAATGGGTTTTTGAATCTGTTTGCATCTCTGTTACATTTTCTTGTTTTTGAAGACACTCAGCAGATTATAGAGCTGGGACTCAGGAATATTTCCCCTCCTTGATCTTTGGTAATCATATGTAAATTTCCTTTGTTCAAGTCTCCTTACAGTGGAAGCAAAACTGGTGGAAGGGTTGGAAGTAAAGATTGTAGGGCCAGTCTCCCATCCTGTGTTCTTCTGATCCACCAATGTCTATACTCCCTTAAAGCCCCCTGCATTAGACTAAGCAAGAGATTTCTAGTTACAGAATAGGTGCCTTCAGTTTCTCATTCATATTTCCTCTGTGTAACTCAGGATGGGCATCTTTTGTGCTCTAATTATAGAGCTAGATGCAGTAGGGTTGCAAAAGACTCAAGTTGCCACTATTTTGCTGGAATGTATAATGACACAGATCAGGAAATTCTCCAAACTTAGTCATTTACATGCCACTTCAAAAAGTGTACTGTGTCCACATATACCAGTACTGTTGATTTCTTAATATTGTGTTTACATTGATTTTTAAATTTTTAAAAGCTTCATTCTGAGCAACCATCTCTAAAATCTAGCTCTGATGTGATAATTAAATTTCTTTTCAAGTACAAGGTTTGTGCATCTTTTCACATACACCCTGAGTATTGTAGATCCTATTTTGAGAAGGCCACCATAGTGGAAACATCGTGGGCCATGAAAATTCTACGCTGCTATTTCTATCTTTTGTGCCTTTGAAACTGTTATAAATTAATTCCAGATATGCATGAGTAATGCATTTATCAATGGATGATTCAGGCATGCAAGCCTAAAACTATCAATTCTCAAAAGCAGGAGACAATGAAATGCCATAAATGATTGCCGTAGATATCACTAAGGCCTCTGAGAGTTCAGCAAGGGGAGAAGAGGCTGATGTTTTCTAAGATGAAGAGGGAGGCAGATATATATTTTTAAATTTTTTTAAAGATTTATTTATTATACAAGCAATGGGTACAGTCAGAAGCTCGGGAGGGTGAGAGAATTCACCAGAGCCAGAGCGGGGAACAGAACAGGCAAACCCAAACACACTGCTGAGGGGAGCAGCAGGAGGCAGGAGAGGTCTGCAAGCGCCATGTGGGACCCTCGCCAGCGGCCAGGGATCGAACTGACGCTGCAGAGGCTCCGGGCAGCTTCACAGCTCAGTGCTCAACTGCTGCGCCACCAGGGGAGGCCCTCTATTTTTAAATTTTTAAATTTTATTTTTAATCAAAGTAATGTACTTATCTTAAAATGCTAACCTCACTGAAAATAACAGTGTGAGCTTCTAACCCCCCTTAACTCAGTCTCTTTTTATAGAACAGTGACTTTTAATTTTACTGTTTCCTCTAGCATTCCAATCCATATATATATATATATATTAATATATTATATATATATAATTAATTATTAATAAAACATGTATAATAAATAATTAATAATTAATAATAATTAATAATTAATAATAAATAATTAATAAATATATATAATAAATAATTAATAAATATATATATAATAAATATATATATAATGTATATATATATATATATACATGTTTTATTAATGATGTGCCATTATTTTATGTCGTCATTTCTTGTTCACAGTATAGATTTTCTTCGGGAAGGAAATATTTGGATAGGTATGGTGCCATTCTTTTCCACCCCTCCAGCTCTCTAAGCCCTTGCTACTCAAAGTGTCCTCTAAGGACCAGAAGTGTTACCATTACCTGGGAGTTTTTAGCAATATGGAATCTCCTTCCCACTTCTACTGAATGAGAACCAGCATTTTAACAAGATCTCCAGGTGTTTTGTATATATGAGACCATGGTTGAGGGTCAGGATGTTCTGTCTAAAATTTATGTCTAGTAGAAAGCAACTCCTCAGTATCTCTTGCATAACTATCCCCCAGGACTGTGCTTTTTAAAATGCGAGATTATCAGTCCTCACTTCTACCTGTTACCTGGAATCTGCATTTTCAGCTAGTTGAGCACATGATTTTTGGTGCAGTTATTTGCCAACTGCTGTATTAAGGCTTCAATAACTGATGGAAACTCTGCATTTATTCTTCAAAGGTTTTGCATTTAAACATGGAAGAAATCTTTTGAAGAAAATAACTACAACCCTAATTGTGGTGTTAGTAAGCATTAAGAGGAGGATTTGAATTCAATCTATATGTAAAGCCTTCTCTGAGGCTCATTTGCATTACTAGTGTATACCTGGAATCCCATCCTAAAGCCACATCATGAAGCTTCTGAGGAGAGCAGCATCTTAGCAATGTCATCTATTTTATTGTCTTTCTGTATTTTACGTTTGATTCTTTTTTAATATTTTGTTTTATAGCCGTGCTATCAAGACTAATCAGGACCTCCTCCCAGAAACTCCATGGACACATATCTTCTACAATGATTTTTGGGGGACTCTTCTAACCCACAGTGGCAGCCACAAGTCCTACCGGCCACTCTGCACGCTTTCTTTTCGCCTGAACCACGCCATCGGAGGGCTGAATCCCTGGAGCTACCACCTTGTCAATGTCCTGTTGCATGCGGCAGTCACTGGCCTCTTCACCAGCTTCTCCAAGATACTGCTTGGGGACGGATACTGGACCTTCATGGCTGGCTTGATGTTCGCCTCTCACCCCATTCACACTGAGGCAGTGGCAGGAATTGTGGGACGGGCTGATGTTGGGGCCAGTCTCTTCTTTCTCCTCTCCTTGCTCTGCTACATTAAACACTGTTCTACAAGAGGCTACTCAGTCAGAACCTGGGGCTGGTTCCTGGGGACGGGACTGTGTGCAGGATGCAGCATGTTGTGGAAGGAACAAGGAGTGACTGTTCTCGCAGTTTCTGCAGTTTATGACGTCTTTGTCTTTCACAGGCTGAAAATGAAACAGATCTTGCCTACCATTTACAAAGTAAGTGATTGTTGGTGCTCCAGCATTGGATTACTGAGTAATCTCCTTGCTTGGTCCTTACTCACCGTTTAAAAAACAAATTTTGTCCTGTTCAAAGAGAATTTAAAATAAGTTACTTTTTGATGTTTGGTAAGTGGAAGTGTCCTTCCTGACCTTTCCTTTCGACCCCGGGTTTCTGTAGCATATTGTTTTATTTCTCAGATTTCTTAACTTAGTTTCATGACTTAAAAGGTCATAGAAGAACAATTTTGCCGTGTAAAGAAAATGCATCTTTACTGTTAGTTTATAGTCATTATAGTCTTTCTTTGCATTCAAATTCTCCCCCCATCCAATAAATTGCCTATTATGTATATTTATAAAAATAGCACAGCAGATGATAGAGCTGGATGCTACACTCTAGCGAGGGGAAATCCTCTGCTGCTCACTAATACTGCCTTTCCTGAGTTGACTTTGGAAAGCAACCCTTCTCTGCAGTGCACTGGGAACTCAAATTCTTAAACAATGAATCATATTCACCTTTTCTTTGTTGTAGTGGATAAGAATAGAAGAGTCAAAACAGAAGGTACTTATAATAGGTTTGCCCTGAGGCCAATTAAGACCTTTGCCTCAGGGCTTAATATTTATTCTTCTGGATTCCCTTAGAGATTTCAAATGCAATGTTGTTTGAAGGTCACAGAAGCGTTTGCAGTTCCCATATATTTTTACAGCACTGAGCGGTTTTCTGCTTAAGTGTTAAAGGGAGACTTTGGGTGGCAAAGAACATCTTGTGGATCTTTCTGCTCATCCCCCATCCTTTTTCCTTCACGGTAAACTCAGCGTTGACTTGCCTTGAAGTATAAAAACTGAACTTGGCCAAGACTTACACCCCTCAGCTTTCCTTTCCTTTTGGACATATAAGTAAGGAATTATGGTTTGATAGTGACCTTGAGAAAATGGTCAGGTTTTCTAGTTTTTGACTACTTTCCATCTCTAGCCCCTTCTCAGTTTTACTTAACATCAACTTGAGAAGAAATTAAAGGAAAATTTGAGGGAAATAGAGACAAAAACTTTTTTAATGATTTTTTTTTTTCACTTAGTAGGGAGAGTAATTACTGCTGAGATTCTGTTCTTCAGGGAACATAATCTTTGCTAAAACTCAAGTGTCTAGAGCTAGATGAAGTTCTTTTGTGATTTCAGCTATAGGCTGAGACTTTTAAAGAAATATCTGATTAGAGTTTGATGTATGAAAACAACATATGGTTTGAAAGTCAAATCTTAACGTCAAATCAATTTTAATTATTCTTTCTAGGAGACTTAGGGGAGAATAATCTTTTTTCTTTTCAAACCATGTTGTCGGCAATAGAAATCTTTCTTTTACTTGAAACACAAAAAGAATAAATATAAATTATGGTCCTTATCCTATGGTTGTTGAGACATTTGAGAATTCAGACTAGGCATTTCAAGACCATGCTTTGTAAGCCTGTGAAATGTTATGCATTCTTATATAGAATTTTCATTTTGTTTTCTCATGGTTAGGAAATTATTTTGATATGTCAATTCAGGTCTTGATTTTAATGAAGTTCTGTTCTGAGAAATTTTCAATTTTCTAAGCATATGTTCAAGGACAGAGTTGTCAACAAAACTCCTTATTTTAAATACATTTTATATAATATTTGGGAGACACTTATAGACAGCTAGTCTTTGTTTATATGAAATTTAACTGAATATGATGTATTTTTATCTGGACCATTACTTACATAACTGCTGCTTTGGAAAATGAGAAATGCCAGTAGCAAAGGAAACTCCTAAGGGTAGAAAGTGTGAAGTACCCCATGATATGGGAAAGGACTTGTTATTTTGAAGGTTCAATGTCCTGAGAAGTTTCCAAGTGGAAACTTGCCCAGACTCTCTGGCAAACACCACTTGCAGAGCCAGACAAGGATTGTAATGAGTGGCAGCAAAACCCATAGTTCTTTCTCAACTTAGAGCTTTCTTTCATTCTCAGGTTTTGGTCCAGTGAGCTTAATGAGGACAGTGGGATAACAGATTTTATAAATGTGTAAGGAACCAGAGAGGCCATCTGTGCTAGTCCCCTTATTTTCAGCTGAGGTGTAGAGAACCAGAGTTGAAGGTCACCCAGGAAATGGTAGACTCGCTTGCTAGGACTGGAACACATATTTGTGTCTGTCTGGTGATCTTTTTACCACATTGTGAAGGTGTGAAGATGAATAAACAGATGTAAAGTCAGATGACTGGGCTGGGGATGTGGGGGAGAGGAATTTTTCCTTCTTCTAGGTTCTTTTGCTGGTATAATAAGTACATTGACATGTGGCATCAACAAGGAAAATGAAAAAAAAAGAATAAGAAACTAAGTGTACCTATGGGAAGCTAAAGATGTCAGACTTAAGGATAAGTTAGACAATTAAAGCTTATATACAATGCTGAGTTAAGGAATAGAATAGGAATTTTGGACTTCAGAGGGATGTAGGGCAACTCACAGGATAAGAAGAGCAGATATTTGCAGTCAGGATGGTAAGGCTTTAAGATAAAAAGTTTTCTCTGGCAATAGCTTTCTTTCTATGCCAGGTTCCCTATCTAAATTACTTTAGGCAGTTATGGAGAGGTAAGAGTTTTTCCTGAATCTTCTGGTTCTTTCTTGTCTTCAACTCTAACTCTTGTACCAAAGTGACACATTTTTGGTGGCATATTCTACCAAAGTAGATACGATAGAAAATAAAATAATGTTGAATAGGCTCTTAACTTGCACTGACCGAGTAACCTGGGCTATTTGATTGACTTGGTTCTTTTTCCTGACAAAAGAGATGGTAACTGTTCTCTCCTAGGAATTTTGTGACAATTATATGAAACTGTGGGGTGGTAAGTATGAGCTGGGTGCTGAGTTTGAAAGGCAATTAATTTGTGTTAGTTGAAGGTAAAGAAAAAAATATTGATAGAGATTATAATCTTTATCTTAAGAAAAGAAGGCCAAAAGATAAACCTGTGGTAGTTTTTAAATATGTGGTTGCAAAGCATATAAATTAGGAAGCAACTCAAACTGAAGCAGGCATATGTAAGCACCAACTTTCATATAGAATCCCATGACTGTGACCCTTGTAAACACTGGCATAGTTTACATATGGAAGTTATAGAAAATTCCATATTCTGTCTTTAAAATATATAGATTTCTATGCCTGGGGAAAGTTAGAGAAGGCTCTGAAGAAAGTGGATTAAAAGACTTCAGAAGGCCCCTTTTAACCTTAAATGAATAATCAGCTTAAATATCTCACCAATTACCTCTGCATCATAGTTATCATGGTTTGCCAGATGAAATAAACTTCCTTGTCCTACAAAACATAACATATATAAACAGAAAACTCCAGAGCACAAATGTTTAACTCTATTATGCAAATAAGAGAACAAACCAGATACTCAAAACCTAAAAATGGTAGACATTTTAAAACTGGAAATTATTAGGTACAGGGCAAGACTCTGCATTTTTTTCTGTAAGTCACATCAGATCCTGACCCCAAACACAAATATGTACCAGAACCAGGCCGAAAGGACTGGAGTAAACTACAGGTTGTATCCTACTGCCACACCCCCATTATTGCAATAGAAAGATACAGGTGATAATTTGGTAAAGCTTAAGAATTTTCTAAGGAATCTAGAGTTTTCTATGATATCTGTTTTTTAATACTTCTCCTAATTTAAAAACAAATAAGCAACCCTCTTTGAGTCAGACAAAATTCTCGTGGTGGCTCAATGTAGCCAGAATTCTTGGTTGCCATTTTTTTACTTCTATTCTAAAACTCAAGCAAATGATGGACACATCAATATTATGTATAAGGTTTTTGCAATTCTGCAAAGGAAATAGGAAAACTAGATTTTTCTTTGATGAATGTATGAAATTTGTAAATACCTGGCACATAATAGATATGTAGTATTTGACAAAAACATATAGTTTATATCTGCTGAATTTGCTAAAAATATATTAACACATTCAACTTAATAAATGCTTAGTGAGAGAGTAATATGACTCATGGAGCAAAATGTTGAATATGATATGAAAATTATATTGTTTCAGTATTTGAAATAATATTGTCGATAGGTTTCTGGTAGTTGGAAGATTTTTAAGAAAACACTAAATATAAAAGTTAAATATGTGCATGAGCAAAATAAATGTTCAGATCTATGTTTAAATTTCTTAACAAGTGTTCCTAGGTTTTATCTTCAGTTTCTGTTTAACATATTTCCCCCAATATCCTTGTCATCTAGTGCACCATCTGGCACATAGTAGGCACTTAGTAAATTGGATTCACACTTGTTTAAGTTTTACCCTTTAAAACAATGTGCCTGAAATATTAAAGTTAAATCCTACACTGTTCCTTTCTACAAGGAGGACGTCATTCCTAGTTAGTGAGGCCTGGAAGGTGGAATTGGAAGAAAGAAGGTCATGTCAAAAAAATGTTGAAAATAGGTTTTTTGACCTTTTACCCAATGATTATTTTAGCCTTCCATATATGACTTTCACTTAGTTTTATGTGGTCCAAAAGTAAGGGCAAAGGGAACCTTTGACATACACTTAAACTAGGCTTGCAAATAAATGCTAGACTTTTATCTGCCCACAAAACTTTTTACAAGTCTCCCATGACCCCAGGAGGTACATGGGTAATAAAATCAGTAAAAGCAACATTTTTCTTACTTACCCAACATCAGTCATTGCTGGCCTCCTGGCCATTTTCTGTGCTTATTTAACATCTGTTAACTGTTTTAATGTGGAAACATCTCTCTACCCACCCCCTTTATTAGGCTCATAATCACTCATTCAATCACAGGTGGAAAAATTTTTAAAAAGAAGTCAAATTCAGAGTAGCAACTCTAATAATAGCATAAGATAATTAGGAAAAATGAAGTGCTTTTAGTTTGATTTTTAAGAGTTTCTCTAAAGATGACTACCTTTGTTTTATTGTAATGGCTTCCAAGAAATGCATTATCTGGACAGTCTCCTTTTCTTAAAATTAAATTTTGTAGTTCTATTTCAGGTAAGCAAAATAAAGAAACTGTAAGTAAAGGAAGGCATTGCTACTTTTGAAAAACAAGTCTTTTCTGTCTAGGAATAACTTTTTAATTTTAAAACTAAGCAGGATGTGCATTGATGGCTTTTTTTTTTTTTAAGATTTTTATTTATTTATTTTATACAAGCACTGGGTACAGTCAGAAGTGCGGGAGGGTGAGAGAATTCACTGGAGACAGAGCTGGGAACAGAACAGGCAGACTGACAAAATACACTGCTGAGGGGAGCAGCGGGCATGGCAGGAGAGGTCTGTGCACCATGTGGGACCCTCGCCAGCCGGCCCGGGATCGAACTGGCTCTGCAGAAGCTGCAGACAGCTTCGCAGCCCACCGCTCAACCGCTGCGCCACCAACGAGACCCTGAATAATGGCATTTTTTTAAGATGAATGAATTTTTACCATTATCTTGGCTGTTAGGTAAGCTTGGTTCTGTTAGCAGGCAGGAATAGAGATGCCCCAAGACCCCCAAACCTTTCATGCTCTAAATAGGTTTTGCCACATAAGACAAGACATACTCAAAAAAGACCTTTAATAGAATTAGTGCACAGTAGAGAAAAGAGAAAGGCTATAGTTTCCAAGTGAAACAGCAAAATTATCCATCTCCTGGTGGGTATATGCCTGTCCCAGTGGGGTTGGCCAAAAGCAGGGCCACTGAGGCCTGAAAGCTTGCCAGAAGCCTAAGGCACCTTCTGGTGGGGACCCATAGTAAAGGGGTTAGAAGGGACCAGTCATATCTAGAAGAAAAAAGCAAAATAAAATACAAGTCAATACAAAGGCTACCATTGTTAGCCTTCCCACGGGTCTCTCACCCACATCTCTTTTAAGTGTCTCCTTCCACATCCCCCAAGTTTCTGTGTACAAGTCCAAGGCCAAGAAGCAAGTGTGGCTTCCTCACATGTCTCTGTTCGCTGTGCCTCCTCCAGGTCTTTGCTTTCCTCTTCTCCCAAGTCCTCTCAGCCTTTTCCAGCTTCTCCTACCACTCCGCTCCACTGTTCCTTGGGTGGGGCAGGGAATCTGGGCCTCCCATTTTGTATGAGAATTACACTGTTAACAGTTGTACCTTAGAATGTGGTGATCAGACACACAGTAACAACTGCCCCACTATTTCTCAACCATTTCCTTGGTTTACCTTGAGAATGGTTTCCAAGGGTGGAATTATCTTATGTTGAAGGGTTTTGGTTCCTCACAGTCAGGACATGGGCGATATTACATGTAGTGCTTCTGTATTTCTATTTCGTGTGATTCCTGTGTATAGAAGGTGCATGGAAAGCAAGTCACGTAGCCTGGAGGTATTTATACATGGAATTCACATATGCTTTTTTTTTTTTAAGATTTATTTATTTTATCTATACAAGCACTGGGTACAGTCAGAAGCGCTGGAGGGTGAGAGAATTCACCAGAGCCAGAGGGGAGAGCACAGCAGGCAGACTGACGAAGTACACTGCTGAGGGGAGCAGCGGGCAGCAGGAGAGGTCTGCACACCATGTGGGACCATTATCTGGCGGCCGGCTGGGGATCTAACCAGCGCTGCAGAGGCTGCAGGCAGCCTCGCAGCCCAGCGCTCAACCGCTGTGCCACCGGGGAGGCTGCACATATACTTTTTTATTTGAGTAGCTGCTGGAGAGGCATTGGCAGCATCTTATTTATGGCTTTGTTCCTTTTCTTTCTAGATTAGGTTGTGATCCTCGTATCAGTTGTGCTGCATAAATGTATGTGATATATTTGCTCTTTCTGATTTTCTTCAGTCAACGTCTGTGCCACTCCGCTTCAGGAGTGGTACCAGTTTCTTATGATTTTCTTTCCCTTCATTTGCCTTACACTTGACTTTGTGAGAATCCAGATATAGCGAGATACTCAGATTCTGATCACAGTATTTCCTAGCATTATTGAAAGTGGAGGTCTGACTATTTGTCATGCACTTACAAATGAATTTGGATTTCCTCCCAGTAAACTTGTTGTAGCATTTAATATTCATGACCTATAGTACTTTGAAACTTTGAACAGCTGCCAACACTGTTAACCAGATAATACCACAAATAAAATTGAGGTTCACAAATATTTTACAATTCAAAGTCAAAGATTAATAAAGTATTTTATTCCTGCAGGTTGGCTTCCTTGCTTAGCTGATTTAAGAGGACTCTGTATTCTAGTTGCAGTACAGGTTCAAGTTAAGCAATTGAAATTTGGGACTACTCTTTGCAAACTTACCTAATGGTTGCCTGAGAGTGCTAATACTTGGAACAGTGATCTATTCCAAAGTGATCATTTCAAAAATTTTCTCTGTGCAAAGCACTGTATTTGCCGATGTGGGAATTGACAAAACTCTACTCTTTAGGACATTTTGGAGTAGTGGGAAGTTGAGAAGAGTACATTTAATGTGGACTGAAAATCAAGCTAGGATGGGGCAAAGGCTGTAAGGCAGGCAGTGACTCTTGGGACAGTGCATTGGAAGGAAAGTTACTTTCAGGCAAGAGGATCAAAGTGCCTTTTGAAGCAGATGCACTTGAGCAGGGTTCTCAAAGATAGTTTGGGTATCGGCATTTATAATTGGAGAGGATATCAGGAACATTTCACAGAAGGAAGGAAGCTCATGAGAAGTTACTGGGCACCATTGAGCAGATGCATACAGTTGTGGAAAGCTGATGCAGGTGGAACCATTTTCTTTTTTCATAGTATTTTTTTTTTAATTGTGGTAACACTTTTTTGTGGGATCAGTTATTCCAAAAGTGACCCTTTTGGGGTCTTCAGGCCAAACCAGAGTAGTTCTCTTGTCACCTTGGAGACAAGAGAGATTTATTAATATCACTTACTGAGAATGAAGATTGTTTTGCTTGAGAAGAGCAAGGGCACTGAAGGTAAAATCCTTCACCAGTCCCTAATCTAAGAAGAGATCAATCTGTCCTAAGCTTCTGCTCTTTTCCTAATCAAAGCATTCACTGCTTACCTTTGTAAGACCTAAAAGAATGTAGGTGTGTGTGGGGGGGGTTCTCATGCAGTTTGAGGTTTTTATCAATAACCATGTTCTTCCTTTCTAAGAATCTCATTTTTACTCATAGAGTAACGTGAAGTCTCTCTCTCTTCCTCTCTCTCTCTCTGCCCCCCACACCCATGGGATAAACATTCCTGATCTACTCTTTAGAATTTACAGCTGTGCAAATTCTCCGTATGTATGTTATTAAATTGTTTGTCTTTTCCTAACCTGTTTGATGCTCACCCAGCCCAAGATTACTCACCCAGGCCAAGAAGAACCCAGAGGCACAGAGAATGATTTCTTTAGCTTCCTGACAGTTTACAACATTGTATGCTGTGGACAGCAACACAGTGCTGCACCTTAACCCCTTGCGCCACCTGGGAGGCCCCTGTTTATCTTATTTGATAACTGATTCCATCATCATATATATATTCCACAACTTCCTAACACTCAACTCTCTTTAGGCACTTAGGTTGTTTCCACAGCTTGGAAATAGTGCTGCAGTGAATGTAGGAGCGCATATATCTCTTTGAATTAGTATTTTTGCATTCATCAGGTAGGGACCTGGGTGGAATTGTTGGATCATACACTAGATTCATTTTTAATGTTTTCAGAAATTTCTATAATGTTTTCCATGGGGGCTGGACTAGTCTGCTTTCCAACCAACAGGAACTATTTTAAAATGGAGCCAGAAAAGCCACTGCAGAGAAACTCCTTTATCTGTCTTATTTGAGCTGGGCCAGACCCTTTGACTGGACCAAATCACCAACAGTTCAAGAAAACCAACAGTAGTAGGAACATTATGTTTGAAACCATTGATAAAGTGAAGTTTTATGTAGTTTTACCTTGTGACTCCTTCACTTGACCATTATCTGATTACTTCAATTTTCTTTTGTCTCTATAAAAAGTCTTTGACGTTTGTCCTTCCTTGGGGCATGTTTTGAGTCTCTGTCTGAAATTGTGCTGCCCCGATTTGTAGTTCTTTGATTCCAGATAAATGCTCTTGGACTTTTTAGTGGTCTCCTGAATTTTTTGATTAACGGAGTGCATGAGATTATAGAGGAAAATGTTTGTCAGGAAAGGAAGATTGAGTCAGCAAGTGTACAATAATGTATGGCTCTTTTAAGAAATAATGTGCTTCCAACAATGTTGGGACATAATATATGTTCTTTAAATGTGCTTTCACTTCTGCTGGTCTTTGGTATTTTCCTGGGGAAGGGTTAGCCATCTCCATCTTGCCACATGGGGAGACTTTGTTCTTAGTCATTCCCTGAAAGCTGAGGGAGGGTGCCTCCATGATGGTTTACCTTGAGAATGGTTTCCAAGGGTGGAATGTACCTTATGTTGAAGGTTTTTGGTTCCTCACTGTCAGGACATGGGCGATATTACATGTAGTGCTTCTGTATTTCTATTTCGTGTGATTCCTGTGTATAGAAGGTGCATGGAAAACAAGTTACATAGCCTGGAGGTATTTGTACATGGAATTCACATATGCTTTTTTATTTGAGTAGCTGCTGGAGAGGCATTGGCAGCATCTTATTTATGGCTTTGTTCCTTTTCGTTCTAGATAAGGTTGTGACCCTCATATTGTTATAGGGCAGCCCTGATATTGAACGGGTTGCCTGGCTGTGGGTCCTCACCCGTGCGCTTACAAGGGACTTATTAATACTCCACTACAGGCATACACAAAAGGTGAATAAAAGGTTTATTTACAAGGGAAAAGGAAATAAGGAAAATGTACAACTCAGGGAGAAAATAGGGAAATAAAGTCTTTAATGCGTCCTACCCTGTCCGCCGACCTGGAAACCCAAAGGCACTCTCAGACCCGGCCGGACGCTGCGAGCTGGTGGAGAGCCAAAATGGGGGAACCCCCTCCAAAGCCCATGTGTCTGCCTTTATACCAACCTGGCTGCTTAACCCCACCCTCAGGTCCCAGCCACCTTCCCTTTGGTGGTGATGGGATTTGGAGTTCCCAGTGTCTTTGGCTTTGGCCTGGGGTGGGGGTGGAGTCCACAAAGCCTGTATGGAATTAGCTTTAGGACATCCTTTTCCCCCTAACAATATCAGTTGTGCTGCATGAATGTATGTGATATATTTGCTCTTTCTGATTTTCTTCAGTCAACTTCTGTGCTTCAGTCAACTCTGCTTCAGGAGTGATACCAGTTTCTTATGATTTTCTTTCCCTTCATTTGTCTTACACTTGACTTTGTGAGAATCCTGATATAGCGAGATACTCAGATTCTGATCACAGTATTTCCTAGCATTATTGAAAGTGGAGGTCTGACTATTACTTACAAATGAATTTGGATTTCCTCCCAGTAAACTTGTTGTAGCATTTAATATTCATGACCTATAGTACTTTGAAACTTTGAACAGCTGAAGAATCAGACTCAGGTTCTGTCTCCTTCAGCGAGTGTCTCCCCTAGCAGTGTTTTCCTTATCCTTTAGTATTTAGAAAAAGAGCTATTTTTCTGAAGACTTGTATTATTTTACGTTTTACTACATACTATCTGGCATATTATTACCACTTCTAATGAGGAAAACAGTAGTTCTTAAAGGCTTTCTCCTGTGTCCATTCTTTCAGCATTGCTCAGCTGTGTTCAGATATTAATGTGAATGGCCACAAGTACAAAATCCCTCTTTGTTTTGTACTCTTGCGTACAGGAAGAGAGAAAAAAAATTAAGAAGGGATCCTTTTACGGTACAGAATAAAATACTATATTAGCACTAAATTTCACCCAGCTAACTTAGTATACCATCAGTGAAAATGACACGCAAATTAGATCTTGTGATGAATAAATAATGAATCTCATTGGAATCATCTATGCTGCTCTCATAACACTGTCTGGAATGTGTATTACATCACTGGGCTCAATTTTTGATAACCTGCTGCCTGAGAGGAATCAAGTTGACAGAAGGGATCTTAAGATTATCAGTTACTCATATTCAACTTGATACTGTCAGTTTCTCTGAAAACCATGCGGATTGCACAAATTTGAAACCCATTGTCATTTCCTAGAAGTCAGATTCCAGTCTTAAATGCCCGAAATAGTGGAAGTGCTAATTATTGTTGATTTCTCAAATGAAATTTAAATTGTAGAAAGCCAGGAATTCCTTAAAAGGCATGCATTTTGGGGGGAAGGGGGTGGGGTAGATAGATTGAATATTAAATTTATTGATAGTTAAAATACATGCAAAATGTGGTACTGTGGTATGGTTGCCTGGTGTGTTAAGTTTTATTTTTCTTTAAACATCGGGTATCAGACCTACTCATCACAGTATTCCTGTGTTCAAAAGGATAAATTGAAGGCAAAAGGGAAGAATAGCACCTTCTAATGCCAAAGTCTGAACGGACTTGGTGCTAACAAGGTCGATATGTCCTTGTTCTCTGGATTTGCCTTTACAACTCTGCAGAACCCAGATGGCTCATGTATGCTCTGTTGGTCTGATTATAACTCTTGCATCAAGTGGAATAGCATGAATTCGGAATTTAATACATGTTTCTTCAGCAATTATGGCCTTGATTAGTGAAGTCAGTGTTTCCGTTCCACAGGACATTTACTTTCTTTCTCCACAAGTTTATTCATTTAATTTCAGGAAATCGAATAGAATGCAAAGAACATAATACTTGCCTTTGATCTGACAGGGGAATCTGCAATGCCAGCTTTTTGGTATGTTGTCATTTTGCTTATAATTAACACATGATTAAAAAAAAACAGCAGGGAAAATATGGGAGAAATAAAGGGCATTTAAAAGTCAATGACTTAATTTTTACTAAGTAAAGAAATATATGTGTGTGTGTATATATATATATATATATATATATATATATACATACACATACCCACACACATATATATAGATTTTATATAAAAAATACTGCTAGGCATAATACATACCATGTACCTTTAATAGGATCTTTAATTATATGCACTATCAATGTGAGTGTTTAAAAAGAATGTGTAGTTAAAACAAGGAGAAAGCCTTTAATGTTTAATTTTATGAATTTTGAGTTGTTGCATTGTTAGTGGTACCAGCCCAGCCTTATGGAAACGTTTTCTTGGTTTTGAGTGTGAGTCCCTCCCTCTTCGAATAGGACTAATATATGAGTGTGTGTACTAACTGTATTCCATTAAAATAAATTGCTTGAATAAAAGCTTATATAATGGTCAGGTTTAGACCAAGGTTATAGATGAATGATTTGAGTGTATTTTTATAACTCTTATGAAATGGCAAGCTCCAAATTACATATATTTTTTTCTGCCTAATTTGAAATACAGTAAAAAATTTTGCTTTTGTACACTCCATTGGATATAGTTTCTTTCTTCTTAACATCTCATGATATAGTGTGACAAAAAAATTAATGTCTACTACAGTAAAAAAAAAAAAGAAGGAAAAAATGTCTTTATTTTGAATAATCAAATAAACTCACAGTGTGTTTTTAGGCCAATATAGTGCATAGGGCTAAGACTATAGTGGAAAGACTTTAGGTTTGCAACCTGCAGATCTATATTTAAATCTAAATTATTTTCATTTACATTTAAATCTCCATCATTTTCTAGCTGTTTGATCATGGCCAAATGATCGAATGTCTTACCACATGAATTACATGGTTTTTAAAATAGGAATATACTATTTTTCTTCTTAGGTATGAATATAATACATGACAGCCTCAATCAAGTTCCTTTCCCATGGCAGATATCATGGTCATTAGCATTGCACTGCCTTTACACAACATTTCAGTAGTAGAACTTTCTGTCATTTTTCAAAGCCCTCAATTAGTATAACCTTGGTTTTTCTAATAGGATGCAAGGGGAAGTGTCAATCAACAAAAAATGGAATCTTTACTGTCCTGTTCACCAGTGCTGATAATTTAAAGAATGTTGAGGAAAACTCTTTTTCAAGGATAATTCTTATATATAACATGCTTTAATAATCTATCTTTTGTTTAATTGATTGAAAACAAGTATGTAGAAATCATTACATAATTTTCCTCCGTTGCTAATATCTTGCCATCATCTCAGACATTTATAGCCTCATTTTTTTTTTCTCTTTTGGGCTCAGGATGGTGCTGTTGCTTACATATCTGAAAGTAGAGGGGAGAACGGTCGTCCTGGTCTCCTACCCCACTTACATTTTTTTTATATATATATTTCCTTTTAGCCAGCTTTATAGTAAAGGCAGATTACTTCAGTAGCTGCAATCCCTTGCAGCATTCAGGTCTCATTCTTTGGCAAAATAGGAAGCTCTGTTATCACCTAAAGGTGAATGTTAATCTCTTTCCTATTCCTATTCTCCTCCAACCTGGCAGGCAATATTGTTGCAGCCGATTCCAGAAACTCTATTATAACAAACCTTTTCAGGGAAACATTGAGGTTGGTTTTTGTTTTGTTGTTGTTCAATGGTTTAGTTTATTTCTCCATCTTCTAGGGAGAGAATAGGCAACAAAAAAGGTTTCATCATTAAAGCAATGCTGATATTTTGGCTGCCAACAGTTTTATAAAGTATTTTGGATACTTTAATCACATTCAGACTAGTCATTTTTTATAGGAACTTAAATCCAGTAACTTTGGCTTGTTGAGACACGTCTATATGTAAATTGGATTTGATTTTAGAAAATCCAATATTTAAAAAGCTGTTTGAATTGAATGATACCTGGGGTGAGTGAGAGAGGGTCACTGTTGAAAGATTTTAGGATTCACCATGAGTTACCTTTGAATATTTCAAATCTGGATGATCATCAGCCTTTCATGGGGAATATATTTTTTTTTTTTTTTAAAGATTTATTTATTTATTTACTTATACAAGCACTGGGTACAGTCAGAAGCGCGGGAGGGTGAGAGAATTCACCAGAGCTAGAGCGGGGAGCAGAGCAGGCAGAAGGACCAAAGTACACTGCTGAGGGGAGCAGCGGGCGGCAGGAGGGGTCTGCGCGCCATGTGGGACCCTCCTCCGGTGGCCGGGGAGCAGCCGGGGATCGAACCGGCGTCGCAGAGGCCGCGGGCAGCTTCGCAACCCAGTGCTCAACCGCAGCGCCACAGGGGAAGCCCGGGAATATATTTTAAACTAGAGTCTATATAGCACAGAACTGGAACTACTGAATAAGAATCTTTTCATTTTGCTTTTTGTTTTGAGAAGTAACTGTTGGAGAGGAAACAGGCAAGAAACTACTGTTTAAATGGTCTCCCTGTGATTTTGACGAATGGCTCAGTTTGGGATCACTAATATACATTGATGTACTGATATGCATGCCCCCTTGCAATGTTATCAAACATTATAACGTTTTCATAAAACAAGATTTTGTGGCTGGAGAAGGATATGGGAAACTTTGAATCCATGTGGTACCCTTCCCAACAGAATTTGAAACCCACAGAAATTGGGCAGAGGATTCGTTAAGAGCTAACACGACACTTGGCTTCCCTTCATTTAATTTATAAAAACTTCTTACAATGGAAATAATTTTCTATTTGCCAGTTAGGGTTAGAGACTAGTAATGAACCTCTATGTACCCAACCCTCAAGTTAATCATTAATTAAATTCTGCCCCTTTTCACCCTAGGTTCTGCTTGCCTTTGTTAGTAATTACAGGGTACCTTTTAAAATTGAACTGTTGGTTTTTGTTTTATTTGTTGTTTCCCTTCTGAGGGCTCTCCTTTTCCTGTCTGTTCCTTCCCACCCCCACTAGCTTTAATTAGACACTTAAGTATTTGCATTTTATCCTCCTAGGGCTCTAACTTGATTTAAGCTTGTATTCAAATGAAATATTTATTTTTGTAACCCCTGAAGCTTAACACAAAAAGACTAAAATCACGGTGTGTTTTTCTTTCTGATTTGATTAATTTCCTTACTAGCAGTGTATTATTGCTTAAAATACTTTACCCTTCAATAGAGAGATCTTCTCTTTGATGAAGTTGAGACTGCTCTAGAAGTAGAGAATTAATAAATATTAAGGCAGCTCTTTACCACCCTTTTCCAGTTCTCAAGGCACCACTGCACAAAGTCATAAGGAAAATTTTAGGAATTAGCAGCAGACACTTCAGTATAATCACCTCATTACTTATTACTACAAGAATGCAACTACTAGAGTCTGAAAGATGTTTAAAGTTTCTTTTGACCACATAATATGTCTAGTTTCTCACTGTTGAGTGAATACTCAATTGTATGACTATTCTGATGTCAAAAGTGGTATGACTCCAAAAATGAAGACATTTTAGAGACAAAATAGCAAGAAAGGAGAAAATGTAGAGGTGCCAGTTGAAAAATGGGCTGGCTGAGCGAGTAAAGGGCAGAATTTAAGTTGTCAAAGCAACAGCCTAAAGTTTTTGGTCCTTGGACAGGATAATTTGTACTCTTTGATTCTCTTACACTCTGCAGTATAATCTTCTCCAAGGCTGTGCCGACTTCCATATTGTTCAAAGAGGAAGAGAAATAACCCATTTGAATTCATTAGCCTTCATTTGCATATACACAGAGCTAGTGGTAATAATGATAACAGCCACAATTTATCAAGGCTTACTGTGCTAGCAAAGCATCTTATGTGCATTATTTTGCTCAATTCTATGAGACTAGGTATTACTAACTTCATTTACAGAAAAGTAAACAGGTTTATAAAAGTGAAATAATTTGTTCAAGGATTCACAGGTAGTATATAGTAAAGAGGCTCATTCCAGATGTCTATGGTATTCTCATACTGTTTTTGTACAATAGGAGCTAAAATGGAAAATCCAAATAGTTATGAAGGAAACTACCATTCACTCACATTACTTGGTCTTGGGACCAGTGCTATTTACCTGCAATAGTTTAAAATATTATTAATCTGTACTTTCACATACAACTATTAATAATTTTATGGGTGCTGAAAATACAATCAAGTGCCAGTAGAATTCCCTATAAAGTCCTGGAGAAACATTAGTGTCTAGCAGATTAATTCAGGCTAGTTAGGAAAGTGTCAGAGAGTGACAGCGGTAAGCATCTAAGTAGCTCAGCCCTGCCAGTATTGTTTGTTGCTTTTAGTTTTGTAAACCACTGTTTGTGTATGCATTGCATTTTGGTTAATTGTCAACTTCAGTCCGCTCCCCCATACCTGTATGTGTGAAGAAATTTGATGAATTGATGATGCCTTATTATTTTTTTCCTTTTAAAATAAGTAGGTACTTCTAGGTATTAGGCATTATTCTAGATGTTGAGGATAGAGTAGTTGAGATAACAGATAAAACTGCTACTCTCTTAACTACCTTGATAATCCTGTAGTGTTATTATTTGTACTCCATTTTACAAGAGGTTGAGTGGACTCCTCAAAATCAATCATTCTGTCATAGGACTGGATTTCAAAGACAATGCTGATTGCAAATCCAATGATCATTTCTAGGCAGATCATTGTCTCTCAGTTGAATTCCTTGAAGTAAAAAGTTGCCTGTTTATTTAGAGTATTAAATGAAAGTTATTTGTATGAATATTGGGGGTGATGATAGTTGATTTAAAAACCTCCTTGTGGCCAAGGAATGGCTTTTCTTTTTTTTCCCTGTTTGGGTGAAGAACTGATAATTGAGGTGCTGGTACTCCAAGCTTGACAGGCGGGCCAGGGCATATCATGTCCACCGTGGCCTTGTTCCACACTGATGGAATTTAGATGGGAGATATTGTATATATGTTTTTGAGGTTGTATTTACTTGTAAGGTGCTGTCAGCTACCTCTACCTCCTCTGAAATGCATGTTGTTTCTCAAATGCATGCATAAAGGAATTACTTGTAGTCAGTTCACATCTAAGTATTTGGTTTGATGCTGAATTTCATATTATTGCATCATTGTAAATTATATTAACTTTTGTGCCCTTAATAGACAGTGCATTCCTAATGGCTTTATAAGGGAAAGGATAAATCTTCTACAGAGTTTACAATTCCAATAAAAACTCATTTTCTTGCCAATTTTATTGGAAATATTAAATGACTTAGAATAACTAGGATGTTGTGGTTTCAAGAAGTGAATGTTTGCGTATCTTAGTGGGTCCTTTACTGCACAGGATGTCAGGACTTGTTTGATGTAATTGCGAAAACTATTTTTGCAATCTGTTTTCCACTAGTTAAATAAAAGAAACTGCAAATTCCCTGATTCAATATCACACTCTTTTTTTCTTAAATGGGATACTTCACGAATTTCTATGTCTTCCTTGAGCACAAGCCATGTTAATCTCAGTACTCTCAATCTCTTGAGACCAGTTGTGACTCTGATTCTTAAAAATGTATTAAAAGAAAATGGAATACAGAAACTCTGTATTATGTAATACCGCTAACATGGCAGCATTTTATATTGTTATTGAGTTAGGGGATCCTGGACTTGACTGGTTCTTGACTGTGATGTGAGAAGAGGTTTTTAACAGAAGCAAATGCAGTTTATTTAGAGACAGAATAAAAGGACACCCAGGGAAAGGTCACTAAATGGGCAGAATCCTTGGTAAGAACAACTGCAAGGGAATTGTGGGGGTTCCCACCTTAAATCAGGTGCAGGGACTGTTCACTCCATCCCGTCCTGGAGTGCACTGTGCAATATCCCAGGAGTGGGCTGTGCTCCTGGGATATTGATTTATTGGTCCAGGCAACAGTTTCTAAGCTACTCCCCCTTCTACTGTGCCCCATGGGGTTTAGTTTTATCAGCTCAGGGAGCATTGGGGCAAGGGAGAACACAAAGCCTGAGTTGCCATGTTATCAACTACCTCTGCCCTTCCCTTGGGAAGGGGAGACCATCTGGGGTTTTGGGGGTATTGCTTGTTCTGTTTGGGGGAATTACTTTATTGTGCAGAAACTGGTCAAATATGAGAAATTGCCTCCCACACAGTGCTTCTTGCTCTCCTTGGGCTTTATAACCTGCCTGTAGGTTGGGGTGGGTAGACTGCCCCTCTGGACCTTTCTTGGCTCTCCCTGGGCTTTTTGGGCTCTGGCAAATGTTTCCTGGGGTCCTGGATATAGTTTGCCATTTAATTTTCTTTAGACATTAATTTTCTTTAGACATAGTTTGCCATTTAATTTTCTTTAGACATCCTTGCCTGAAATGTCTAATAGCATTGAGAAGCTTTTAGTATTTCAGAAGAAAAATATATGAATATTTATAGTAAATGGAATAAATCAAGACTATAGATAGCCTCATGTCAGTTCAGGCCTGACTTTTTGTTTGTTTGTTCTTTGGTTTTTATGACAGCTTTATTGATATATAATTCAAATGCTATAAAACTGACCCATATGAAGTACATAGCTTATTGGTTTTGACTGTGTTCAGCAGTTTTTACAAATGTCACTGTAATCTTAATGCCCTATTTTGAAATTAAGGATAAAGGACGCTGAACCTATATTTGCTGTTTTTCAAAGATGGGGTGGGTTTTTTGCTTTTCCAGGCAAACAAGATCTGTAGAGAAACATTTTGACCCTAAATCATGTGGGTTAGTAAACCTGGTTAAAATCTTATTGAGAGCTCTGAATGTTTTCACTGAGGTCTTTAATATGCTTGCCTATCTTATTTACTGCTTAACAAATTGGTAATAGAGTTTGGGTAATTAGGGTATCTTTTCTGGGGTTATGTTTGGGTCAGGATGCTTGAATCTTTACTTTTTTTTTCAAAACTATGATAAAATGTAGGCTCCTACATAAATGCAGTTTTCTGGGGTAAGAATCTGATGTCAGTATTTGATTGCTTCCTTGGCTCTATGTTTGGCACTTGTAGCCCTTGATTGTTGAATGAGCAACTGAGGTTTATAGTGTAAATAGGATTCTGGGTACATCTGATTTTTTTCTCTAAGGTTGACTTTGAGTGTTGTGTTTCAGTGTCTTACACATGCAGAAATCATTAGCTTGTATTTGAATACGTATCATTGACATTGTAAATCTTTGATGAAAGTGTCAAGGTGTTTTTAAATATAGGATAAGCTCAATTTTCATTCATTATCTTAATGGGAAAAAACATTTTTAGACAAACTAAACATTTTAAAAATGGACTGAATTTGGAGCATTTCTTTACCCCTTTCAAGAAATGGCAATTCTAAACTCTGTCCCAGCTGACTTCCTAGAGGCCAGTTCACTTCTGAGCAATTTTAAAAGAGCAATAACATAAAGTTAATTATTGGAGAATGATTCTATAAAAATTTAATATGCCATTAAGACATTTGCTGATTTACATCAGGTTTATATAAAGGTTGTTTGAACCTACACCTTTGCGTCTAGCTGGTAACCTTTTTCTAGGCTAATTACACAAGAGCCTCTGAAAAATGTTAGACATTTGAGAGAAGTTGTGATTTTAGAGATAAAGGGAACACGCTGTGAAAAGTATGCCATATAGTGTAATGGCATAAACCCTGCAGTTCTAATCAGGAGGCCTGGGTTCCACACAGTTTCTGCCACTACCTCGTGGAATTATGGACAAGTCATTTAACCTCTCCGGGAGCTATTTTCCTAATATGCGCATTTCAGGGATGCTTCATGAGCCAAATTAGAACACTCTATTTTTAATCATATTTTTTTAAATTACTGATTTTTTTCTTATAATGTCACAACATCCCTTGTCTTTGAAATAATCTGATTGCAATGAAGGGTTTATTGTGCAGATATCAAGTTCTTTATTCCCAGGAACTAAAGATTAGATGGCAGAGTAATTATAATGATTTTTTAGGAATAAGAATTAACTGCAATGTTTTGTATTTGATCTGTCACAGGTATTTATTTGTATTAAAATATCTCCATCACTCACCTTTGTCATGATGATGTAATGTTACCCTTTTTGTTATCTCATAAACTTAAATGCAGTTAACACTTGACTTCTGGGAGAACCTGAAATGGATTCTCCCACAAGTCATCCATGTTTTCTAATTCTTTTTTTTTTTAAAGATTTATTTATTTATGCATACAAGAGCTAGGGTGTAGGCCAGATGTGCGGGGAGGGTAAGAGACAGAGTGGGGAACAGAACAGGCAGATGTACTGAAATACACTGCAGAGGGGTGCAGCGGGCAAGACAGGAGAGGTTTGCTGTGCCATATGGGTTAGCTCCCTGGCCAAGGGATCGGATTCGTGCTGCATGAATTGCTTCATAGTGCTGATGCTTAACCCTTTGTGCCAGCCACCAAGGAGGCCCCCATGTTTTCTAATTCTTAGTGAAATAGGGGATAGAGTTATGCCATGTTTTTTATATTAACTGTACTATCATCTTAAGCATATAATCAGAAATTGACTTTGAGCCTTTGGTGTCTGCAGGAAAAATAGCAGGTTTTCCTGTATGCCTCTCTATAGTGAAATTTGAAGAAAAAAACAATAAAAGAAATAACAAAATCAAGTGTCAAACAGTGAGCTGGTTTAAGAACTCACCATGCTTTATCTTCAATCTCAAAAGTTGGCAAACATTCTGTGTGAAAGACCAGATAGTAAATGTTTTCTTCTTTGCAGGCCATGTGAATGCTATGCCAGAGATGAATTCTTCTCATCTAGTGGACACAAAGGGATATAGCTGTATTCTAGTAAAACTTCATTTAAAAAACAGGTGGGCATCAGATCTGGCCTCAAAAATTGTAGGTTCCTAGTTCTATGTAGTAAGTTGGTTGATACATTCATGTGTATTCAGCCATACAGGCTTTCCAAAGAAATTAGTTTAGGACAATATATTTATACTGGTATGAATCAGTCATATGATGAGTTTCATACAAGTTGCATACATTTTACAAAGAACTTCCAAATTTGCTTTTTATCTTTATCTTCATCTTTAATGCTTCTGTCAAAAGAATATTAATCTTCCTCTTTTATAGTTGAGGAGATCTTGAGTTGTATAATTTGCTCAGATGACCCCAAGAGCTAAAGATCTTTTACTCTATTTTCCTGTTCTATATTTTAAAGTATTAGCAAACTCATTGAGCAGACATCTTCCATCCAGCTTGGTGTCAGTAGGAGGATCTCCTTTACCCTAGAATTTTGAAAATGAATTCTAGCCCAAACTTAACACTATGACAATTCTCTGGACACCGAATTCATTCAAAATAATCATACAAAATAAACTTTGGTAACAATTCCCCGTAAAGGAAGCCCAAGTAAGCAGAAGGTGGTTTCCAAGAATAACCAACTGTAGAGGTTCATAGCAGCTGTTAAAATATATTTTCAGTTGAAATTTAGCTTGTAAAATAAGGGTACTTGAATTTTCCTTGATCATCCTGGATTTTTTTTTTTTTTGCAAATTACATAAAAAATTGAGGATATTTATTTAGTGCTCTAATTAATACAAAGGCCAAGCACTTTTATCATGGTGAGCAATCATAGGAAAAAAACTTAGAGATAAATACCAGTTTAATGATATTGGTGGTAGGGTGATGGTGTTTCTTGTATTTTCCTCTTGAATAATATGAATGGATTGGCTTTGGCAGTAATTTGATTATAAATATCTTGTTGATAAATGCATTGGTGATTGTGACATTTCAGTTGGGAAGTAGCAGAAAGTTTTCTAGTGTTATGTTACTGTGCTCTTGCTCTCATTCTGAAGTTTAAAAAAATCCACCATTTCATTCATTCTGAATGAGGAGCACTTCAGACAAACCCCATTAATTATTGGTTCAGAAAACTTAAAAAGTCTAGAATAACTTTAGTCTGCAAAGATTACTGTGATTTTGGCATAAATTTTCCTTTTTTCAGACTCACCAAGCCAAAAATCTCAAATCCTGAATGATCTGTAAATATATTCTAATAAGTACAGTTTTTCCTCTTAGCATAATCTTGTATTTGGTTGTTTTTGAAGTTATTTTTCGATATTTTTGCAATGATTTTCCCTTTCGTAAATAAGCAGCTGGTTTAGAACAGAGCAGAATTTTTGATGCTTTAATAGTGACATGACCAGGGAGTTCTAATTTTTACCATTTTATAGCTCACCACATGTCAAATCTAGAGTTTCTTGACGATTGAATGAGTTAATACATGGAAATTTCTGAGTGTTTGGCATATAGTAAGTGCTCAATTTGTGTATGCCATTTTTATTTTTATCCATTTTAAAATGGTTATTTTCACTGCAAATGGATTAATTTAAAAATGGGTGCCATAACAACTAAAAATGTGTTCCTGTTATTACTTACTGTTTTAGAAGTAGAGTTCCTTAGAGGAATTTTAGTAAATGTGAATATTCCAATACTATTATGTAACATTGCAAGAATATTAGTCTTTTTTTATATTCATCAATTGTTGAATTTTGTTACTTATTGTACTATAACACTAAATTAGGAAGTGACTGTATTTTTAACAGGGATGATTAGAATTCAGATGAGAAACAATTTCCTCTCTAGGATCACAGTCACTGGATGGATGCATTTACACAGACTTTTTTCAGAGTCCATATTAGCATCCTTTTGAAGGAACTGGCATTGCTATTACAATAATATCCCATCCCTCATATTCATAAACTCTTACATCTGTCTAATGTTATATTGTTTACAATCTTCACCGCAGAATGAATGAGTACCTCCATCACTTATTAAAAATCTTAGGGAGTGAAGAGTCTATTTTAAGTCTCTTCATTTGAGCCTAAGAAGTCCAGAAGCATTATGTAATTTGATTACCGTTTCCTTGTTCAGAGAACTTGAAAGTTTGATGAGTAAGAGTCTTGTATTCCTCTTTTGCTTCTCTCTCTCTCTCTCCCCCGCCCTTTCTCCCCCTTTCTCCCCCACCCCCTTCCTTGGCCTGTATTTTCTATTCTTCGTTGACTAAAAATAGTCCTAAGGATTAGAAATTTCACCTGGCCTCATAGTTCAGTTATATTTAAATACATTAGAAATTTTTCACACTTCTCGGGCAGGCCTTATTTGCTACAGGAGCTTTAAATGCATTACCACTGTTCTAACTCTCCCAGTTGATACAGTTCCCACCAGGGAAAAAAAAAAAAAAAAAAAAAAACTGTCAAAGAAACTATGGATACTCACATAAAATATCTAAGTTAAAGAAATGGTATTTTTTTTTATAAATAAATCTTAAAAAATTTTAAAAAAGAAATGGTATTATTTTTGCATTAAAGAAAGAAGTATAGTATTACCTAAGTATGTACACTTCAAAAAATGCCAGGAAAAATAACCTATTTGTGGACCTATGAGACACATAGACTAGAGATGAGGCTGGGCAATTTGATCTTTGTATCAATTCTGTTATAAACTGGCCTCATGTACTGCCTTCTAGTTCCTTTGTAGACTGTTGTCTTGGTTTGTTCTTTGTTCATTCAGTCATTTGCTCCCACTCATTTATATACTTATTCATTCATCTAGTTTTGGGTTCCTGCTCTGTGCCATGTGATGGTAGAGTTGCTGTGGATTGTGTACTTCATTAGGAAAACAGACACATCCTGCTCTCTAGAAAGTTGACTTCCTGTGGGAGCATGAGCCTCACTTCCCTAAAACTGTGATAAACGTTAAGATTATGCATGCTGGTGTCACTTTGGGTCTTCACGTCAGACTTGACCTTTGTAATATATATCATTCATGTATGCCACCAGTTGTAAGACTCCAAAGCTTTGAGAAGACAGGGATTAATGTAGCTTGAAGAAATTGGAGAAGTCTAGTGGAAGAAGTAGCCAATGTTAGGTAGATGGGCATAAATTTGATTTACACCTAGACTAATACAGTCTAGGGAATTTTGAAGTTTAAACAATAAAGGTATCAATATTACTTAGGATTTTTGAAGTTTGGATACTAAAGGTGGGCTGTATTTTGGGCAACTTTGAATACAAGGCCCAAAGCATTGGAATTTAATTATTCATAGAAAATTATTGTAGAGCGTGATGAAAAATAGTGGTTAAAAATATAAATAAAGGGATTAAGTTCTATGCTGTGATATACAAAGAGAGGAAATTTCTAGTGCTGATCACCACTGAATAGATCTGTGTTCTTGGGAAGTACATTTAAGATCTGCGTAATATCTGTTTCCTCACAGCAAAATAAATGTGGAGATGCTCTCCAAGGTTCTGGGATTTCACAAATATAAATTTCTGATCTCTAGCTCTCTAGCATTTACTTACTTGTGGCTTTAAGAACTTTTCCTGTATAAGTTAATGACCTTTTGTGTCAGATATCACCTTAAGGTTGTAGAGGCTGAGGAACCTGGCTGTAAAGAAATATAAAGGTGGAGCTATGAACTGGTAACTGTGTGACTTAGGATACTTTAGTGCAGAGGACCCCAGACTGAGAAAAGAAATGGTTTTGAGTCCTAGTTCTACCCACTAGTTATTGGAATCTAAGCAGCATATTTCACCTTTCTGAGTTTTACCTGCCCTATCCTAAAATAGTAATGCACAAAGTTTGCAAACATCGTAAGGTTTGAGAAAGAATATTTGAGATAATATATGTAAAAACATTCTGTGAAGTGTTTAATAAACATTCATAATTAGGGTTACTACTAATAATAAATGATTTCCTCCATATTCCATAGTGAAATAAAAAGACAGAAAAGAATGTTGTTCAGTAGGCTCTGTTCACTTCACTATGCCAGACCTCATCTGGGAGTATATAAAATGACTTAACAGGTGTTTGAATTCATTAGGCAATTAAATACAATTCTCTCTTTCCCCATAATATCTGGTCTCGCACAGAAAAGCATAATGGAGCTTAATTTGAACTCACTTTAGCATAATATTTGAGTGACCTGCATTTGTTTAGCTTGTTGGAGGAAAAACAAGATATGTGGGTTGATTTGAGATATGTTACAAAATAAAACAAAAATGAATTTATTAGGAAATATAATCCTCACTGTAAAATTTCTGGTGTGTTTAGTTTAGAACTTATTACGGAAACTTACTCCAGAATGGAATTTCCTGATGTTACTTAAAAGGCAATGTTTATGTTCCAGAGACTAAATAAAGACTAGTGCATCTTGTGATTTTTATTATTTTTTTGGTTATCAAAATTTATAGTGCAGTGTTAAGATTGTTCATCCTTTTAATGAATGTTGGACTTGCCCATGGCACGGGGTACAGAGAGATTTTCTGCACTCTTGAATGGTGCTGGTGTTCATGGCAGTACTGAAGATGCCAAGCAGGGCACAGTAGCTGGGAAGAAGAGGGCAGCTTTTGCGCAAGGACATGTTAAGTATGGGAGCAAAAAGCCAGAGCCTTCAGCAGGTATTTTAACCGATCCCTTCCACTTCCTCTCTGCTTAATCCAGACTTACTGAGTGCCAGTTATGCACCTGGAAAACAGTCTTTGCTTGTCTCCCAGCAGGGTTCTGAGGGCCAGGAACCAGTCAAAAGTGATTGACACTTCAGTCAGAGAGTGTCCACTAAACCACAACTGTTCAAGCAAGCAGAATTCCCATTAGATGAATGCTTTTTGGACCTAATCCAATGATAATAATCTATTAAAACAAGTTGTCTAATCTTATGCGTTAACTTGAAAAGAGAAGTGGATGTGGGGTGAATTGCAAAATGTTTGCACGTGTAAGTTCAGTTTATTTAATTTTAAATAATTAGGGCATGGCAATGATTAGTGCTAATTGGAGCTGTGTCGACTGCAAGAATTATCCAAATATGTTTTGAAGACTCTTGAGAGATTTTTGCCATGAATCTTATTTAACAGTAGGTTTTTTTTTAAATTGATAGTGCTAAAAATCAAAGACACACATCTTAATGAAAAAAAAAATAACAGATTTTAACCCAGTCTAAAATATAGTGCTTTAATGATAGCTACGAGGCAGGACTAACTTACAAAAGAAGATTAATGGGGAGCGTTTTAATGACTCTCAAAATACGGATTTAATAAATGCAGAATTTTTTTCCTAACTAATTTGAAGTAAGATCAAACTTGGGGTTTTCACTGAAGTCTTTTTAAGCTGGGGACAAATACTGCAGTGATGATGACACAGCTTTCGAGTGTGTTTCTGTTTCAAAAAACATTTTGTGAAATTGCCCATGAACCTTCTGAATGCTTCAATTTTTGTATATAATTATTAAAAATTAGTACATAATTACAATTTAATTTCAAACCTCGTATTTAAAAAGGAAAGAAAGAAATTAGATAGATGGCATTTACACAAAGATTCATCTGTTTAGATTTGTAGACATTACCAGTAGGCTCCAAAAATTGCATTTTGCCAACTTGCTTCTGGCAGGAAGATCCTTTTGGAGAGTCTATCAGAACAGAGTCTGATCTGAAAAACTTTTTCGTATTTTTGTTTGTTTCCCAAACATCTGACTCAGGGCCACTTGGCTGCTATATCAATCATTTCTATGACTGTGTAACATGAGTATTATTCATAAGATAAGTATAATTTGAGGGTCACCCTCTTGGTGATTCATTACAGCTCATAGAGGTATATGCATGTAAGAAATGGTTATTTGATGAGTCAAATATTAACTGGTATGCTGAGAAAAGTTACCCTGTTGAGTTGTAATAAATACTTCCAGCTAGCTTTACTCTTTCCTTTTCAAAAAGAAATTCACTTTGAAGTAATAAGATGCATAGGTCTGGGGCCTCCCCGGTGGTGCAGCGGGTTGAGCGCCACTCTGTGAAGCTGTCCGCAGCCTCTGCAGTGTGGGTTTGATTCCCAGCCGACCGAGGAGAGGCCCAGATAGTGCAGCAGACCTCTCCTGCCTCGCTCGCTCTTCCCTTCATCAGTGTCTTCAGTCCATCTGCCTATTCTGCTGCCCGCTCTGTCTCTGGTGAATTCTCTCACCCTCCCGCACCTCTGACTGTACCCCAGTTCTTGTATAAATAAATAAATCTTTAAAAAAAAAGATGCATAGGTCTGAAAGATGGCTTTTCATTAACACCCCCACTGTAGTCTTTTCTCACATCATCCATCTCTAAACTCATTTTTTTTTTTTTTTTTGAACTAGCCTAAGATTAGTGCTGCTATAACTGCTTTGGTCCTCCTTACATTACTTTATTAAAGGGAGCACACCAAACAGTCCACCCAACAATGATTTGGAGGTAACATTTTTTTTTTTTTCTATAATAGATTCTAGTAGCCATCACTCCCTGTGCTACGCTGATGTACTTGAGAATTTGGCACGGTTGTTCGTTTAATTTGTTTTCTTTTAGGCAGGGTTGAGGGGGAAAATAGGTGGTGACCCTCTCTGCTTGCTCAGTAAGCCCAGAATGTTCCACTCAGATGATTTTGTGAGGATTCTAGTTCTGTTTGATTCTGCTCTGAATGACCAGTAGTTGTAAAGCCCAAGTCCATGCCTCGGTGTTGCCTGGGAATTGCTGAATAGTTTCAATCACTGTGTTTTGAAAGAAGAACTATAAAATTGATAGATGTTTTCCCAAGTGCAAATTTTCTTTCAAAAACTCTGTTTTTGAATAAAAAACATTATTTTAGAAATCAGTGTGTGACATTTCGAGAATAAAGACAAAAATCCACATGAGGAATGTGCAACTAAGAGGCTGCATTTTATCTATGAGAAAAGTAAATACTCATTTGTCCATTTTGACATTGAATTTGCTCTTTATAGTTAGCAGAACAAGTATAATTTCAGAGTGGGGCCATATTTCCACTTAAAAAAATTAAGCATTGAATTTAGGATTGTTGATGAAACCTACCTTTAAGGTATGTATTTTATTTGTATATATAAAATATTTTTCCTATTGGTGTCTTTTGTATCTTTATAGGAAAACTCCCACACTCATTAAATAGCTGTCTATTATGATATCTTTGAGAGAAGAAGACTGTATCTTGGCCTCCCCACTGAGTGAAGTCTCATTATAATTTGTCTCTTTATGTTTCCAAAATGCTGGACTCACATGCTTAACTCATTAATGAGACTGGAACGCATCTCATAATGGCTGGTTTGTCGCAGTAAAGCCACACAGAGTTAAAAGAATGTTGCAGTTTAATCCATTGGCGCAGGAAATGCATTTGCAATGTAGTTTGCCCAGTTGAAGAGAGATCGATGGAAAGAGTTCCTTTTCCAAACTCAATTAATTTTGGGCTCTTTTATTTTGATTTCTCCTCCTATTTGTTGTACTCTTAAAGTAGAGGGAAAGGAGATGAATAAAAACTAAGTGTTTTGATAGTCAAAGAGAGGCGTCTTCTTTTGTTTAAAGCATTTTTTTTTTTGTTTCTCGGGTCACAAAGGATATTTTCTCCACATATTTTCTTCATAAAGGCCGGATTGTTTCGAGGCTAACCTGATTTGACCATAGCGCACTGCCCTGTGGGAAGTGTTAAACCTCTTATTTTAAGCTAAACAAGATTACTCTGAAGACTGGCATTCAGAGGTTTGCTTTTAGCGTAATGGGTTAGGGGCTGTGGCGCACCCTTGCAGTTCCAGTAATTGAACTCTTGGGTACTTCAGTTTCTAATAGTTAGCTCTAGAAGGAGCTTGCCATGGGTACACAAGAAATTGCTAACTGCTTGATTTCCCTGTGTTAGCTTAATGAGGAAGAATGAGTCTCCATGCCAACAAAAACACCATAGCAATGGGTTTAGAAACATCTTTCCCTTGATACTTGCTTCTCATTTGAGAGCTTAGCATATGCTACAAATGCTATGTAGTGTCAGATCAATACCAAACAGGACTTGAAATTAATATATCACCTCTCATGCACTAAATAAAAGCGACTGTGGTCTTTTATCCTGAATTTTACTTTATTCTCAATTTTTAAAGATTAATTTTGGAGGCCGATAACATGGAATGTTACACTAATGTTGGTGTTAATTTTCAATTGTTCATTTTTGCTCACAGTTTTCAGATAATGATCTATCAGGCCCCATCGATTTAATTTCATTACTAAAAGCATTTGTTCCAGTAACAGCCATTCTTTAAATAGACTTTATATTTTAAAACAATTTTTTTAAGTGTACAGAATACCTGAGAAGGTAGAAATGAGTCCCCATATAATTCACATATAGTTTTGTCTACTACTGACACTGACATCTTGCATTGGTTTAGCTTATATGTTACAATTAGTGAGTCAGTGCTGATATGCTGTTATTAACTAAAGTTCATAACCTACTCAGATTTCCTTTATTTTTACTTAATGTCCTTCTCTTGTTCCAAGAGGCCATCTAGAATGACACAATGCAATTATTTGTCAGATCTTTAGTCGTTGTGACAACTCCTCAGACTTCATTTTTGATAACCTTGACAGTTTTGAGAATTCCTAGTGTGTGGAATGTTCTCAGAGTTTGCTGATATTTTTCTCATGATTAGACTGTATTTATGGGTTATAAGAGGAAGAACATGGGTACAGTGACTTTTTTAAAATCACAGAATATCAAGGGCACATACTGACCGTATGAGTGATCACTGCTGCTGCTGACTTTTATCACCTGACAGTGTTTTTCAGGTTCCTCCACGCCTATGCATGACCTGTCTATAGAGTGGGGAATTATGTCACCCTCCTGAGAGTGGAGGAGATATATATATATATATATATATATATATATATATATATAATTTGGATTTCTTCTCTATGGGAGATTTGTCTCTTTTCCCTAATCATATATGGTATCTTTTGCTTACCAGTGTGGATGTAATGGTATTTATTTTATGTTTTTGGTTTTAAAACAATACTACTTTCCTTATTTCGTTGCTCACGTTTTTCCAATTTTAGCCATTGGGAACTCTAACGCTTTGTCACATATTTTTGTCAGTGTGTGTATGTGAATGTTTGTTTTGAACACTTCTGTACTTTTTAGCACTATAAGATGTTACAGGCTCATATTATGTATTTCCTACCCCAATCATAAAACCTGTCCTTTAATCCAAGGAGCCCTGGTCCCTGTTTCTGAAAAATAGTATTAGAAAGATGTAGACACTATGTAACACCATTTAAGAAATAAAACAAATTTTAAGGAAAATCTCTTCCAAATATAAGTAAATGAAAGAAGCATAGATGGTCATCTTAGGTTTCCTATTTATATTACATTTTAAAAAAAATCCCAAATAAAATTTCCATTTTTCAAATATTAGCTATTATAATATGCATGAATAAATATTATAAGGATTTTCAAATAGACCGTGATTGAAATTGGAATAAAAAATATCTATCTTCTCTGGTAACCCTTTATTACTAAGTGAACAAAGATATGTTTAATTTTAAACTTTGGTTAAATATCATGTGTTGATTTATAAGATACAAGAAATAATAATTTGATACTCTTTGCATTTTTATATAACCGTATTCTCCCTTGGTGAAGACCGTTTTTGGTAAATTATAATTTGCTTTAAAAAAATCTTTAAATTTTCATTAGCAAATTTAAATCTTTAATTGATCTGGATATACTAATGCTCTCTGGTGGATGTTTGTAGTGGGAATTCTTAATATTATGGTATATTATAAAGTCAGCTTGCATAAATGAAAGAATATCTTATCATTTAAAATGCTGAATATCTAATGACTTTTTATGCCTTTAATATTTAAATTCCTTCCTCACAAACACTGGATATATCCATCAGTTGAATCTCTCAGTACATTAGTAAATCAGACATTAAAATTCTCTTGTCTATTCATTGGTATATATGAATTTGTTATATAGAGGTAATTATTAATAAGAAAACTTTTCTTTTGAAGAAAACAGAACTACCTTGGCAACTTGGTTATAGCAATAATCACATGAATATGTTCTAGAAACAGTTATTAACTATACTTTTAGCCATGTATTCTTCCTGTCACATATTCAGAAAAATGTGCTTTTATATTAGTGTTTTGAGGTGAGTATACATTGAGAACTATTTTAGACGGGAGGGCAACTCAGAAAAATCCCATATTATTGATGTAAGAAAATCTTATGACTTCAATAATGAATGGTAGATACAAAATAAAGGATACTAGATTTTTGTTATGTCTGGATAGTGTTTTCACTCAGTTATTCTTACAACTTTCAGATACTGATTTTTATCTACTTCATTATTACAATTCTACTATCATTGCCAAGGGCTTAATTTGGAAGTAAATGAGCCTTATGCTTAAGTAATTTATTTTCATTAGTTTGCCAAAACGTGAGTCTCATGATGGTTTTAATACTCTAAGGCAGAATGTTTACATTTTTCTTTCATTGAATCTAAAATATTCCTTTGGTTTCATTTTTGTCCTAGAAAAATTTAAGGTGAGAAGACATTATTGAAGCTGACTTCATGAATGGCAGTTTTCCTGGAATAATAGAGAAAGGAACTGCTATACTTGATTATTGCTTAATTCTTATGCTATACTCTTAAAGACTTCCATAGAAGAAAATAATTCACTATGGGGCTTCTGTAAAGGTTGCTAATAATTAATACATCAGGGTCTTCTCATTACATTTGTCTTCATAGTTTAGATGGTATATGGAGAATTTTAAATTTTTTTCTTAAATTTCTCATTTTTTTAATTTAGCTATCCTATAATTGCCTATGTAGGACAGCTGCAGAAAATCCCCCTAAAATTTGTAATTAGAAATATATAATTTCTTGCTTTTAAAGTGATGATTAGAAGTGAGCCTTTTCCCAGTCCCCTTTTTTTACATTTTAAATGGACAAGTTTATTAGGAAAAGGAAAGGAGAGAAAACACTTGCATAGACACGAGGGGGCCGAGACTCCCTTTTCATTTAAAGAACATTAAAAGAAGATGACTAACATTTGATTTGGAAAAAAAAAAAAAAAAACTGATTTTCATAAAGCAGATTATATAATTTTAAAAATTAGTAATTGAATTAAAACAAAGTTACCCTTTCCATTCAATAATTGATGTGAAATGTATCTGATAATTTTTGTAGGGATATAATAATTTCTTATTCTACATTTGGAATGAAGTTGTACTGAGGAAAATGTTACTTTTGGAAAAAAAGGTCATTACTTTTTGTGTACTTTTCATGAGAAAAAAGATGGAAGCAGGCAGAAAATGTTGTAATACAAAGGTGACAAAGACAAATTTCTGTTTATGATGACAAGTTATTTTAAAATGGTCTTGAAATTGTGCAATACTGTTTAATTTATGAACCTTCATGGGGCATTGGGAATGAGAATTTATAACAGATTTCAAATGTGTGAGATAATGATAGGTAGAAACTGACTTTTGGTTTGAGGGTCAGAGTTATTTTAAGAATTATTTATGTGAATGCCTACAAATGTCAGGCTCTGTATTAACTTTTGGGGATTCATAGATGTGATAATTATTATATCCCCAGATCTATGAGAACTTTTGTCTAATACTGAAATTTTATGCAGTATTTTAATCCAATTTTCTTATGAGTTAAGGAATTTACTACCAAAGTTAAGATAAAAGGATCACAAAATAATTGTATGTAGATTGAGTAGGAAGATAAAAAAGCATTTTTTTGGTGTTGAGAGACAATAATCATAAAATGATAGCTTCAGTAAAATTAAATATAGACATATGCAGGAACTAATACATCAGATACTTATATACCCATAATCAGAATTTAGATTTGTTAACATTACTATACACTGTTTCAGAAAAATCTAACCCAGGATGTGTAAGTTTAGCATACCATATTGTCAAAACTTTTTGTTTTTTCCAACTAATTTTTAGGAGCTGTGAGTTAATGGAAACTATTCATAAATTTGAAGACATCTTTGTCTCTTCTTGGTTGGTTCACCTGCTGCCTTTTCCCTAGAGATTTTATCCTTTCATGTTTGATAGTTATTTCTAGACACCAGAAAACAAAGACTATACATATATTTGTATGCTTTTGTGAAAAATATGTGGTGTTTTTTCCTGAATAGCCATATGATTTTATAATATGCATAATTTGCAACAAATTTTTTCTCTAGTTATTTTACTATGTCATTTGCCATAATAGCAATATGGTCTTTAATGTTATATATGTATATATATATCTGCATATCTTATGTATCACATATCATTTATAAATATGGTTTATTCTCTTTAATTGCCTTTTAAATTCAACTCATATGGATATACTATTTATTTCCACATTGTTCTAGTGAAGTTTTTCGCTATTTTTGCTTTAACGACAAAGCTGCATTAAACTCCCTTGTATTTAGATTTAAGAAGTTAGATTCTTTTCACATTCATTTTCATTTTAGTTAAACATACAAAAAATTATTATTTGTCTTTTTGCTGAACTTCCTCTCTATATTTCAAATGTTTTCTTTCCTATTGTATTGGTTGTGTTTTATGAATTTTAATTACATTATTTTTTTCTGGGAATAAATCCTCTGCCTCCGGTATATTACAACACAATTTAAATATAATATTTCAACCCTAAATTCTATTTATTACAAAGATTTTAATTTTGTTGTAACTTGAACTTCAGGACACTTATTTATTACATTAAGAATTCAGTTTGTCCAAAACTGGGAAAAGCATTATATATGTTTCATTATGGTGTATTCATTTGGAATGAGGAAGATTTGAGAGAGAAAAATGTTTTGTGAAATGAAAACCAGAGTCCCCCACTATTTTTATTGTCAGTGCTGAGAAGCAGACTTGTATAGATATGTGATAATTCTTATACGTGGCTGCATTAAAGTCACCTTTGGAGATTTTAGACCAGGACACCAAAAGTTCACAGTTGATACCAACAGTACTTTAAGTTAGGTAGTATGATTCTTTTCCTCCAGAAGTGTTTTTCTAGTTAGAATACAGAAAACTGCAGGAGTACAACCTCTTGTTTCTCTTCTGACAGCCATGCATACAGTACCTGGTAGAAAAATACCTGTCTGACAGCCTGCCCCGTACAGCAATCTTAAAGATGTGTTGAATGAACTGATTATGTTTTTGTTATTTAATTGCAATTACTTTTAATGTTCCTACCAAAGGACATACTGAGATCATCGTTTAGTTTACCAGATATTTGAGTCTCGTCTTCTATGTGTGGAATTTCACTAATTGTAAATTTCAAGTCTATATTGGCAGTTCATTGGTGCTCTGATTCCTTAGCTCAGAAATACATGTGCTGAATCAACTGGGCACACCAACCTAAGATGAAAGAAATGCTGTGACTTACCTGCATCATCATTGGGCTCCTCACTGTAGCTCAATAAAAATTCATGAATAAAACCTTTCTGTACTTTTTTTTTTTTTTCATTGTATTTTAGAGACTCTCCACTCCAGAAACAGTGAATGAGATTAGAAGAGAGATTTGGTTTTATCAGAATCCTATCTTCATAGGTACTTATATTTTAAAAATATTCTAGAGACTGCATTAAAGAAATTGAAAGTTGTGATTTCAAATATAGGTTGATACTTGAAAAAGTGATACCCAATCAAAACTGTCCACTCTAAACATTTTAACATCACTTCTCTTTGACCTATTAGTTCAGTTTTCCTTTAATAGTATCTTTATTTAGCCCTTTCAGACATTGCCATTAAGTTAGAATGAGTGTATGAGAGCATTTTACTTTAGAACCTTAGTGTTTCTTGATCTTAGTAGTTATGTCAGTGGTTCAAATGGAAGCTGTATTTTGGAAAATATTTTTAAAAATGTAAAGTGTTGCATAAATCCATGCTAGTATTTAATACTTGCAGTTTTTTTTTATCTTACTTTCTCAGCATTTAGACTTCTTATATTTACCAGTGAAGTGTTTTCTTTACTTGCATTTTTATTATGTAGTTTATTGCCTTTAAATATTCCCCCACCCTACTACAAACTACAATAATTTTGATCCCACTTTCAATCTCTGTGTATTACTTTGATAACTTAGTAGAAAATAACTGCTAAATATGTTTTTATTAAAAATAAATGAATGAGGTATATATACAATGTCTGAATGTGGGCAATAGGAGTTCCTATTACCAGTGGCTCATCAAAGATGGGCTAGGATGTTGTACACTGCATCTTCAGGGCTTAGTTTGTTTGAGGTCACTAAATTCTTATTTGGATAAAAGAGTTTGCCAGGAAACTCATTAATATGGATGCTCTTTGGCCTTCATTCTTTCTCTTAAAGTAAGTAAGTCCATTATTAAAGTCATTTTACTTTTAAAAATTGCCATCAACATGAAAAATTTGGGATTCATGGGGAGTGTTACTAAATGTTTGATGTCACTGATGTCAGTGACCATATGGGTCAGCAGGTGAAGGCCAATTAATAAATTCTGCAAGGAAATTCAAGACAACGAAATGGAAAATGGCAGAGATATAGCTGAGTGCTATTCTTACTTTAGAGCTGAGCTGAATGCTGTCATATTCCTTATATTTAGCATACTTGGTCTTTATTTTCCCTTAGAATCAAAACTATAAAGTGAAAGACAACAGTTATTAAAAGCAGTGGTTAAGTACTTCTCATTCATGGTCTCATTTTGATCTGATACCAATTCTATTCAAGAATTTGTAGAAGTCAGGTAATTGCAGATTTGCTTGTTAATATTTCAGAGAAGAACCAAAGAAAAGATATTCATGGAAAGTTACATACAAAGTAGGACCTCACAGACTTTTTTATATTAAAATTCCCTTGAGCATACTTAGAAGATGACGATGAACTGTTTGAGACATAGTGCCATTTTTTTTTTAAACTGCCCATTTCAAAATGTTTCTTATCTAAATGTTAAGTGAAATGTTCCCATGCTATCATAATGATGATCTTAATTTTGTCCTCTCTCTTTCATTTTCAGAGGAAGAACTTTTCTCTTTTCCTCAGCATTAGTTTGTTAATTTTCTGGGGGACCTCCCTTTTGGGTGCTCGTTTATACTGGATGGGAAACAAACCACCAAGCTTTTCCAATTCTGACAACCCAGCTGCTGATTCGGACAGCCTCCTGGCACGCACGCTCACTTTCTTCTACTTGCCAACCAAGAACCTCTGGCTGTTGCTATGTCCGGATACCCTCAGTTTTGATTGGTCAATGGATGCAGTGCCTCTGCTCAAAACAATTTGTGATTGGAGAAACCTACATACTGTGGCCTTCTATATCGGACTTCTCCTCCTTGCCTACTACGGTTTGAAGAGCCCCAGTGTGCAAAGAGAATGCAATGGGAAATTTGTAACAAATGGCAAGCAGAATACAAATGGACATAGCTGCCATTCAGATGTGGAGTACCGGAACTCAGAAATTAAGCCCAATTTTGGTTCCAAAATAGAAAATGGAATTAAAAGTAATGTAGCACAGAGAACACAACTTCCTTCTACCGAGAACATTGTTGTTCTGTCTTTATCTTTGTTAATAATCCCCTTTGTTCCTGCCACGAACCTGTTTTTCTATGTCGGCTTTGTAATTGCAGAGCGAGTATTATATATTCCAAGTATGGGCTTCTGCCTCCTCATTACTGTGGGTGCCAGGGCCCTTTATGTCAAAGTCCAAAAGCGTTTTCTCAAGAGCTTGATTTTTTATGCTACAGCTACATTAATTGTTTTCTATGGAATCAAGACTGCAATAAGGAATGGAGACTGGCAGAATGAAGAAATGCTGTATAGGTCAGGGATCAAAGTAAACCCAGCTAAAGGTAATATTTTATGTTTTTGCCTGAACTGTTTACTCTTTGCTTTTTTATACTTTTGCTTCTTGCCTTAAAACATGATATTTAGGAAGAATATTTTTTGCAATATCCTTGTCTTTTTTTTCCAAAGCAACATAAGAGATTGGTTGTACAACCAATTTAGCGACATCCAGTACTCCATATTTGGAATAGAAATGTATTATGTTTGTGAATGCATTTGTCTATGGGAAATAGAATTCCTATTTTGGAAAAATATCAACTATCGTAAGAATGAAAAAAACTTGCTTTCATATTTTTAAATACTGATGGCAACATCTTTGTTATCTTCATATAGTAAGTCAGGTCACCCTGCTTAAGTATCTGTCAGCTCTTCTGTTTTTCAAGCGCTGCCTGAGAAAATACCAGGAAACTAACATTGACATCTTTCAAAGATTAGGAGGTAAGGCTACCTCTGAATCTTGAATTTGTGTCTCTAGGTGTCAGTGTGTACGCATGCAAGTGTGAGTCACCCTTAGCTTTGCAGAAACCAACTATTCTGAGTATTGCTGAATAGTTACCACCTTCTTAAGAGATCTTGAGTTATGTAGGGAAATAGGTTTTTCTCTATACAATAGGATCTATCATCCTTTTCATTATTGTTTTTGATTTAGAAAATTATTTTTGCAAATCTCAGAATATATAGCTAGAATAGAAAGTAGTCTCCTTTAAAGCGTGAATTAATTGGCAAAATCTGGTTTAGACAGTTCAATGGAGATGAGAGCCAGAGAGACCTGAATGAAAATAAGCATACATTTTTAGTGTGGAAATATATGATAGCAAATAGTGCCATATGTTCTTGCTATTCATAAGCCATATTTTAGTTATTTACATTTGAATTACAATTGCTTACCTAGTATTTGAACTGGATTTTTTTAACACAATTATGTATCCGGCTAAAAGTGTGAAACTATTCCAGTATGCAGTGGCCTACTGATATGTATCAAGAAATACATCTAAAAGTTCAAGACTCCCCAGAAGCCATCTGATATCCGTTTCTGATTGTCAATTAAGTTGAATTCAGTGAGCAATTACATGTTCCTTTAAGATAAGGAACTAATTGTTTGTACTTGAAATGTTTATAGATTGCAGGGATTTTAATGGGGAGTGAAAACATTAAAAGTGAGCTAGTACATAGTAAATGATTCCATAGTTCACAAGGAACTATCTTTACTATTTGGCATTTCTAGTAGTGAATGTTGCAGTTTATTGAATACTGAACCCAAATCTTGCTGTAAAAATTGTTGCAGCAGTTCTCACACATGCTTTAAAGTTAGTTTTTCTCCCTTGTAAATTTAAGTACATAAAGTAAGACTGTGTTGCCAGTTTATGTTCCTGCTGTTAAAAACATACTTGGTAAGGAATTCAAAGAAAAGAAAACCCGGGATTTTATTTATATCACAGAGTGGTTCAGTTATTGGTTAAGTTTCAGGTTAAGCAACTGTAACAAAGAGCCAAGATAACTTCAGCTTAAATAAGATAGGAGCTTTGTTCTTTCCTATAGCAAACTCAGTTTGTGCAGCCCATAGCAGATAAGATGGCGCCATGGGTTTTAAGGGTCCAGGTTCTTTCTCTTATGCCTGTTCATGTGATCCAGAAAAGCTCATTATCACATCAGCACTTCAGCTAACAGGAAGAAAGGGCAAGTGGTGGGTGTACCCATTTCTTTGAGAGCATATCACAGAAATTGCACATGCCATGTGTGCTCACACACTGATGGCCACACCTCGCTGTGAGGAAGGCTGGGAAATATTATCTTTAGTCTAACATTTTTCTAACATTATGCTAACATCTAAACTAAATACCCAGCCAAATTTCATAACTCTTCTAGAAGTGGAGGCCAGATGCTAGAGCATAAATAGCAGTCTCTGTCCCAGAGTAAGCAAAAACATATTGTTAACTCCTAGATATTTTCCAGCACTAGCTAACATTACTATAATTATGGGTAAGTTATTCTGGTGACAGGATTAAAATGTGTGATCCTTTTTTTCATTCATCCATTCAGTCAGTACAGCAATTATTAAATATATCCTGTTTTCCAATAAATTTCCTTGTGTCCTTCCTAATAAGTGCTGTAGTATTTAGGCACTTCATATATTATTAAATGAATACACAATTGACATTTAACACATCAAAAATTGAATTGAGCCCCTACCCCACCACCTATACCATGGCCAGCAGTTTTACTTGATGCCTTTTACCATCTCATTTGATGGCTACACCATTTTCCCCAACAGACATGGCCACACTATGATGTCATGCATATTGCCTCTATTTTTCACACCCTACATTAATTTCATCAGTAAATCCTCCTTGCTCTGTCTTCATAAGTATATCTAGAATTTGACTTCTGTTTACCACCTCTACTGCTATTACCATGACCCATGTCAACATCATGTCATTGGGTTATTGCTAAAGGCCTCTTACCTGATTTCCCTGATTCTGTTTTCTTGCCTGTTAGCATGTATGTGTTGTATTATGCTGTGGCTTAGTTACAGGGTACATTGCTGCAGGTGGAGGACCTTTGCTGTGTCTGCGGGTATGGTCACCATTTCCCCTGTCCCCCACTTCCATACTGCTGCCATGGAAGTGGCTCATGCCTTGGACTACAACTCCCAGCATGCCATGCCTGAACAGGGTGGGTGGGGCTATTGGGATGGAGGAAGGAGTGAGGCTGATATATTGGTGTGAGATGGAGAGGAACAAATAACTCCTTGGGAGACTGCTTCTCATTTTAGTTCCTGAAGGCTTTAGCCTTTTGGCAGGCAGGCTCTTTGGAGACAATGACAGCCACCATCTTTACCTCATGGTGGATTATCCACGCTGAATGGTACATCTTAAATTTTGGTCTCTACTTCTCTTCTAGCTTTTTGGGGCCTTTCCTGGCCTTTCTGACAATTTGTTCTTTGGATTTGTTCTCCTGGTGACTTTGTTGTTGGACTTTACCAGCCCAGCTGGGTATTTGCCTATGAATATCTGGGCATTTTGGAGTTTGATTTGAAGTCTATTATATGAAATTCATTGTTTCTCTCTCTCTCTCTCTCCCCCTCCTCTCTTCTCTCTCTCTTCTCTCTCTCTCTCTCTCTCTCTCTCTCTCTCTCTCTCTCTTCTTGCCAATTGAATATACTAGTATTCCATTACCCAGCTTTGACACATGCAGACAAGATGGAGACTTCAAATGGGCAACATCAGTTTTTCCCCTTAACACTTTGAGGTCCCTGGGTATCCCTTGGTTTGGCCCACTATCAGTTTTTGGTTCCCTGACCAGGAATGAGCCTCCAGGTAATAGGTTTATTGTTTGCTGTAGGAATCAGTGTCAAAGACCAAGTCTTTGTTCTTGTCCTTCCTGTTGTTGTAGGCTTCCCTAAAAACTCAGAATCTGTGTTTGTATTTCTTACCACTATAATCCTCTAAGAACTCCAGTGCCTTATTTTCTATTTATAATATGCTAATAATAATTCTAGCTACAGTTATTTCTGTAGCAATTATGAGACTGTCAGTAATCACCCTTAAGGCAAATTTTATTCTAATATGTTATGAGACTAGCAAAAAATTTAAAAAACCCTTTAAAGTCAGTCTTTCATAAGGTTATCTGAGTCACTTCATTGAATTAGGTTTTTTTCCCTCCTTTGAAAATCTTTGCATATTTTGGAGTACTTCACTTTACCCTGTGCTTTAATAAAATATGATTTTAAGCCTCATGGAACATTATACATTAAAGCTGCTGCCTTCAATAATGTGTCCCGTAGACAGCTGCCAGTCATTAACTGATTGGATGCAAATGATGATGGGTAAAGCTTGTCATAGTAACTGTGTCGCTAATTTATGGTTTAAATCTGGATAGTGGAGAAATGATAGCTGATTTGGACTATGTAAACCACAAGTCCTGTCTCATTATGTGGTTGATAATGTCAGGAAAATACTAGACATAGTTGATTACTGTAGTTTGCTGATTTGACAATGACCGCATTTTTATGCTTAGGAAAGAGGAAATTTTCTCTAATGACTGCTTTAATGAATAAGCCACATAATCTTTGAAAAGGTATTTTTCTTCATTAAAACATTTTATAAGCCATACTGATTTATTTATTTGGAAAAAAAGTTTCTTAATTTATTACAAAGGGGTTACTGTATGATCACGCCTCTTCTTGTCTCTGGCCTCACCTAAATCTCCACAGGTCTCGGGTTCTGACACCATTGATCTGCTGCTATGAATTTTAAGGCTTTATAAAATTTTGATTTTCTTCCTCTCATTTTCCATAGCTCTTTTGCAGTTTTGCCTCCTCCAAAGGTTCATTCATTCTTCAAGGTTTTGTCCAAAGCCCGCCTTTATTTTCCTTTCTGTGTAGGATATAGATCTCTGAATAGTATTTATCATGGAGGGCCATAAGTGGGTTTTGGAATTTCTGTTATTTTCCCAATGACCTCATATCTATGTGAACTTCTCCATGTAGGTGATTCCCCATTATCTCAAACTCATCACCTGTTTTCCAATTGCTTGCCAGCTTCCTAATTAAGGTGACAAGCACAGATTAAGAATTTTATAGATAAAAATTTTTATAGCTATGCATAAACCTAAAAACAAATGACAGCTTATGGGTAGTGTATCTGGTATACTGAGAGACATTCAATATTTTTAAAGTAATAGATTCAAAATCAAATGAATTCTTTAGAGCACTTTATTAACTCGAATAGCTTGCTTTAAAGAATATAGGACTGATTTTTAACTGTTTGAAAATAATTCATTAAAAGTAATTTTAAATAGGAACAATTAAGCAGGGTTAATGAAAGGAAAGTTTGTTAATGAGCTAAAGTTTACTTTTAATAGCTGTTGGTAATGTGAATCTGTATAGTGATAATAGACCACTTGTATACACAGTGATGCACATTCAACAGATTCCTGAATAGCATTTTTCATTCAAGTTCATTTCATTATAAAATAATAAGAAAAAGAAATTCCAACCAACACTGAACTAAACATTTTTCAAGGATCTGCTTTTTAGTTGTTTCACTTAAAATCACAGTTTGCAAGAACCTATAGATAATGTTAAGTGAGGACTTCACTGCATTTGAAATTCTAAAAGTAATGATCCAAACATTCCTCCTAATGTAAATGACAAATATTTCCCATTTAGATATTGGAGAACCAGACAAAATAACTTTCAGCTATGCAACATTTGATAATCTTCCTTCCTGGATTTCTGTAAAAGTGGTACTTTTATACCAACTTCTCATAGTTTCTGATTTCAAGAAGCAAGATTTTTGAAGGAATATCATTTTGCATAGGAAACAACTCATAATTTAAGTGAAATCCAAATCTCCAATGCATGTGAAACTTGACTAATTCATTGTGGGTTTTATGGTTTTGGTTTTGTTTACCTCTAATTGAATGTCTTCTTTAACTATGGTAAATTGCAATTAACCAGCTAGCTTTCAAATTGTATATGAATTTTATTTCCTAGGTAATTTGTTTTGTTACTTCTAAAGTAAGATGAAAAATTTTCAAAAGGGGTTCATGTTTTTATAATAAATAAAATTTAGCAGTTATATCAGGAAGGTAAACCAATAAAATGTTTTGTTAAGATTGACTGGCCTGAATTAAAGAGCTATCAAATATAGATTTCCATGTTTTAGGAGAGATTTGGTAGGAGATAGCTAGCTAAAAGCACTAATAAAGGCTGATTGTGAGAAAAATGGAATGAAGGGTAGGGTAAATGAATGTGGTATATCTTTTCTCTTTTAGTAGAAAACACATAAAACAATGGGGCCGACCAGAATGACATGAGATTTCCCCATTAGCTATAGACCAACATATTTAAAAAGTAAATGTTACTAATTGTTGCATTGTTCTCTTTTAAATATTTGAGTCTTGAAGAAATCAAATCTGTTTTTTGGGGTTTTTTTTTTATTTGTTTTTTTAGTTGGGATAAATTGGTTGCAGAGTTCAAATGCACATGGTTTTCCTACCTCTAAGAATGGAGTGACACTTAAGCCTTTTCTTTTGTCCCAGGTCTAATGTCTGTGAGTCCAGTTGTGTGAGGAATAAAATACTAGACTAAAGCCAGTTCAGCGTAAATGGTCCTTTAGTGTATTATCTATCAGTGAGCCAGTTGACCTACTGCTACTTCTTTGTGATATCCATAAAGAAACTTTTGGAATCTTTAGAGGCTTTTGAAAATGCTCAAACCTAAAACTGGTGTTGACATAGATTGAATATATTTACAACTGCTTAATTTCAAAGGAACTGTAAATATTTATTAAATTAAATATGTTCTGATTTCTATAATAGATTTTGCGTTTGTTAAAATATAGCATTTTATTATAGCTATCTTTCATTAAGAAATAGATTATAGGGCTTCCCTGATGGCGCAGCGGTTGAGCGCTGGGTTGCGAAGCTGCCCGCAGCCTCTGCAGCGCCGGTTCAATCCCCTGCTGCTCCCTGGCCACCGGAGGAGGGTCCCACATGGCACGCAGACCTCTCCTGCCGCCCGCTGCTCCCCTCAGCAGTGTACTTTGGTCCTTCTGCCTGCTCTGCTCTCTGCTCTGGCTCTGGTGAATTCTCTCACCCTCCTGCGCTTCTGACTATACCCAGTGCTTGTATAAATAAATAAATAAATAAATCTTTAAAAAAAAAAGATTATATGTAATGCATATATATATATATATATAAAATTTAAGGAGTACTACTAAAACAAATACCTATTTTGCAGCTTAAGAAAAAAATATTACTAGTATCTTACACCTCCCCTCATACCTCTAATGTCAGTTTTGTGTCTCTCATTTTCTTATTATATTTGAGAACCTCCATTTCAATGATAAACAGAACTGATGACAGCAGGGTTTTTTGGCCCATTCTTGCTTTGAAAAGAATTTTTAATATTTCACCCTTAATTATGTGCATTTTAAGGTTTTTCTGTAGTTTTATCAGTTTTCCTCTTTATCTACTTTAAAATTTCATTTTATAAATTGATAGTGATAAATATAAGGATTTTCCCCCACTCAGTCTGTTAATTTGATGATTTATATTAAGAGATCTTCTAATGTTGAGCCTACTTTGCATCTCTGGAATAAACCCAGGAATTAGTTAACAATGAATTATCATTCTTATATTCTTCTAAATGTGTTTTTCACTCATTATCCTTAGTGAAACTGGAAGTACCCATTATATTCTGATTTTAGAATCAGTGAACCTTACAGAATCAGGTTGGTGTTTTACCTTTTTTTTTTTTTGTTGTTGTTTTTTGAAAGATTCAATATTAAATTAGAATCATCCTCTATATTTAATAGATTTTACTTATAAAACTGACTAAACTTGATGTTTTGTTTATGAATGTGTATACTTTTTTTCTGCTGATTTAATCTTTATGATCTTGGAAACATTCAGTTGTACTTTTGCATCAATTTTGGTAAATTTTTTTTCTGAAATTTTTTTCAGTGTAACTACTTTCAAATTTATTTGCACAAGGCTATACATATTATTCTAATAGTGTCTTTCTGGATTATTTGCTGCAACTGTAGTTTGAAACATATTTTTGTTCTGAGACCTTTTGGACAGCAGATGTAGAATTGCCCCAACTTTATGAAGGTGGATTTATGGACAGAAATTCCCAGGGAACTTTTCTTTTTTCTATTTATCTAAATATTTTTAACAGACAATACCCCTGCCTTCTCCTCTGAGTTTTTTGTTTGTTTTTGCTTAATCTACCCTGACTGCTTCTTTTCAGAGCATAGAGTTTATGTGGCTTCTGTCATCTGATCGCCCATTTGAAGACTGTTAAAACCCATGCTCAATTTCATCATGTTTTTTGTTGCTATCTGCAGGGTGAATGCTCTCTTAGCTTTTTTACCCTTCTGGATGCTTTCTTACATGCAGACATGGGAACTTCCTCTTTTCCATCAATTAATATGTTCATTAACAAATACTTTTGTGTTTATCTAGCATTTTTATATGTGTAATAAGAATTGTGGGATGGCTCTGGGACATTGAGTTTCATCATACTATCAGAAGGGAAACCCTAAGAAACATCTTCAAATCTAGCATCTATTAAGGAATAGTTAGGTACCTTAGAAGTTATATTTTGAGACTAGAGTTGTTTATTTAAGATCATAGGTGATGGTTTTGAAAAATTAATTTCCCCTTCTATAAGAGATCCAAGCAGCTAAAGTAAGGTAAAAAGTGTATTTTACAGCACTATCCAATATGAAATTACATTACAGGTATTTGATCCTTATAAAATCCACTAAGATAAGGTTTATTTCCTTCTATAATAGAAAGTAAGAGGTGATGTCACAAATATAGCAGATTTTCAAGAAAACAAACACAACATGATACTTTGTAGTTTTATCCTTATTATGTGTATGTATCTATTTTTGGTGATTGTGGAGTTCAAAGAAAATTCTAGAAAAATCTCAAGGAATTATGGAAAAATCTGAAATGGTGTAAGTCATCTAAATTGAAAATGGTTACCTGTAGAGTACTCTTTATATATAACTCTTTGGGATGATGACTGACAGAAAAATAGTGAGTCCTGTTTTCATGTGCTGGATGTTAAATTAGAATTCTCATCTTTTTAGCTTTGCATATTAGTATTAAATGTATTTCTGATAAAAATAGCAGCATTCCCATTCAGGAGGATCTAGTAGGAATGAACACATGTGTTTACTAAAAACTAAGGATCAAACATTTTGAACTTTTTTTTATTAAAGATTTATTTATTTATGCATATAAAAACTGGGGTACAGGCCAGAGGTGTGGAGGGTGAGAGGATTCACCAAAGACAGATTGGGAAACAGAGCAGGCAGATTGACTGAAATACACTGCTGAGGGGAGCAGTGGGCAAGTCAGGAGAGGTCTGCTGTGCCATGTGAGTTGCTCCTTAGCTGGGGATCAAACTCATGTTGCAGTGGCTGAAGACCGTCTTAACCCCTTGCAACACCAGGGAGGCCCTTAAAAGTTTTGATTTAAAAAAAAATGACAATAATTCTTCCAAATAAGAAACCACACTCCCATTTCATTAAATAGTAGAGAGAAATAAATTTAAAAAAACAAAACAAAACAACATTTTGAGGGCAGGGCTGTATTAGAGGTATTACTGTGTTCCCATTACTACTACTGCTATGGACATTCAATCATCTTGAACAGCATAATTTAATAACTTTCAGCAAAACACCATGGGATATTATGTTAAATTATGAGTACTAGTATGTCTTTGGAATTAGTGTGTGTCTACATTTTAATTAGGAAAACATTCTAGGAATTGTCAGTGTAGAAAGAAGGAACTGGGTTAGACATGCAATGAAACAACTGAGAGTCGAATTTGGAAAATAACAGATGTGTGAGGTGTCAATATACTTTTTTGATAAATACGGTATTTGCCTGGATAGCAGGGGAAGCATGGCCTTACAATGTTTGGTGTTCTGCATATTGCAAATTGAAATTTGCATAATAGAGAAATGTGGTTAAAAATTGTTTCTTCTCTTTTCTTGGGTAGAAAGTAAATTTCTCAAACTTTATAAATCCTGAGACCACCAGCAAAGACCAGAAGGTCTGAAATATTTTGAGATATTCTCTATTTTTACTTTTGAACTTTATGAATAAGTTTTGGTGGTTTGCAATACTAGTATTGAATATCTCATTTCTCTACTTTACTCTGCTTTTGCATAATCTGAGTATTTTCCAAGGATGATTTCAAGTCATGTTCACTTAGAGGTCTACATTGAATAGTACTTTCTATATTCATGTGAGTCTAGAAAATTAATTTTAATGTAGCAGTCAGTTCTGGACTTATGTACTGAGTAATGAACAAGCGAGTATATTAATAATTGTACAAAGCCATGTATTCTGCATTTTCCTTCAATCCCTATGATACCTTTGAAATTACTTTTGCTCTTAATTCTCTTATTTGGAAGCAACAATACAGGATTTTAAAATCTCTTATTGTTACATTTTTTTTTTTTTTTTTTTTTTTATTTTATTTATTTTTTTTAATAATAAATTTTATTTTTATATTCCCCATACAATTGCAACCCCCCCATTCTGACCCCAATCCCTCCCTCCCGCCCCCACCCCCAAAAAGTGTCTCTGGTTCATATTTTTTTGTTGATTTTGATTTTCACTTTCTTATAGTTATTCATTTTCCTGGTCCCTTATTTAAGTTTTCTAGATTCCTGCTATGAGTGAGACCATCCGGTATTTTTCTTTTTCTTTTTGGCTTATTTCACTGAGCATGATCCCTTCCAGTGCCATCCATGTTGCTGCAAATTGCATGTGTTTATCTTTTTTTTTTTTTTTTTTTTTTTTTTTTTTTTTTTTTGAGCATTTTAATTTTATTTTATATATTTTTACATCATTTTTCATTTTTGCACAATGTGTATTTTCATCTTGGTTACAGTCCCCATACATTTCCCACCCCCCTTGTTTTTTTTTGTTTTTTTAATAAATTTTATTGTTATATTCCCCATACAATTGCAGCCCCCCCATTCTGACCCCAATCCCTCCCCTCCCACCCCGCCCCCCTAAAAGTGTCTCTGGTTCATAGTTTTTTGTTGATTTTGATTTTCACTTTCTTATAGTTATTCATTTTCCTGGTCCCTTATTTAAGTTTTCTAGATTCCTGCTATGAGTGAGACCATCCGGTATTTTTCTTTTTCTTTTTGGCTTATTTCGCTGAGCATGATCCCTTCCAGCGCCATCCATGTTGCTGCAAATTGCATGTGTTTATCTTTTTTGAATGCTGAGTAATATTCCATGGTATATATGTACCACATCTTCTTGATCCAGTCATCTACTTTTGGGCATTTGGGTTGTTTCCAAAGCTTAGCTATTGTAAACAGTGCTGCTATAAACATAGGGGTGCAGGTGTTCTTTGGAATTGATGTTTCTGTGTCCTTTGGGTAAATACCTAGGAGTGGAATTGCTGGATCATATGGAAGCTCTATGTTTAGTAGGTCCAGAAATCTCCATACAGCTTTCCACAGTGGTTGGACCAGTTTGCACTCCCACCAACAGTGCAGAAGAGTTCCTTTTTCTCCACACCCTCGCCAACATTTGTTGTTGCTAGTTTTTTTAATATGTGCCATTCTCACTGGTGTAAGATGGTATCTCATGGTAGTTTTGATTTGCATTTCCCTGATGACAAGTGATGTTGAACATTTTTTCATATGCCTGTTGGCCATTTGCATTTCCTCTTCAGAGAAGTTTCTTTTAAGCTCTTCTGCCCATTTTTTGACTGGATTATTTTCTTTGTTGTTGTTGAGTCTCATCAGCTCTTTGCAGATTTTTGTGATCAGTCCTTTATCATTAGTGTTGGGTGCAAAAATGTTCTCCCAGTTGGTGGGGTTTCTCTTTGTTTTTGTTATTGTCTCTTTTGCCGTGCAAAAGCTCTTTAATTTGATGTAGTCCCAGCTGTTTATCTTTGCCTTCACTATCACTGCTTTGGGTGATGTGTCTGTAAAGATGTCTTTGATGTGCAAATCACGTAGTGTTTCGCCTATATTTCCTTCTATATATTTTATGGTTTCAGGTCTTATGTCTAGTTCTTTAATCCATTTTGAGTTGATTTTTGTGTATGGTGTGAGGTGGTGGTCAAGCTTCATTCTTTTGCATGTAGCGACCCAGTTTTCCCAGCACCATTTATTGAACAAACTTTCTTTGCTCCAATGCATATTCTTTGCTCCTTTGTCAAAGATTAGTTGACCATAAATCTGTGGGTTTATTTCTGGATTTTCTATTCGATTCCATTGGTCTGTATGTCTGTTCTTGTTCCAATACCATGCAGTTTTGATGATTATGGCTTTGTAATATAGTTTGAAGTCTGGGAGTCTGATGCCTCCATTCCCTTCTTTTTTTTTCAGGAGAGCTTTGGCTATTCGGGTTTTTGGTGATTCCATATGAATTTCATCAATAATTGTTCTATTTCTTTGAAGAATGACATTGAAATTTTGATTGGAATAGCATTGAATCTGTATATTGCTTTTGGTAGGATGGCCATTTTAATAATGTTTATTCTTCCAATCCATGAGCGGGGATGTCTCTCCATTTCTTTGTGTCTTCTTCTATTTCTTTTAACAGTGTTTTATAGTTTCTTTGTATAGGTCCTTTACCTCTTTTGTTAGATTTATTCCCAAATATTTGATTTTTTTGTTTCAATAACAAAAGGGATGGTCTTTTTGATTTCTTCTTCTTCAGATTTATTGTTTGTGTATAGGAAGGCTACTGACTTTTGCGTGTTGATTTTGTATCCTGCCACTTTACTGAACTGATTGATGAGTTGAATTAGCTTTTCTGTGGAGTTTTTGGGGTTCTCTATGTATAATATCATATCGTCTGCAAATAGTGATAGTTTGACTTCTTCTTTTCCTATTTGGATTCCTTGGATGTCTTTCTCTTGTCTTATTGCCCTGGCTAGGACTTCCAGTATTATATTGAAAAGCAATGGTGAGAGTGGACATCCTTGTCTTGTTCCAGATCTTAATGGAATTGCTTTCAGCTTTTCACCATTGAGAATGATACTGGCTGTTGGCTTGTCATAGATGGCCTTTATGATGTTGAGGTATGTTCCTTGTATCCCAGAATTTCAAGGGCTTTTATCATGAATGGGTGTTGCACTTTGTCGAAAGCTTTCTCAGCATCTATTGATATTATCATATGGTTTTTATATTTCTTTTTGTTGATGTGTTGGATAACGTTGATTGATTTTCGGATGTTAAACCATCCTTGTGCCCCTGGAATGAATCCAACTTGGTCGTGGTGAATTATCTTATGGATACATTGTTGGATTCTGATAGCTAAAATTTTATTGAGGATTTTTGCATCAGTGTTCATTAGGGAGATTGGCCTGTAGTTTTCCTTTTTTGTGTTGTCCTTGTTCGGTTTTGGTATTAGTGTAATGTTCGCTTCATAAAACGTGTTTGGTATTGTCCCTTCCTTCTCAATTTTTTGGAAGAGTTTGTGAAGGATAGGCACTAATTCGTCTCTGAATGTTTGGTAGAATTCATTTGTAAATCCATCAGGTCCTGGGCTTTTGTTTTTGGGGAGGTTTTTTATTACCATTTCAATTTCGCTAATTGTAATTGGTCTGTTTAGGTGTTCTATTTCTTCTTTATCTAGCTTTGGGTGATTGTAGAGTTGTAGGAATTTGTCCATCTCCTCTAGATTGTTAAACTTGTTTCCATATAACTGTTCATAGTAGTTACTGATTATTCTTTTGATTTCTGCTGTGTCCGTTGTGATTTCTCCTCTTTCATTGATGATCCTGTTTATTTGTGCTTTCTCCCTTTTTTCCTTTGTGAGCCTGGCTAGGGGTTTGTCTATTTTATTGATTTTTTCAAAAAACCAGCTCTTGGTTTCATTGATCTTTTGGATTGTTTTTTTAGTTTCAATTTCATTTATTTCTGCTTTGGTTTTTATTATTTCTTTTCTTCTACTGGTTTTGGGGTTTTTTTGTTGTTCTTTTTCTAGATCTTTGAGCTTCGAGATGAGGTTGTTTCTTTGCGTTCTTTCTTGTTTCTTGATGTGAGCTTCTATTGCTATATATTTTCCTCTTATTACTGCTTTTGCTGCATCCCATACATTTAGGATATTAGTGTCCTCCTTGTCGTTCAATTCAAAAAATTTTTTAATTTCTTCTTTGATCTCCTCATTAGTCCAATGGTCTTCCAGTAGTGTGGTTTTTAATCTCCATGAGGTAGGAAAGTTCCTTGCCTTCTTTTTATGGTTTATTTCTAGTTTGATGCCTTCATGGTCAGAAAAGATGGTTGATATGATTTCAATCTTGGTGTATCTGTTGATGTTTGTCTTGTGCCCCAGTATGTGATCGATCCTGGAGAATGATCCGTGTGCGCTTGAGAAAAATGTGTACTCCGTTTTTTTGGGGTTTAGTGTTCTATAGATGTCTGTTAAGCCTAATTGCTCTAGGTCCTTATTTAGAGCTTTGGTTTCTTTACTTATTTTTTGTCTTGTTGATCTATCCATTGTTGATAGTGGTGTGTTGAAGTCTCCCACTACGTATGTGTTTTCTCTGATGTCTGTTTTCAGAGAGGACAACAGTTGTCTGATATATTTTGGTGCTCCTTCGTTTGGTGAGTATATGTTAATGAGTGTTATTTCTTCTTGAAGTATTGTCCCCTTGATCATAATGTAGTGACCATTGGGGTCTCTTTTTATCTTTTTGAGTTTGAAATCTGTTTTATCTGATATAAGTATAGCTGTTCCTGCTTTCTTTTTTGGTCCATTTGCTTGTAGGATTGTTTTCCATCCTTTAACTTTGAGCCTATTTTTATCTTTTGTAGCTAAATGTGTTTCCTGGAGACAGCAAAAGGTTGGGTTTTGTTTCTTAATCCAGGCTGCCACTCTGTGTCTTTTTATTGAAGAGTTTAGTCCATTTACATTTAGAGTTAATATTGATATGTTAACATCTGTATTTGCCATTGTGTTTGTCTTTCCTTTGATTTTATTTATTTATTCTTTTAATAACTTTTTTTTTTTTTTTTTGGCCTTCTTTCATTGTTATTCGTCCCTCTGAGGTTCTGGCTTTAGGACTCCTTGTAGTATTTTTTGGAGTGGGGGTTTAGTTGCAATGAAATTCCGGAGTTTCTGTTTGTCTGGGAAGGTCCATATTCTTTCTTCAAAGAGGAAGGAGAGCTTTGCGGGATAGAGTATTCTTGGTTGGCATCTGTTTTCTTGGAGTCTGTTGACTATGTCCCTCCACTCTCTCCTTGCCCGTAGTGTTTCTTCGGAGAAGTCTGATGTCAGCCTGATTGGTTTTCCTTTGAATGTTATCTGTTTCTTCCCTCTTGCCAGCTTCATTATTTTTTCCTTGTCCTGGATTCTTGGGAGCTTTACTATTATGTGTCTTGCTGTATTTTTCCTTTCGTCGTGGAAGTTTGGTGTTCTTCTTGCTTCTTGTATATCAATTTTCAGCTCCTTCTTCACATTTGGGAAGTTCTCTTCAATTATCTCTTTGAATATTTTCTCTGTTCCTACATCTCTCTCCTCTCCTTCTGGTATTCCTATAACTCTTATATTTCCTTTCCTCATGGAGTCAGATATTTCCCGAAGTCTTTCTTCGTTCTTTTTCCTTCGTACTTCTCTTTCCTTTTCTGTTTTGGTTCTTTTTATTTCTGTGTCTTCAAGATTACTTATTCGTTCTTCCATTTCATCTATTCTGCTTTCATTGCTTTTCCCAAAATTCTTTAGTTCTTCCATTAATTCTTTGATCTCCTGCATTTCTTTTACTTCCCTCTTTAGGGACTCAATTTCTTTCTTCTGACCATTGTTTTCCCTCTCTAGGGACTCAATTGCATTCTTCTGATCGTTGATTATTTTTCCCTTATCATTGTTTTCCTTTATGACTTCTGTCAGTTTTTTAATCACGGCAATTTTAAATTCTCTTTCTGGAAGGCTCAGAAATTCTTCCAAGTTATTGTCTTTGCAATCTGGGGGCTGGCTTTCTTTTTGTGGTGTGCTTTTTCTCTGGAGAGTTGCTAGGTTGCGTGTGGTTCTTCTCCTCCCTACTGTCTGTTTTCTAATTTGCCGTATGCGTTGGGACACTGTGTTGTTGGGACTGGCCGGCATCTTGGGTGGGCTTCTCTGTTCCCCTCTGGTTCTTCCAGGAGTCATCTGTCAGTTTCAAGCAGCCGGGCGGCCAGGGCTGTGTGCTGGTGCTGGTCTCCTCCTGGGCGGGGCTCTCTTTAATGGCGCCTGGAGCTCACCTCCGCGGCGGATCCTGCAGGGTTCGCCTCAGCTCCCGTTCACGGGGTGTGGTGGCTGCAATAGTTCCTTTCCACTCACAGTCCCGCTTGCTGTGTCCGTTTTTCTTGTTGGCCGTTTTGGTTTGTTGTTTCCTCCTCTCTGCTGGTCGGAGAGTGCCGCTTTTGTGGGCGGGGGAGGGGAGCAGGGTTCTGCGCTTCCCTCCCTTCTCGTCCTCTTTTATGGCAACTTTCTTCTTCGGGCAGTTTGCTGGAGTCGTCTGTTTATCTTCCGTGTCCCAGTTCTCACTGGGACCTGCCGCTTTTCCTCCCTATTCACTTTTTTTAATGGGAGATCTTACTCGCAGTGTCTCCTCGCCGCCATGTTGCTCCGCCCACTCCTCTCTTATTGTTACATTTTAAGGCAGCAATTTTGAGGTACTTCTTGAAGGTAGATGAAAAAGGATTGACTGTAGAGGACTATATATAAAACTTTTTGGGAAGAAGACCAAAAGACAAATTGTGAGCCTTATTTTTATGTACTTGGACAGTAAGTTAGAAATGTCATCTTTTTAGCTTTGAATATATATTTGGCCACAGGAATTCCAAAGCTGCCTCTGTTTTCTGGGGAAGATGCCAGATACAGTAACTGATAAAGCATTTACCGAATTGGTATGTCCACTGTATAAATAGGGTCATTGTGGAAGCCAAATGTGTAGTTACTAAGTACTTCAACAAATACTTTAACTTCAAATACTGTGGTAGATGAGAAAAGATCTGTTGGTATGGTATCAGGAGGGTCTCAAGGCTCAGGTTGTTCCAAACCCCTTTTGTCCAGTCATTACATTTGTAATTGCAATTGTATTTAATGTCTTATTATATATATCTGTGGGGTAGTTAATTAGAAACTTTGCAAAGAGCAAAATTTCGATAAAGACCATGGAAATTAATAAGTAAAATTAACAAGTGAAAGCAGGTTTAGGTAAGACCCAACATCCCATACTATCCCAGGGATGTTAGTCCCGACATCCCATCCCATACTACCAGTGGTGTTGGCAGCAGGCACTGGGCTATGGATATATGGGTGACTCATAGCCAGGAAAATGGTAGAGATTCAGATGGTAAAATGCTAAATGACAGCCTTAGATATGTTAAAGCAAAAACAAAAGCTGAATTGCACATATGGGTGTACTACAATACCCACATAAGATTTACAGTAATTAACAGTATGGACAATGTGAACAGAGTATCAGGATACTAAATTTTATCTTTTTATTTGTAGTACCTTTTACCTCAATAGAAATAAATTTACTTTCAGTTCCATTTGAAGTAAGTGAATAAGAGAAAATAGCTGCATGTTATAAAATTGCTATAGTTAGAATCACAAAGAAGTAAATAGTATATATGTCCTGGTACTGTAGTATCCTATGAACCATAATCTTTAATTCATGTCCACTTTTTCATTTAATATTTTGCCTAGACATGTTTTTGTTTTTTATCCGCTTCACATTCTGGGCGGGGGGGGGGTGTGTGTATGTGTGTGAGAGATTAATCTAAGGTATAATTTTTACTTTAGGAAAAAATTAAATCTTGAAGCATTATAAGAGCTCTTATTTCCCTGGAGTCATATGCAACATTAGTTAAAAAAAACCCATATTACAAATGTTGACCCCCTTGTATTCTTTACTAATAGATGGAGTGATCAAGCATAATGACTAAATAAAAAACCACATTCACATTTATCTTAGGTTTCATGCAATTCACTTGTTCCTCTCCCCTTTTTCGTTTTTTTTTTTTTTTTTCCCCTCTCCAACGAGACTGGAAAGTTTAACTTAACCCTTGTATTTTAAAATGACATTTATTTAAGTTAACAGACTTGGTAGTACCATTTTTGAAACCCACCTAAAGTCTGATGTTCCATAGGGGTAAAAGGATGAGCTTTGGAGCCAGGTAAACAAACATAACTTTGACTGTTACTTTTGAGGGTGATGTGGCTTCTTGAGGCAATGTTTTCTCATCTAGTACCAACTGCATGATAATGTCACTTGTTACTAAGGATAAAAGGTGTAATATATACAGAAATTTTGTTTAAAAATAATCCTTTAATCTGAATAGAAATAATTCTTATCAGATGCATTAGTCAGTTCTGGCAGAATTTCAATTTCTAACACTTTTTGGTAGTAGCATTCTGGTTTCAGACAAGAAACTCAAACTTGAGAAAGCAAAATTTAGGATTTATCACTTATTTAATGGAATTTAATACTTCAGTTCTACCAGATCCTTACACAGAATCCAAGATTTAGATATAGAAACTGCAGATACATATATAAAGCTCTATGATGAAAATAAATTATAGCTGAACACGAAAGTCAAAATTGAGTCCTGACTGACTTTTGTAGCTGTGTTCAGTGCACCAGTGATATGAAAATGCTAATATAATCTAAAACTGCATGACTGCTTATGTACACCTGAATGTTAAGTAACTAAAATTTAAATGTTAATATTAAGAGTTCAGTCATCCTATTAACTAACTTTTCAAAGTAATGTTGCCACAATATATGATTTTTTAGCTTCTTTTATAATAAATGAATACGTATGTTTGTAGTTTTCATATAAAATTTAAAAATTTACTCAAATCTCACTGCAGTGATTCTTATGAAATGTTAGTGATATGAAATATCAGAAGTAATTAAGTTTGAATTTACTCTGCAAACTTAAAACTACTATGTGTTTGAATGAGGACATTCAAAACTTTTGGAGCAATTTATTGCTGTAGATCACTTAACATTTCTAGCATTTAATTTTAGAACAACCTTAGCTAAGGTTGGTATAATTAATTGTTCTTCTGCCATTCAAAGAACATAAACCAGCATATTGTGCACTAAATACAAGAGGAACTTTCCTTGTGAATTAAGGTTAAGTTTCTTAGTAAGTGGATACCTTTTAGCTGTACTTGAATATCAGTGTGAAGTATCATTGAAATATAAGACTTTTTCCTGTTTTTTTTTGCTTCCTGATTTTTAACAGAAAATTTTTATTTTCTTTTTGAAAATCAACTTCACATAAGATTTTCTAAGCTTTTTTGGGTGATATATAAGCATCTATTTGCCTTCCTTTAATGTAATCATTGTACATGCTAAGTATTAGGGAGTAAGTCAGGTACTTGTTAAACTACTTATTAAATCTTTATCCTGTGTGGATCTACAGGGTTATTAGAAGATTTTTGACAAATTTCCATAAAGTCCCCAGCAGCTTTGGACAACAACCCAGGTATATTTTCGGTTTCCAATATGTTACTGGAAAATGTGACATTTAAAATCATAATTCCAAAGAAAGGTAAAATACTTAGTCTTTTGTTTTGGCATTAATCACTCTAAGGTATGAAAAATGTAGTCTGCAATATGTGTACAGGATAGCTTTATTTTGTTGTTTCTGGAGGGTTTTCTCTGTTGTTTTCCTCCTAGCATCTCTGAAGGGATGACTCAAAATAGTCGACTTGGTTAATGTGACCAAATTTGTCTAGTAATAGAAACAAAATTGAATCATAGCTACAATGTTTAATTCTATAGACTAATTATACAGGTGTGATAGCATCACATTAGCTCTTTTACAATATACTTTTTATAGTTCATTCTAATGTATTTTCCTTTAAACTATAATATATCTGCATAAGCTAGATTTTAAATGACTTCTTGATTCAACAGTTTTTTTTATTTTTTGTTTTATCATTGAAATGTTATAAATGAACAGCTTTTATGAAAAGATTACTGCTTAGCTGACTACTAATTGAATTTTTCTACTTTAGGTCTTACTCTGTCAGATATCTTTACATTTTAGGAAGTGATCTTCACTTGATGTTAGCATTGAGATTTGGTAGGCTTTGTGCAAAAATCAGTTCCATTTAAATTTGAAAGCATGGGAATAGTGACAGCAGTTTTTATACTAAAAAAATTATGTGGCAATTTTAAGCTTAATTTTGACAGCTCTTTCTTATAAAAAACATGAAATCCATTTATTGAAGAATAGTTATCTAGGAAGAAGAGACTTTGAAAAGGAATTGTTTTTATATTGAGTGTGAGGAAACCCTCTATGTTAGTAGCTTTCAGCCAAAGAGACCACCAGGGACACACCTGTAGTAAAGTAGTTGAGTTAATTATCTCTTGCACTGAGGGAACAGTACACCATGGGGACTCTAGGGCATTTCATTATTTTCTGTCATAGGATTTGGGTTTTGGTTGAGATGTTGTAGAGAATTTCAGCAGGGTGTCCTCAGATTGGATGGTATGACAATTCTGTGACATAGTCATTCATTTAGCAATTGAAGGAATGTTTGGTATTTTGTAGGTTGTACAGTGACCTTTTTCTTTCCTGTGTTTAATAAAATTATGAAGTGGTCTTGCTTTGTCTTATTAATCATGGTCTCAGCATAACCTTGTCTCATACTGCTGTTTTGTAAGATTATGAATGTACAATAAGAACACAAAATAATTTCAGAGCAGTCCATGACATCAAAGTCTACTTTTTTTTTTAAATAGTTCCCAATATTTTTTTTTATTTCACTATGTATATATATATCATACTTTCTTTTTTTGTTATTTTGGCTGTTATTTTTTTTTTTTTAATTTTCAACCCAAATGTCCCAAAATAGATGACTGGATCAAGAAGATGTAGTACATGTACACCATGGAATATTACTCAGCAATCAAAAAAGATAAGCTCATGCAATTTTCAGCATCATGGATGGAGCTGGAAGGGATCGTGCTCAGTGAAATAAGCCAGAAAGTCTACTTTTTGTCTCTAACTCCCACCTGCCCGCCTGCCTGCCTACCTGATTTACTTCTTTCTCTCCCTCCCTCCTTCCTTTCCACCCTCTCCTTTCTCTGTCATTCATAAGCAAGTAAAAGTGGTTTAAATGTATTTGTTCAGTTGGGGACTTTCCTTACCCCCTCCCTCCATCTCCTAGGACAGTGACTTAATCATAAAGATGTAAGAGCTTTTCAATTGGACAAAAGTAGCCAAAAACTTAGTATTGCTTGGTGACCTTGACACAGATAACCTTCTTTGTGATTTTTAAATTCTAGGTTGTGTTTTCTTGTTGAAATAACCATCTCCTCTGCTTCCTGATCTAGTGGAAGCCACCCTTACTTTGTTGTCTGGATTCACTATAGTTGCCTTCTGACTGATCTCTCAGTTACCTTTTTTATTCCCTTTGCGGTGAATACTTCCTCCAGAGAGGAGGCAAAGTGATATTTTTAAAAGATTCTGGTATCACAGAAATTCCTGAAATACTATCCCATCCACTACAAATAAAATAGCTCCAGACTTATTGTGGCTATTCATACCTTACAGAACCCCTGCTTCTTCATGACTTCATTGTAGCCTTCCTTCTCATTTAGAGGTCTCTACCTGGCTGGACTTTTTCTTCTTGGAAATGTCAAGTCTGTTCTTGCTCTAGGTCCTTTGCTCTCACTATTCCACTTAACTTGGAATCACCAGTCTTTACAAGGCTGACAACTTTGGTCCTTGGAGGTCACCCCTATTTTCCTGTTTCTAACATACCCCTACTGAATTAGCCTCCTTCACTCCATCTTACTTTCTTTTATATTATCTTTAACTCTAATCAGTATCTAAAGATACTTATTTATTCTATTAATTAATCCTTCCCTATGCACTACCCACTTCAAACAGAAGTTGGGTAGGAACTTGTATGTATGTATACTTCTAAGTAAGTCCAAGTAAGTGCCCTCATGAAGAAGTTTCTGGCACAGAATAAATGCTTAACAAATACCTTTTAATAAAAGAGTATATTTTTCATAGTAAATAATCAACCTAGTGAATATATAGTCTGTCTTTATGTCTGTTGACTCAGCAAGAGTAACTAGTTTATTATAAAATTAATCTAAGTATCTGTAAAAATTCATATGGCTTCATATGTTCAAAATAATTCTTTCTATATAATTTTTTCCAACATCACTGTTATAAGGCTTTGGTTTTGATAGGATAGCATAGCATTATGATGTTTTCCTGGTGCTTAAATTAATATTTGGGTGCTTTTCTCTTGTCATTAGAATGTAAATGTGTTAAAGGGCAGCATGGGTAAATGGGGTGACCTGGCTTGTAATTCTTTACTCTTGTGCTTAAGAACATAGGGAAAAACTAAAAAGCAGAATTGCAAAGAGAAATAAGCAGAGAAACAAATTGGCTTGTTTACAAAGTAAATGAGAAATAGGAGAGAAACAGAAGGTGAATGAAAAAAACAGAGAAAGAGAATGAGACAAGGATTAATTGGTCATCACATTGGCCAGATACCCTCTGCCCTACCAGCAGCCCCCTCTGAGCTGAAATCAGGAAAAGCAAGAGAGGCCTTACTGCCTCCAGTCTTTTATTGTCAACATGGCCATTCAGCTTGACCCCCAGTTCCCAGCTCCCCAACCCCTGTCCCCACCATCACATGTTCATAAAGTCAAGTTAATGAATCCTAGGAATTCTCAGTGCCTGAGATATCATTGGCATGGAGTTGGGAGTGGAGTCCAGAAAGAGAGATATCAAGAATTGGAGTCCATTCAGGATGTCATTCACTGGCTGGGAGTTTGTTTCTTACTATTCCTCTAACAAATATATTTTCATTTATTAAGCCACAATCACAGTAGAACTTTGGGAGAGATGATGTGAGTTGAAAATAGCCTGAGCATTAGGAAATTTACATAGTCATATTTTATTTAGGGGGTGGCTAGGTATAAAATACATGTGATATTTTGCCTACTAAGTTTGAAGATAACTGTATTTCATTGTTTGTGTTTTGAACTTTGTATTTCCCGTTATTGAATTTAATACTTGAATTTGATAGTATTTTATCTTTCAATTTAAGGATTCTATTTTCTATGTATTCATACTGCCAACGCCTCATTCATAGTCTGTGAATGTTGGTTTGCATGAAAGATAAATTGTGTATGAAAATATTAGGTGGAGGGTGGAAGACATTTGGAAGCAGGCAATCTTGAATTTGAATGCCTGCTCTAATAATCCAGTATTAACTTGGCAAATTCTCTAGTGTCTCTGAGTCTTGTCTCCTCATCCACGGAGTATCCAGGATATTTATGTGCAGAACTGTGTTGATTGCTCACTAAAATGATATCTGTTGATATGTGTGAGGTGGTATGTGGCATTAATAGGTACTGGATACTTGTAAGTTCATTGATTTTTTTCAGTTTTCCATCGGGGCAAAAGAAAGTTTATGCTTTTCCAAATATAAAAGATTATTATACTTTGTAGCTAGTATACGTTTAAAACGTACGTTATATTTCATCTTCTGTGCAATGCTGGACAAAGAGCATTATCCACAACAATACACAATATATAGTGATGTACATTATGTTATATATCTATAACTATGTATATACATATAGTGATAGTTGCAGATGTCTATATTGTGTTTGCTATGTGCAGACACTGTCTTAAACACCATATATATATATATGTATAGAGAGAGAGAGAGAGGCTTATTTAATCTTTGTGATGAAATCCTTGAGATACTTATTTTTCCCATTGTACAGATGAGTAAACTGAAACATGGAATTAAAAATTATGGAGCAAACTGCAGTTGAAAGTTTTTGTAAGTTTTATGCATTAAAAATTGGTACCTTAGGTCCTCCCTCGTGGTGCAAGGGGTTAAGACGCAACCTATGAAACTAACCACAGTTACTACAGCAGGAGTTCGATTCCCAGCCAGCCAGGGAGCAACCCACATGGCACAGCAGACCTCTCCTGACTCGCCCGCTGCTCCCCTCAGCAGTGTATTTCAGTCAGTCTGCCTGTTCTGCTCCCAACTCTGTCTCTGGTGAATCATCTCAACCCCCACACCTCTGGCTGTACCCCAGTTCTTGTATGTATAAATAAATAAAATCTTTTAAAAAATTGGCACCTTAAACTCCTTTCATTCTTGAGATACAGTCAGTAATTTCCCAGATAAACATATCTTTGCACACATAGGAAGAGCTCTAGTTTCACAATTATACACTCCCTCTCCTTTTTGGACAGAAAGACTAGAGAAGCATCCAAGTTTGAGGGCTAGCTTTTTTAAATTTTTTTTTTCCATCATTTTTCATTTTTGTACAATGTATGCATTTTCATCTTAATTATAGTCCCTGTAAAATTCCCACCCTGCTTTGTTTTGATCCTACTCCCTTGGTCCCCCCTGTAGTGTATATCTGGTTTGTAGTTGCCTGTTGATTTTGAGTCTTGCTTTATTATAATTAAGTTTTTTCCAGAGACATAGATTTTTAAGAGCCATGTTCTATGTGCAGGTGTTTATGCCTTTCGTTCTCTTTAATTTTGAGAAATCGTGATTATTTGGGGGTGGAGGTGAATAAAGAGCACACTGAAAATATAGATTTCCTAACATGATTATGTGTTGAGAAATAGCTACTGATATTACCACAAATCACTGGTAAGCAGGGTGTAAAAGAGCATTATATCTGGATAAAGTATATGAAGCATATGTCTTAAGGATATGTTTTTTTTTATTTTTTTTTTTAAAGATTATTTATACAAGAACTGAGGTACAGGCCAGAGGTGCGGAGGGGTAAGAGGATTCACCAGAGACAGAGCAGGGAGTAGATGAGGCAGACTGACTGAAATACACTGCTGAGGGGAGCAGCGGGTGATACAGAAAAGGTTTGCTGGGCCATGTGGGTATCTCTGTGCCTGGCTGGAATTGAACCTGCACTGCAGAGGCTGCGGACAGCTTTACAGTGCTGCACTCAACTGCCTGCGCCACTGGGGAGGCCCAAGGATATGTTTTGATGACTCATAAAGCCTATTTACAATTTTGTTCTTGTTTAGTTATCTTGCTTTTCATCCCTAGTACTTCATGTCACTTATCAAGTTTTCTGAAAAATATTTGAAATATATCTTTCATTTAAATATATCATCATTTTAAGATGATGTCTTATAGTTTCTAGTCATCAAGTATACAATAATTTCAGGCAATGAGAACCCCCTACTGAGATTTGAAAGGCATGCAGTCTTTGTAGTCATGTAGCCTCTTTTATCTTAAGAGAACATCATTCTTAGTCTTATCATGAACTGTATATGTGTACCAGCTTTAAGACATAATAACTACTTCAATTTTTTTTTTGCTGTGATTGTATTTAATTTCCAAAATATCAGCGTATAAAGAAATAACTTTTCTTTCTTAAAAATTTCTTATGAAGGTTTTCACCCTCTGTGGTACTTTCTGTCGGTCTGATAGTATGTCATGTATTACTGGATTGTTGCTAAGCCTGAATACTTCTTTCTCTTCTTGGCAGCATGGGGTAACCTTGGAAATGTTCTGAAGAGTCAGAGCAAAATTTCTGAAGCTGAAAGCGCCTATAGAAATGCTTTGTACTACCGTAGCAACATGGCTGACATGCTTTATAATTTGTGAGTATGCATTACTTTCTCTATTTTACTTCATCTTTGAAACCTGTGGTGAGAAGGACTATTGATTTAACTGCTAACAATGGAAATGATGATAGGTGTTTTTCTGAAATAGTCTTGTAGTTATTCATGCATTGGACATTGGTAACTGAATAACATTTTTTGTTTTAGACAACATAATTGATATCTGTACATATAGATGTATTATAGCTGAATTTTTTTGAAGTACAATGCTATAAAACTTAAATTTTTGCTTGAATGCTTTCACTTTTTAAAAATGTTTGTTCTGTTAAAACATGGGTGAATTCAGAAAGTGTCTTATGTATCATACTTTATATGATTGATATCTTGATTGTTATTTATGATAGGTTTTGTACTCTTAAATATTTTCCTGTGTTGAAATATATATAGGACATGTTCTAAACTAGGATTTTATCAATTAAAATTTATCATTTTTCTCTCCCCTCTCCAAAGGTCCTGATGATTATATTGGGATAATTTGCATAAATTGAATTAGAAAAATCCCTAGGGGGGAAATTTGTTCTCTTGTTTAAATGGAAAGCTCTAGAGGGTATTGTAAGAAGTGAGTGGATAAAAGCAAATTAAAACAAAGTCACTTCTTTGTCTCATATTTTTGATACTCTTTTGCTTGTAAGTACTAGAAATTCAGTTTCAACTTAAGTACAAAAGAAAATTTGTTAACTCTCATAACTAAAAATTCCTGGGATTGATTCTACATAGCACAATTAGGTTCAGGTACTTGATTATGCATAAGGAATTTATCTCCATTTTGGGGCTATGGTTTCCTCCATTCTCAGTGGGACTGTCTATATCAATGTGAAAACTACCCCTGCCTTTATAGCTTTATGTATATCACATCCTGACTCTTGTCAATCTTAGAAGGAATTGTGATCTTCCTTAATCCAGGAGGAAAGTCTTGACCCTTCTGAGGTCATGTGTTTTCTCTTAGAAGAATTTGGAAGCACCTTAAAACTCCTCCTTTGACAATGCCTCTAGAGATAGAATGGGGTGTAGGAAGAACAATTCCCTGTAGGAAGTAACCAAGCAAAATAAAATGTCGACTGCTTGGATTTAATGAAACCTATGTGACATTGATAACATCAAACTAACTTGTCGGCTTAATTTTGATATGTATTTATGCTCAATACTTTATACTGGGTAAATTTGAAAACACAGATACAAGGAATTAATAACAACAAGGAGAATAATATCTAATTTTTTTTAAAGATTTATTTATTTAGATAAGCACTGGGTACAGTCAGAAGTGTGGGAGGGTGAAAGAATTCACCAGAGCGGGGAACAGAACAGGCAGACTGACGAAATACACTGCTGAGGGGAGCAGTGGGCGGCAGGAGAGGTCAGCGCGCCATGTGGACCCTCGTCCGGCAGCCAGGGATCGAACTGGCGCTGCAGAGGCTGCGGGCAACTTCGCAACCCAGCACTCAACTGCTGCGCCACTGGGGAGGCCCAATATCTAATTTTTTTTAAGAACAAGGAGACAGGATGAACTTAGTTTAACCTTCTGTTCATATATTTACCTTGTCTTTGAGCCTGTAGACTTTAATATTTTTTTAACTTTCCATAAGTTTATTTTTTCATTTTTATTTATATATTTTTATTTTTTTTATTTTTTTTAAAGATTTATTTATTTATTTTATTTATTTATACAAGCACTGGGTACAGTCAGAAGCATGGGAGGGTGAGAGAGTTCACCAGAGCGGGGAACAGAGCAGGCAGAAGACCGAAATACACTGCTGAGGGGAGCAGCGGGCGGCAGGAGAGGTCTGCGCACCATGTGGGACCCTCCTCCAGTGGCCGGGGAGCTGCTGGGGATCAAACTGGCACTGCAGAGGCTGCGGGCAGCTTCGCAACCCAGCGCTCAACCGCTGCACCACCGGGTGGTGGTGTAAATGTAAAATATAAACTATTTATGTATTTTTACATTGTTCATTTTTGTACAGTTTGATTTCTCCTCTCAGGAGTTGATCCCATAAAATTACCATCAATAAGTCACCCGTGAACCATTGCCATAGACTCTTGTGCTCTTCCCTCCCATTTTGATCCCTTTTCCTCCCCTGCTGAATGTGTCCCATTTATAATTTGCCTGCTAGTTTTGCTTTTTGTTTTTTTTTTTTCCCTGGGATCAGGGAAAAAAAAAAACAAAAAGCAAAACTATGCATAGGTTTCCCTATTTCCTCCTATAAGTGAAACCATCTGATACTTTTCTTTTTGCTTTTGAGTTACTTCACTGAGCACAGTCCCTTCCAGCTCCATCCATGTTGTTGCAAATGGCATAAGTTTATCTTTTTTGATTTCTGAGTAGTACTCCATTATGTATATATGACACATCTTCTTGATCCATTCATCTGTTCTGGAGATTTAGATTATGTCCATATTTTAGCTATTATAAATAGTTAAGTCCTTAGATTTTAACACTGGGTTCTTAATCACATAACCAGTGATCTAAATTAAGTCATCTTGTGTTTTTTGTGTTAAAATCCTCTTTTTTCTTTTCACCTGAAATGCCTTCAAGTGGATTCCATTTCCAGTTTGCAAAATCCACAATCCCTGATATTCAGTATTTGTTGTATTTCACACCTCATCATGTATGTATGTGTGTGTGTCTATATATATTCATCCTTTTCCCTAAAATAATTTGAGTTTGCATCTTTTTTTTTACTTGGCTGAATATACCTAGGTATTCCTACAAAAACTTTTCCTCATGTCCTCTTCATCTCAATAATGCAATGTTACCTTATTGTTGATGAATAGTATTTTTATTTCATGAAAAAGAAATTTATCAGTATGATAAACTTATACTAATGTTCTTCATAGGACAAAAACCCTGTCAAAGGACCTCATGCCTTACAGTATGGGATGCCAGTTTTCTTCTAGTCTCCATTCTATATACATTTTTGGAAAAGAAAGTTTGATGAAAAACAAATACCTCATAATTGAACTTTCATCTCTAGCTACTGGTTAGAATATTACTTACCTGCTGATGTTACCTATTGGGCAAGAGTTGAAAGTAAAAAGAACATCTCTTACAAGAGAAATATATTCAGTTAGACAAATCCACTTTACATATAATAGCTGAATTTTATAATTTCTTTGTGGATGTATATATAAACTATAAAAGCATATGGATAGAAATTACCAAATGCTAATGAGAAATCCTTGCTGAAGTAGTGATAACTAACAAGGTCAGTTTTTCTTCCTATTTGTAGGAAATGGGATATGTCATAAATGTCATATGTAATTGCAAAATGTTTGTACTAACATGACTGGATTATTTAAGCAATATTTAACTGTTAGCTCAAATGGAGAGGGTTAAATTCCCCCTGAAATGTTAGCAGTGATTTTGAAGTATTGGATTATGTAACCCATGTTTAATATTAAATGACTTTATTTCAAAATCAGTGAACTCTTAAATGATTTTTTATAAAATGTTAATAGAATATACCAAAGTAGATCTTTTATAACTCATAATATAAATATTTTTAGTATCATATGCCCCTAGGGGTAAAATAGAAAAAGCCAAGTTATCTCATGGACAATTTAGAGATTGCTTGACAAATAAAAAAAAATTCTTTTGGAGATATGTATGCTATTTTCATTACATACATTTGTCATATGTACAGAAATTGTGCCTTATTTCAAATTTCAAATTCTGAATGAAAAGGAATGTACTTTACTCAACCTACCCAATCAGTTTACACTGTTAAGCCTTCTTTGTGCAATAGAAGACATTAGTCACATTTTGTATCATTAGTTATACTCATGTCTTTTTAAAGATATAATATGATTGAAGCCAGAAATTTAAGAACCTGTCCATATTAGTTTGCATAAAATGCTTATAGATATTAATGAATTTTATAAGCTTTTGGGAATCATAAGTTTTGGTTAGGTTCTCAACTTTTAGTAACACTTGATGATCATAAATCTATTTTTTATAATTGTGGAAACAATTTTCATATTGTTAGTACTTTTTATTGGTAATAGGGAGTCATATCATTAAGTTTAACACAGCAATTACTAAGAGAAGTACAATATGGCTAGGCATAGGATAATTCTAGGAAGTCAGATTTTTTACATTAATTACTATAATTTTTTCATATTTATATTTTAAAAATATAACTGCCATTTCTAAAGAGAATATCTAAATATTATTCTAGGTGAGGATTTAAGAAAGGGATGATTTAAAAACTATTAAGCAGAGCTACAAATGACTCATGGTTATATCTGAAGTTTGAGTAACATTGCCTTACAAGATTTTAAAACAGGACAATTTTTTACAGAATTAATTATAGCATTATATCCATGAGATATAGGCAAATAATTTATGTTCTTATAAAATGATAGAATAATGTTAAGGTTTTTCTTTCTTTGATAGCAATTACTTGAATTGCTTTTATGTGCCAAGTTTTCTTCTTTGTTCTGTGCTCAGGTTATCACATTTTGTATTCACATAAAGTCTACAGAATGAGAAAAATGAAACTTAAAGACAATTCATGTGAGGCTACATGAATAGTAGAGGACTAATGAATAAACATAGCAGCTTATTCCTTAAAAGATCAATAGTTTCTGACAAGTGCAAATAGGGGAAAATAGAAAATTTCAAATATACGTTCTTGAGAATGAAAACAGAAGTATAACTACATATATGGAAGCTTAAAATAACAAAAAGTTATATATATGAAAACCTTCGTAAACTAGATGCATTCATGGAAAAATATAAATGATCAATGTTAACCTATGAAGAAGGATGCACTCTGAATCCCAAAACCTTGATAAATTTGAAAATCTTTTTTTTTTTAAACATTCATTTATTTTTAAAGATTTATTTATTTATACAAGAACCGGGGTACAGATCAGATGTGCAGGAGGGCAAGAGAATCACCAGGGACAGAGCGGGGAACAGAACAGGCAGACTGACGAAATACTCTGCTGAGGGGAGCAGCAGGTGAGAACAGGAGAGGTCTGCCTCACCATGTGGGACCCTCGCCGGCCAGCTGTAATAGAACTGGCACTGCAGAGGTTGCGGACAGCTTCACAGCGCGGCGCTCATCAACCGCCTGCACCACCAGGGGAGGCCCAAATTGAAAATCTTATTAAAGAATTTTCTTGGACGCCTCCCTGGTGGCACAGGGGTTTAAGTCTCAGCACTGTCAAGTGATTGCCAGCCACTGTGGCATGAGTTCGATCCCTGGCCAGGGAGCTAACCCACATGGCACAGCAGACCTCTTCTCTCTCGCCTTTTGCTCCCCTCTGCAGTGTATTTCAGTAGACCCACCTGTTCTGCTCCCCACTCTTTGTCTGGTGAATCCTCTCACCCTCTGTATCTCTGGCCTATACCCCAGTTCTTGTATTTATAAATAAGTAAAATAAATCTTTTTTTTTAAAGAAGAATTTTCTTTACAAGGAACCAAGTAAAAGTGTTTTATGTGTTCTACCTAATTAATCTTCAGTGAAGTGATATTTTTTGCACTCGTTACATTTCGCATCTATTTTTGTGATGCTAGATAATATTGATAGCAAAAAGTCTAAAAAACTAGAGGATGACATTTAAAAAGAACCCAAAAAACAAAACAACTAATAATAAAATAATAGAGCCACATCGGGCCAAATAGACTTATGTACATAAATGCAGATGCACATCTTAATGTATACATATGTCTGAAAATTAATATAATGAATACAATAGCATTTGAAAATTAAAATTCCAGTATCAGATAGAATTTATGGTAGAGTATTCAAAATTACAATTCAATTACTCGTTCAATTTAAAAAGTCAGATGAGGAAAAATATAATCATTTCTAGAAATGCCAAGATTTTTGATTAACATCCGTCTCAGAGAACAAAATTTATACATAAACTAGAAATAAATGAATACATCTCTAAAATAAAGACTATGTCTGAAGTTAATAGCAATATCGTATTTAATATTTGAGCATAGTTGTAATTTACATTCATATTCAACTTCTTGAGCTAGTGGTCTTTGTGTCTCCTCATTGTTAGAGGTGTGACAAAACATAGAAGATCCCATTTTTCAATGTGAGTGATGAGATCGGTAGTGGTAATCACATTCTTTGAGTTGTGTAAATATATATATATATATATATATATATACACACACACATATATATATATCTTTATCACAAAGCAGTTCTGGATTATAAAGAGCATTTTTGAATAACACATCTAGCAAGAAAATTGCATTTTCTGAAACACACATTTATATTAAGATTGGTTTGTATATTAGTTTTCTAGGGCTGCCATATCAAAGTAGCACAAACTAGATGACTTAAAACAATGGAAATTTATTCTGTCATAGTTCTGGAGGTTAACAGTTCAAAATCAAGAGATGGAAGTGCCATGTTTCCTCTGAAACCAGTCGGAGATTTCCTTCTTTGCCTCTCTCCTGTGGTTTGCTGGCCTTCTTTAGAATTCCTTGGCTTGTAGCTGTGTAACTTCAACCTCTGACTTTGTCATCACCTGCTATTCTCCCTGTGTGTCTCTGTCTTCACATTTTATAAGAATACCAGTCATACTGGATTAGGGGCCCGCCTATGTTAACAGATAACATCTGCCATAACCTTATTTTCAACTAAGATCATTTTCTGAGGGGGCTGGGGTTTAGGACTTCCCATATCTTTTTTTTTTTTTTTCTTTAAAGATTTACTTATGCATACAAGAACTGAGGTACAGGCCAGAGGTGTGGGGGGTGAGATGATTCACCAGAGACAGAGTGGGGAGCAGAATAGGCAGACTGACTGAAATACACTGCTGAGGGAGCAGCGGGCAAGACAGGAGAGGTCTGCTGTGCCATGTGGGTCACCTCCCTCGCCAGGGATTGAACTCATGTGGCAGAGGCTATGAATAGGTTAACAGTGCTATGCTTAACCCCTTGTGCCACCAGGGAGGCCTTCCATATCCTTTTTTAAATTTGAATTGAGACAACATTGGTTTAAAACCTTATTTGTAACCTAAATTAGGGACCAGGAAAAAGACTTATTATAATAAAGTAAAAATCAAAATCAATAAACAACTATAAACCAGAGACACACTGCAGCATGGGGGGGAAGGAGGGAGTAGGATCAAAACAAGGGGGAGGGTGGGAATTTTATGGGGACTTATAACCAAAATGAAAATGCATACATTGTGCAAAAATAAAAATGATATAAAAAATATATATAAAATAAAACCTTGTTTGTGTTTGGAGGTATAGGATCTCCCCCTGCAATTCAGGTATTGTTACCATACTTCACTCACCACCAAGCCACCCATAGTCTAGCCCCCTAGTACATTGTGATCCCTCCCCACTTTCTTCTTATCTTTCCTTTTCCTCCACTGGTAGCCTCAGTTCTATAGTCAGCGCTCTAGGGTCATTCTTAATTTGGCTTTACCCTGCAGCACTCAGCGTCCATATCTTCTACTGCTCTATCTTCACCTCTGAGCTTTGCCATCTCCATGTTCTGACATGAACATTTCCACCCTGGTGGCTCCTTCTCCTCTACCAGCCTCCCCCTTCTTTTTGAGAGACACAGTTCAATCAATCACCTAGTGGGAACTTTAGTTTAAGAGAGCCTAAGACAGTGTTTCGTTTTTCCATGGGGATGGGGATCAAGTAAAATATTCCTCTATGGAGGTAATATTTTGCATAGAATTTCAATAAATTTATAAATATTATAATGTCAAGTGTGTTTAAGAGGAAATAATTTAGATGGGCGCAGCAGTGAGGGAAATGTGGGCTACTGAGTTGTCACCATAGATCCAGTTCTAATGAGAGGTATAGTCGTTCATTCAGGGATAGATTTTGAATAGCTTTGAGAGGTTAGAAGGGGCAGAAGTTATAGACTAGAAGCGATGAGACTACCTGACATGGAGCTGACTTCTTGTAGCCCTTGTTCAAGTGTCTAGGGGGATTCCAGACTGATGTCCCAAAATAGAGAATTTACGAGAAGCTATCAAACAGGAGTGATGGGAAGTGTTTGGCATGAAATTTGGGTGAAATTCCTTTGGCTTGGGGTAACTTGGCTCTGGATGCCTAGCTCATCTGACTTTCTCACTCCTGGAATAAGGTAGGACAGCTTCAGCTTCCTACCAGTTTGCATGGCAAAATTAAGACAACACAGATCATGCACTTTTGTTTTGTTTTATTAAGTAATTTTCAGCAAACAAACCACAAAAATATATCTTGTTTTAAAATTCCAAACAGTACTGAATATGACATAAAGCATAAAAAGTCCCTATTACTGCATCCCTTATGTCCCTTTTCCTGTCCAGTATATATCTTTCACTTTTATAGGTATTTATACTTACAGCTATATATCTAAACTATGCATGTTGCTTTATGTAGATATGTATATACTTTTTTCCTGCTTATATGCATCACCATTAATTTTTATCTTATTTTTGTTTATGTAGTTGTGTCATAATTTGTATGACAGCCTATGCTTTAATTAATGTCATTTCTATTGGAGCTGTTACATAGACAGTATTAACAAATGCCAAATGGGATAGTTTCAAGGATATGTTACATCATCATCCATTTTCCTAATTACAAGTGGAATTGAGTAGTTTTTCTTACATTTATTGGCTCTGTGCAATTTTCCTAAGAATGAATTTTTTTATATCCCATGCTAGTTCTCTGTTGGGTAAAATTTTTCTTATTGATTTGTGGGGTTTAAAGTAAAATGCCTCCACACACTTATTTTTTATATACACAATTATCTATTTTTCAAATATTTTCCCTAGTGTTTGTCTTTTTACTTTTCCTATGAAAATCTTCATTGTACATAAGATAAATTTCCATACAGATAAAAAATCCATAGGTTTTGCACAGAGTTTAACCTGCTTCTTGGACTGGGGGATGATGTGTGGGCACAAAGAATACTGACAGGCTAGTATTTAAAAAATAACTGTATATTTTAAAATATTTTTAAAATTATTTTGTTTAAGTTCTTAATCTTCCCTGGAGAAAGAGAGAGAGAGAGAGCGAGAGAGAGAGAGATATCCCTTGATACTATATACATAAGCTAATTTTTTTTTAAGTAAGCTAATTTTTTTTTAAAGATTTATTTATTTATACAAGAACTGGGGTATAGGCCAGATACACGGGAGGGTGAGAGGATTTACCAGAGACAGAGCGGGGAACAGAACATGCAGACTGACAAAACACACTGCTGAGGGGAACAGCAGGCAGAAACAGGAGAGGTGTGCTACGCCATGTGGGACCCTCACCTGCTGGCCGGGATCGAACTGGTGCTGCAGAGACTGAGGACAGCTTCACAGCACGGCGCTCAATAGCCTGCGCCACTAGGGGAGGCCCGTAAGCTAAATTTTTATTTAGACATGGGTTCCTGGTTATGGACTTTATTATGCCAACAACAAAAGAACAAATTATTTTATTTTATTGTAACATCTACTAAATTTTACATTTTAAAAGCAAGTTTCCCATCCAAAATACCCATATTTGTTTTCAAATGCTTGATCATTCTTACGTATTTTATTTCTTTTGTGAACTTGATCATAACTTTGTTAAGATCAAGGTTAGAAGCCAAGTTGGGGTTTTGATTAGTTATGCAGTGATTATATATTAAATTGAGGAGAACTGACATTATTATGCCTTGAAACAGCCTTTCCAGATACATGTATTTCTATGGTTAATCCAATTTTTAAATTTTCCTTCATTAAATTTAAAATTTTTGTTCACAAAGATCTCGTATTAGAGATTGATTCTTAGTGTTTTTAAAATATTTTGCTAAAGTGAACTGGATCCTTTTTTCCTCATTACATTTTATACTAGTTATTCTCAGTTATTAATATTTTAGTTTTCTAGATATGCCTGACTTCAAGTTTTTGTTGTTTCTGTTAATCAGTCATATATCTGATTTTTGGTTAAGGTTCTTTCATGGAGTTTTGTCAGCTTAAGTAAGACTTTCCTGGGAAGATTTCTCAATACTATTCCTATGCTCAGAGTTGGAAGTTAAATACCCTCTCAGATCTCAGGAGAGCAACTACATACTTGGCTTTTTAAAATCTGGACCATAGTTACATTTGTGAAACTGTGTTCCAGTAATCACAGGGTAATCTCCAGGGAATACTTTGGCACAATCTCTTCCTGGTACCAATTAAAAGTCAGGCACATGGACTTTAAATTGTGTATATGATGATAAATTAATGAATTAGCTATGAATATATTGATTAAAAAATTAATGAATGAGTTACTTAACTAATGATTAATAAACAAGTAAATCACTAATAAATGAAAATGAATCAACAAAGTTCATTAGATCACAGTACTCTGACCTGTCCATTACATCTAGCTGATGCACTTTTTTCTCCACTCATGTTTCTGACCATGTACACTTACTTGGCTCTTCATTTATAACTTTTTTCTATCATGTATATGTATGAAAATGGTTACCATGCAGAAAACATAAGAGTGTAAAGTTCCCTCATGAAGATTATCATTATTTTTTTACATACTGATAGGGGGTAAATATTCTGGAATATATCATCTAGTTTCAGAGCTTGAGTTCTTTTTCTCTTTCTCCTCCCAAACCCTAGAAATATTTTCTTTATTACAAACATATTAAAATAATTGGTTAGAGAAAATAATGGATATGTTACTTAAGTGAATAAACAGCCAAAGGATGTTTCAATAAAATGAATTTTGATATTTTTATTTGTTAATCAGAAAAATTTAAATAGAAATCAATAAGTATAAAATTCAATTAAATTTTGTTAAGTATGGAACGTTTTATGGTTCTGAAAAATATTGATATCTCTTTAAAAATTCTTTTGAGTTTTAATTGGCTATACAATTGACTTTTGTTCATTGAACACATTATTTAGATCTGCCTTTCAGTAATTTTAGATTTTGAGTGGTAGACTCACTGTAATATTAACCCTTGCTATAAGATAAATAAATCAGCTGAGCATATCAGTCTAGTCTTTCCTGAGAATACTTTTCAAAGTAAAAATAAGTGATTATTTGAAAGTAGGGTAGGGCAAATTAACTACACTTACTTTCACCAGCCACATATGCATTTGTGCATGTAAATTCTTGAAAATATTTTTGCATTAAATTATCCATTCTCGAGTTTAGACCATGATATGCTATAGTCGAGAAATTTAGCCAAGTCTGTCTTGTCAAGATGCCTGAATAGATTAAGCCAAGAAAATTACTATATAATGACCTGGCGTCTGTAGAATGAAAAAAAAAAAAAAAAAGGAAGTCCAAAATGATTTAAAAGAGAAGCTATAGTTACAGTATATCCAAAGCAATTACTAAAAAAAAAAAAAGCACAAGATGAAGCATTTTCTTTTGCAGGCTTTACTGTGTTAAGCATCCTATGTAATTATTAGTTCAAATTACAAGTTGTAGGTAATATGAGAGCATATCTGATAGCATTCACTAATATTCAGTAAGTTTTTAAAGTTGTTCTGAAGGAAGAAACTGGATCTTTTCTCATGCCTGTTACATAGTTGGCATGTTCAGTCCCAGGGAGACCTACTTATATAACAAAAACATACAGAGGGATGAGAATGTTCCTATGTGTTAATGTTTTTGTGGCATTTCTTCCACTGTATTGTCACAGGTACTAGAAAGACTCAAAATTTCAGTGAAGTCAACATGGGAACACAAGTTTGTTTGGTTCTCCTATCTATAGATGTATTAAAAGCTAATAAATATATATTAAATTCATACAATGATATTAATGTAGGTCATCTGATACCCCTTCGCTGAGGCGCCTCCTTCCCTGAAAAGTGCTAGAATAAGTGCTATTGGCTTTTCTCTGTAAATCTGTTTCTTCTCTATGTCACACCACCTTTTCCATGCATACTTTTCCATTTTGTACTAAGTTGTGTTTTTATAATTAGAGAAGTTTGATTTTTTTTAAGATTATTTATTTATACAAGCACTGGGTACAGTCAGAAGCGCGGGAGGGTGAGAGAATTCACCAGAGCCAGAGCAGGGAACAGAACAGGCAGATTGACTGGAATACACTGCTGAGGGGAGCAGCGGGCACTGCAGGAGAGGTCTGTCGCACCATGTAGTACCCTTGCAAGGGGCAGAGGCTGCGGGCAGCTTCGCAGCCCAGCGCTCAACCGTTGCACCACCAGGGGAGGCCCTAATTGTTCAATTTTGGCCATGTAAATTTCAGATGATTAGTGGGTATACACTAAGCAACTGGAATGTTTCTACCACCTTTGAGCTCAATCTAACAGAGATAGTATAGATTTTGGAGTTGGTTTTCTATTATGCAAATTGAAACTGACTATAATGTGTGCATGGTGTGTGTGTGTGTGCATGTGTGTGTGTGATATATATAAGGATAAATGAAAAGACCAAGAATTAAATTCTGGGGAATAATACTATTTAAGAATCTTGGTAGGAAAAATGGAAAGTTTGCTTAAGGATAAAGAAGGTATTTGATTTCATTGAAGCTGATGGATAGAATGAAAAGGGAGAAAATGGTCAAAAGATGATAAACTATAGAAAAGCTAAGTATTTCTGTGGAGTTTTTATGTCAGCAAGGGGAAAAAATAGTGGCATCAATCAAGGTTCTAGAAACTTGGCAATATTATTTACTCCTCCTGGATGTAGTAGAGAACAACATTTTGCCATAAAGAAGCCACAGCATATTCCAGAGAATAATTTTATCCTATGAGATTCATGGACACAATTTCCAGAGAACTGAAATTCAAACTGAGGGGACTGTAGATGTCAATTCTTTATGTCTTTGTCACATATAGTGAAGTCCTTGACACCTCCTTGGTACTCAACAAATGTGTTTGAGTAGAATCAAAACAAACAACTTATTTCACACTTATTTCTTTTATAGCAGTGGACATTATACATCACAGTAATGAAGACTAGATTTTCCTGCTGGTTCTGTTAAGCATTATCTTTCCTATGCTAACCCAAAATAAAATGATAAAATCAGAATCATTTTAGAAATTGGATCCTAATAAGAGAAAGCAGATTGAATCATTCCTAAGCTCATTTGTATTATAGAATTTTTGTTAAAAATGTAGTTTTAGGGCCTCCCTGGTGGCGCAGGCAGTTGAACGCAGTGCTGTGAAGCTGTCCACAGCTTCTGCAGTGCCATTTCGATCCCTGCTGGTCTCGGAGCAACCCACATGGTGAAGCAGACCTCTCCTGTCTCGTCCCCAGCTCCCCTCAGCATTTTTTTGTCAGTCTGCCTGTTCTGTTCCCCACTCTGTATCTGGTGAATCCACTCACCCTCCCGTGCATCTGGCCTGTACCCCGGTTCTTGTTTAAATAAAAATAAATAAATAAATAAATAAAAATATATATATATATATAGTTTTAAAGTGGCACTGTGTGAATCTGCTTTTCTATGTAGAAATACTCATTCAAGATTGTGTAAGAACAAGTTAAACTTATTTCCATGTTAGAAAAATCATGAAAGGATTTTTTCTGAAATCTCATTAGAATGTCCTTTAATTTTATAGGCTATTTCATCCAAAGCACTTGTATGTAAATTTGAGGACATGTATTAGAAAGCTCATAAAAGAGGTTTATAAAGAAGTTCATAATCACATCCTATATTCATGCCTTTTGTTTGGCTTAACTTTAAAACTGATTGAAAGTTGTATAAATGACCAGAAATTTTTTTGTTGTTATTCCTAAAATTATGGGGCTGTGGAAAGTTCAGGCTGGTAGGAAACAGAAATTCAAGTAAATTAATTTCAGTTTTCTCAGAAGGCAGTTTTCATTATGAAAAAAGTCTGTTCCTGAAGAAAAATGAACAGATGTAAATTTGTTATTTGTGTACTTCCAATCAGTCCTCTGCAGATTTCCAATTACTATGACTTAAGAATTATTTCCTAGGCACACCAGGAAATATAGTAACATTGTCTTCCACTTATTTTTTTCTCTTATACAAAACCTAACTATGATTTTTCCATATGATGGAGCAGTTGCTTAAGAGATAATTGAAATTCAAGGATATCTGGATATAAAGATAATGAATTAAAAAATAATATAGTCATCTATATTTTATTTTCCCTTATTCATATAAACAATATTCTTTTTTAATATTTTATTTTATATAATTCTTACATCGTTTTTCATTTTTGCACAATGTATGCATTTTCATTTTGGTTATATTCCCCATACAATTGTACCCCCACCTTATTTTAACCCTCCCTAATCCTTCCTCTCCCTGTCCCTCCCCACCATAGTGTGTCTCTGGTTTATAGTTGCTTGTTGATTTTCATTTTTACTTTGTATTGATTAGTCTTTTTCCTGGTCCCTTATTTAGGTTTTCTAAATTCCTACTATGAGTGAGACCATCCGGTATTTTTCTTTTTCTTTCTGCCTTATTTTTCTGAGCATGATCCCTTTTAGCTCCATCCATGTTGCTGCAAACTGCATGTGTTTATCTTTTTTGATTGCTGATTAATATTCCATTGTGTATATCTACCACATCTTCTTGATCCAGTCATCTATTCTTGGGCATTTGGGATAAATAATATTCTTAATTCTCTATGGGTAAATTATATCTGATTTTGCTCATTTTTTTCAATTATTTGCTTGAAGGGATTACATGAGACCTTCTAGCTGACCCCAATTAAACACAACCCTCTACCATTCACTCTTGTTCTCATTTACAAGATTTTTGTTCTTTGCATTGAGCTGTATAATCACCTTCTATTGAGCTATATATGGTGTTATTAAAATAAATATAGATTTTATGTTTTTTAATACATTGCTAACATATGAGCTCCAATGAAGGCGGATAGATAGATAGTAGATAGATAGATGGATCGAAATATCTGAAGTTGCTAGCATAGTGCTTAGCCCACAGTGTGAGTTCAATAAATATTTGTTGAATGTATGTTTATATACATGCTGCCTATGATTTAGGTAAATATACCCTAAGTGCCTAGCATAGTGCTTAGCACCAGTACAAGCACCAGTATATTTGTTGAATGTATATTTATATACATGTTGCCTATGAATTAGATACATATATTGCCCTTAAATTTGTATGTGAAGTGTATATCATGGATTATACTGGAAGCTTTCCTTCTCACATTCTTTGTTCCTCTGTCTCCATTTACTTCTGCTGAGCAAAAAAGTACCTAAAGTTATCCTTTTTGCTTTACATTCCATTGCTTCTTACTATAATGTCCCCAAATTTGTGTCCCTAGGAGCCCTGGCTGTTGGAGATGGCTAGGTGGAGGTTGGATAAAATGTTAATAAGGTTAACAATGTGAGTGATCATCTGGAGGAGGACCCTATTCAGCCTGGTTATTATATTATTATAACTAGATCTCATTGTCAGACTCAGAAAATTATAGGAAGGCACTTAGAGTGTAAAAATTCCAAAGTAGGGAGTGCACTTAGCTGTCCTGAAGTCAGAAGACAGACCAGGTTTAACACCATGTATCTATGAGCAGTCTTTTTGTTGGTTTTCTGATTGTATGTGTATTTGCCTGTATGAAGTAGAAATCTTTAGAAAAATCTCTAAATCTTCAAACACCAGATGTAGAGTTTAAGTGTAATGTAAGATGCAAACGACGTGCTCAGTCTTCTGAAACTGAGAATTAGAGAAGTGAGTCCCACTTTGATTAAAAGCATCAAGTGAGCAAGAAAAGACAAGCAGGTTGACCAGTTCTTAGGCCCTGCAGTTTTAAAAAAAACAAAGGTAAAAGGGAGATTCATGGTTTAGAAGTTTCTCTGGGAACTAGTCTAGTACCTTTATATGTGGATGGAGTGAAAGAAATGGAGAACAAGAACAAGTATTCACCAGTTTTCTCTTCATTGGCAACTTAATTCCCAACTCCTCTGTTATTGTATACAGATCTTTCTGTTCTACCTCATAACTTTTCCTGTCTTTAAAATTAGTCACTGATTTGCCTCCTGCTAGGACCTGTAAGTGATAACTGCCATGGACAGATCTCGCTTTCTTTGACCCCCAGTTGTGTCAAGGTGCATCCCTTCTTGGTTCTAGTATTAGAACTGCAAAGGCAGTTTAAGAATCATTATTTTGAATGGTGCTTTCCTTCAGTTCTCCAAATACTTTAGGATGAACCTGTGAGTGAATTGTTTCTTGGTTGCAAAATCTGTTTCAAAAAAAGAAAAAAGACAGACTCAAGCTTTCATTTTTGGAATTCATCTTTCTTATTCATGAGTTAGAAACTGCTTGTATGACCTAACACCTATTCCTACTGGTCTGTGAGATACATGATACCTTTTCCCCTTGCATAATTTATTGCTTCAACAGCAGACTTTTGTTGGAGCACTGCTGTTAAGGGACAAAGAAAACATCTACTTTGTTGAACATTTATGTTTAAAGTGAGTACCTCACACTAAATCACTATTTGCCCTTGGGAATGAGCCTAACCAAATTATAACCATATCTATGATGGAATCAGGCTGTGAAACTTTTTTTTTTCGGTAAGGGAGGGGCATCATTTTTTCAAAAGTGTGTTGATTCCTATGGAATCCACAAATATTGGTGTCATTTTTGTTTTTTACTCTACTGCCTAAACTAATTGTTAGGCTTTCTTGTTATGAACTTCCCCAGTTCATCATAACTGTATCATACTACCTGTACACAGATTGTTACTGCTTTTTATTTTTTTTATTTTTTTTTAATTAATAAATTTTATTTTTATATTCCCCATACAATTGCAATCCCCCCATTCTGACCCCAATCCCTCCCCTCCCGCCCCCCACCCCCCAAAAAGTGTCTCTGGTTCATAGTTTTTGTTGATTTTGATTTTCACTTTCTTATAGTTATTCATTTTCCTGGTCCCTTATTTAAGTTTTCTAGATCCCTGTTACTGCTTTTTAAATGATCTCTCTTTCTACCAGTTATGAAATCTCTCAAGTGGCACATTGAAGATATATTTTGAATGGATGAATGAACAAATCAATGCTGTGACTTATGCCTGTGTACCTGTCAGTGGTTCCCTAATAGAGATCACATACCATCCAGCTGATAAGTTTTTTTCTTTTCAGGAGTTACATAATAATAGCAACTCACATCACATAGCCCCTGAAAATAGCAAAAAATAAATAGTAAATGTGAATGTAGTTTGGAAATTAAATCATGGGTGGCTAGTGTCTTTAATTTGTGTTAAGTGTTTTTTCAATTCTTAATTTTGTTTGTTTTAAATCACAGAGTTCTCTTAAAGGATGAAGGAAATATTTAAAAAAGATTTGATTACAATCCTAGAAAATATATATAGACCTACCAAAATAGCATTTTTCATGGGGAGAGAGAGAGTAGAGAATAGGGAAAAGTTTCTTTTTTTAGAAATTTAGCCCCGTGGCACCTTTGTTCCCTGGAGGCAGCTTTGTGTTTGGGTTTCACATTAATGAGACCTGCATTCAGAGTTTCTATTTATTGGTATTGTGAACAGCCTTGATCAAAATGCTTAATCTTTGTTCCTCATGTGTAAAATCTGGTTATATTAAGATTAAATAAAATGCCCCCAACTGGATATCTTTCCATAATAATTAAAGCTAGAGAGTTTGCTAATTTATTGTGTTTATAACCTTTTCTAAGCCCCAATGGGGTTACAGACCTATACTCGCTGGTAAACATTTCCTTGATGAGCACTCAAGAAATCCTCTTTATAAGTTGCATTAATCAGAGTTTTCCAGAAAAATAGCACATAAGGAGATTTATTGTAAGGTACAATCTCTAGCAATTACGAAATTATCTGCCCTCTATATGTTGAAGACCGAGAAAGATCAGAGGTGTAGTTTGAAAGTCTGAGAGCCTGGTGTAAAATACTGTCCAAATCTGAAGGCCTGAGAACTGGGAGTCTGAGGGCAGAAGATGAATTTCCCAACTCTGTCAGAGAAAAAAAGAATCCTTCCATTTTCCTTTTTGATCTACCCAGACTCTCAGTGGGTTAGATGATGCTCACCCACATTGGGAAAGGTAATCTGTTTTACTCAAGTCCACTGAATAAACTGCTAATGTGTTCCAGAAACATCCTTCCAGACACAACTTGACCTAATTTTTAGCTAGATATCTATGCATCATGTGATCCAGTGAAGTTGACACAAACATACTAGTTATGAAGTGTTTCTTGGTAAACTGATTGACTGTAGATGCTTCAGCTTGATGGGAAAATTCAAGCTATTTATATATGGGTATATACGGTCGTGTGTTAATAAAGAAAGAGGTAAGAAAAATCTGTTGAAACATACAGTGAAAAAGAACTGGGCATATGAACTAGAGAGAGGATAATTATTCATGCTTAAACACAGAACAGGCACATATTCCTAATGGACTGATGTGGGAAGACAGTAATGTGAAGCCTGGAAGCTCTGAATTTGACTCTCATTTTGAGATTTCCAGTTGTGTCATCATGGGAAAGTTATTTAACTTCTCTCCCTGATGTTTGCATCTATGAATTGAAAAGAATAATGGTGATATTTCATATTGTTAATTGTAAGAATGAAAAAGAAAAATATGGAAAATAATATCATAAATTCATCCAGTATTAATTCTCTTTCTTCCTAGTAAGTACTGTTTTTTGACTAGAAAATTATATTCACACCTATTATTTTATGACATGCAGAGGAAAATGTAGCCTTAATTATATATTCAGAAGACAGGTACCAAGCAAATTAATGCATATATTAATATACTGCCTAGTCCTGTGAACCCCACATCCAACAATTTTACTTAAAATTAGTTACATGGATTTGTTTCGGCTCAGTAACCATTCTGATTTTTTAGCCCTTTAGTTGTACAATAGGGACTATACCATATGGGTTTATTGTGGGAGTTATATAACATAATCACTGTGAAACATTTTACTTGGGACTTGACACGGTATGGAAATGGACGTATATAGGACATAAAGGCTTATTTAGTTGTCATTGTCCAAGTTCTAAAACAGAGGAAGTCCCTTAAATTTTCCATTTAATGAAGATGTCACACGTTCAAGGCATGATACTATAGTGGGAAAGGATGTCTTTCTTTAGACATTAAGATATTGTTTATTTTTTTCTCTTCATTTTGATTAGTAAGACTTTTTGTAATGCATCTGAAATTGTTTTTAAAAATCATTTTGACTGGATGCCTTCTGCAATATATTTGACATATTAAATAAAAAACTGAATTAGGATAGTGTTATTGTACTCCATTTAGTTGTCAAAGTGTAAAATCTAATTTAGAACAAATATACATGTCTGTGTTAAGAGGAAGATACTAGAGAGGAGGTTTAACTGTATTTTATGAAATCTTCTTGGCAATTATGTGACACTTTGAAGTGATATCCTGTGTAACAGGTTTTAGCTTTGGGCAGCTATGTAATAGAATAGTGTTTGCTCATCTGTCTGTTTCATGTCACATGATTGGTGTCTTTTTCCGTATCTCATTTTCATTCTTCATGCAATCTAAGTACAGAGTGGGTAGACTTGTTCATTATCCATCCCAGTGGAGTTTAATCTTTTCAAGAAGGGGACATCTTTTTGTTTTGCTCACAGCACAAACATTACATAATAATCATGTATAATAACTGTAGTAGTATAAATATCCAATTTATACTTTTTGTAGCACATGTATGAAGTGTTATTTTAAAGTTGAAGATACATATTATAAAGCATTTATATTTGAGCATTTAAAAAATCAGCAGTATGAGCTTATTTTATTTTATTTTATTTTATTATTTTTTTTTTAATAGAGGCATGCTTTATTTATTTATTTGTTTGTTTGTTTGTTTTGTTTATACATGCACTGGGTACAGTCAGAAGCGCGGGAGGGTGAGAGAATTCACCAGAGCCAGAGCGGGGAGCAGAGCAGGCAGAAGGACCGAAGTACATTGCTGAGGGGAGCAGCGGGTGGCAGGAGAGGTCTGCGCGCCATGTGGGACCCTCCTCTGGTGGCCGGGGAGCAGCTGGGGATCGAACCGGCGCCGCAGAGGCTGCGGGCAGCTTCGCAACCCAGCGATCAACCGCTGCGCCACCAGGGAGGCCCTTATATTTGAGCATTTATATTCACTCATCTGTGAGTGCTTTTCTACCCAAAGTGGTCATCATAAAAATGTCATTTTAACTTACTACATTGAAATAGTTTAATTAAAAAATGCAAAAAGGAGAAATAAATTTCAGCGTATGTTTTGAGAGGAAAAGTTTGAGTAGAGGGAATTCTTTTACTTGGTCCTCAAATACAAAGTCTATTATCCTAGGGTGACCTGAAAGCCTCAGAAGCGCTGAATGAGATCAGAAAATATATATAACTTTGTCTCTGCTATCTCCCTTGGAGCTCAAATTCAATCAGTTATATCTCACCAAATCTTTTTTTTGTGATGAAAATCCTACCTCTTTCTATTTCACTTGATCATTCCTATGAGTTGCCTTCTTTTTAGTTATTTGGAGATTGAGAAGATTAATTAAATATTTTTTATAAAACTACTAATATCATTCTTCTTTTGGGCAAAAAAGTGATTACTCTGACCACTCCGATGTCAGGAAGCTTAATTTAAGAGTTCCAATTTCATGCACACATTGCACTCAAAAATTATATAATTTAAATTTATTTTTAATAGCAGTTTTTATACTTGGCTATCACCTAATCTGAATTTTTTCAAATATAATTAAAATAACTTTGAATTTTAATTATAACTTTGAATTTTTTCAAATATAATTAAAAGTTTTCCTTAAAATTCTCTGAGCCATCTTTGATATTATATTGTTTATGGTTTTGTAAGTTAAATAAACACAATGCATGTTGTATTTTATCGCTTGGGAGGAGCTTGATTTCTCCAAATAACATGAGTGTTTAAATTAGTCATAATTTTATGCTATATCTTACTAAAAGAAGTCCAGAGGTATGCAGTCCCAGAATTGTAGGACTTAGTTTCTAGGCTACTTTTATTTTCTTCTCTACCATCCTTAGAACAGGACCCCTACCTTGTAGTCCGCAGGAAACATATTTCCTGGAGGTGCACAGACCACTTCACTGGACAGAATTTGGTCACATGACCAATTCCTGCTTTCTGATTGATCATGCTTTTTTTCATGTGTTCAGTGGTTGGAGTATATTAGGGATTTAATTTCTCTGTTCTTGGAATTACTAAACCTTGGAATAATTACAACTAATTAAATAGTAGTAACTTAGCTATTTAGTTTACACTGTTTTTTACAAGGATTTTGAGTTTGATTCTATTTACTGCTGTTTAGTCACTTGAAATTTTCCCCAGATATGTATTTTATCAAGCAGTATTTGGGAGAATTTGCATGATATAAATATGACATGCTATTAAATGATCACTCTGCTCATACAAATTAAAGGTTTGTTTTTCCATATAATCTGTTTTATTATAAACATATTCTAAGAACAGCACAAATCTTGAAAAACCAGAAGAAATGCAACTATAATTCCAACTATAATTTAACTTTATAGTTAAATTATGTAAAAATCATCAGTTATTAGTTAACAAATCTGATTAAAAACTTTGGATTACTGTAAAGTTCGAATATGACTGGTAAACCATTGCTAATTTAAGTTGGGAAATTTCAAATGTGCAAATTCCTTAGAAAACAACTAAACATCCAAATTTGTAATATTTTATCTCTGAGGAAAAAGTCTTGGTTTCAAAGTACCTACATATGTTAAAGGATAATGAAACACAATAAAATTCAGAAAAATACTTCAAGGTAAATAGGTTTGTTAGTAACTAATCCTTAGGGTTATAAATAATTTTGTGAATCATTGCCTTTAAATACTAAGTTATCTGGTTTATTTTGATTACCAAGCATTTTTATTTTCACTCAGGAAATAGCTGACTATTTATTACTGAACTGTTCTCAATAATGCAATCTTAATTTGAAGTTGTCATAGCTTTTCAGTTGTCAAAGTGCTTTCTACCTAGTCATTTAATTTCCTTGAAGCCTGTCATTATTGCTACTGGTTTCCTTGCTATCCGAAAGTAAAATATTCCTGTTTGGTTTGATTTGGTAAGCTGTTTTTTGGGTCTGGGAATGCTATTACCACTACTCTATATGGAAAAAATTTTTGAGCATTCCCAGACCCCAAAAAATAACCTATCAAATCATACCAAATAGGAACATTCTACTCTCCGGTGGGGAATACGGGGCCGGTATCGGTAGATTAAAATGTAGCTGTAACTTTCACCCGCATGGGGCTTTATCTGTCTAGAGCCCCACACCCTCCTTTCTTGATTAATACAGGAACCCCATCTAACCTGTTATCCTGGGAAGGTGTGCCGTTTATGGATTCCCAAAAACACTTTGTGCTTTATTTATACTGTATTGTGATTGATCCTTTGCCTGTCTTCACTGTGAGGCAGTTCATAAAAAAAAAAATATATGTATTCAGTGTTTGGTAATCTCATTCTCAATGTGTAATGTGTTACAGCAGTAGCGTACGTTATGTTTTAATGAAATAATAAAAAGAAAGCAAGCTACTATTCTTCATTAGTTCCCTAGTGTTAAAGGTACATAACTCTGTAAACCTCATCCTGGCTCAACTGCACACTGAGTGGACATCAGCTTAGTTACTGCAGTACACATACCTGAAAAGTAAATTTTTCACCTGCTAAAGTGCTTTATTAATACCAACTTTTGAATATTACATTTCAAATTTTTGGATATTTCCATAGTGATATAGAAAGGGTATTCTTATAACAGCCACTGACAGTTTGTTCTGATGTACTGACAGAAGTAGGAAAGGACATGCTTTTTCTTTTAAATTTCTAGAAAATTTCATTTTTTCATTTGCCTTTTGTTAATGAAAGCAGTTAATAAAAATGATAGATGAAATTTTTATGGAAAAATAATTTAATCCCTGTAGTTTGCTTTCTTATATCCCATATTCTTTTACAGTTTATGTATGTGGCTGGCAGGGATATAAAGATCTTGTTTTCTGAAGAAATGTGTTATGGTTAGTGTATATGAAATGCTGAATGAGGTTTCTTAACCTTAACAACTATTGACCTTTTAGGCTAGATAATTCTTTGCCTTGGAGGGCTGTATCTTCTGACATGTTTACAGTTAATGTATCCTTGCTATGCTCCCAGTAGATGCCAGTAGCTTTCACCCATTTGTAAAATTCTTAAAGCCCCCCAGACATTGTCCAGTGCCCCCCAGGGGCAGTCATTGACCTCCCAGTTGAGAAATGCTGTGCTAAATAAATGTTTCCCTCCTATCTCTGTCAATATTTAATATTAGCTAGGGATTTGTATGCTTGTTTACATTTAATGTTTGTATTTAATTCTGTCCAAATCATGGTTTGACTAATTTTCATTTATCAAGTGTTCAGATGATTATGATTTAAAAACAACAGTATTTTAGACAACGATAGCATTGTTAGGAGGGACTGGGGTGAAGCTGGGTGAAGTTTTCAGAGGAAAGTAAATTCTACATATTTAAGATTATGTCATAGAACACATGATTTTACTTTCTTTTGAAGCAGTTGTTTAGAATTTAGGTGTCAGAGTGAATGAAGAGTTTACACATCTGGATGTATTTTCTTCCTTTGACTATAAAGTTTTTGTTCTTTCTTTCCCCAGTTCATATGCTTTTTCATTAATTAGTTAATTTCTGTCATTGTTGATTTGAAAGGTAAATCATTGGAGGAGAAATATGAAAAGTAAAACAATATCTATTGGGAAAAAAAACTATGTTATATCCACTTATACACAGCAATATAAAAGTGACTCTACACTTACGGTTTAGAGATGAGAAGATTTTTAAGATTTCTCCCCTCAAACACACTTTAATATAATGTTGGTTTATAACATTGGGTCAGTTACCTTAATTGTGAGGCAACTTTACATATATGGACAAATGATTTTTTGTTAGATTTGGGTTTGTATATTAAAAAACATACTGTTTTTAATATATATGTCAGGAGACTTTATTGACATGATCAGTATTTAGACAATGCCATCAATTTTAAATAGTAATGGAAAGACTCTGGTATGAAATATTTATGAAAATATAGATCCTCCTTTATAATCAGGCTGCAGGGCTTGAATTATTGCACAATTTCTTGCTAGTTCTCTGAACTTTGGCATGTTGCTGAATTTTTTCTTGCCTGAGGTTCATCATTTGTAAAATGGCATTAGTGATATTAACCTAACTCATATTATTATTACATAATAAGTTAATATGTAAAGTGCTTGATATATTGTACTGAAGAAATTTAGCTATCATTATTACCATAAGCTTTATGAGTGAAGGGTTTGTATCCCTCTTTCATATCTTCAGTAAAATAATTGATTGCATAAATATAGAAAATAATTGTAACAGAAGTTTGCTTGTTATAGTGCTAGAATTGGCTCAGATTTATCCAGAACTGCTAAAATGACATTTTATTCCTTTCATAGCATCAATGCAAATTAATTTTCTACAAAATCTGGGGAATCTTAGCACAAAAGAAAACATAACTTAGTATGCATATTCCTTAAATTGAATTAGTTTGTCTTTATCCTTTTCTCTTTTCCTTCTGGAAGTAGCATGGGTTTTGTTATCAGAGAAACTGCATTTCAATCCTGGCTTTACTTTCAATAACAATAAAACTTAGAGTAAGTTGATAAATTTGCTGTGAACCTCTTTCTTCCTGTGTAACCCTGGACTGATGATGATACTTTTTACTACTGAGTGCCTGCTGCTTCCTTTCAAGCCTCTGTCAATGTCACTTTGACTCAGGGAAACTTACCTCCCCTGTTCCTGAGCTCGGGTGGTTTGGTCCCTTTTGCTCTAGCATAGTAGTTTTCCACACCGATTTTCTTTCATCTCTGCCCAAAGATGGTACATTCACAGGTAAATGCATCTCTGTCCTGTTCTCATTGCCCCACACATAGTAGGACACAGTTGAATCTCAGTCTGACTTTCAGCCAATGAGAAATCAGTTACAATAGCAAAATTTGAACTTCCTCCAATTGCCAGCTTTATTCAGGTGATATAAAGCATAATGCTCTCTAAATAAAAAAGCAAGTTAGTTATAATCCTGGAGACTTTTCTGCCATATCTGTGTGACTAGATAGGATTGTCTAGTTGTGGTTATCATGCAATGCATTTCTTTCCTCTTTTCTATAAATTTTATGAATTAGACCAAGACAGGAGTATTATACATCAGCATGGGGAGCCCATAAGGCTGACTGTATTAGTTTTTCCAGGTTTGGGGGCTTTGAGCACATTGTCAGATACGTGCACATGCCTGTGTGTTCATACTGTCTTGCCTAACAGCACATTTGCTCTTTAGAAATGTAATTATGTGGAGACTAATTAGTCGCCTTTTTTCAGTTATTTAGGTGACAGAAAAAATAAAAAGGGCTGTGACAGACTGTAAAGCTGAACCTGAAGGGGTAGAGTTAAGGTGTCTTAGAAAATAAGAATTGGTAGGCTTTGGAGACTATAAAATGGTGTTTTGAAGATAAGAACAAACCAGGTTTCTGTTTTTAGCACCTGGTGCCAATTGCTGAGGTTATCTTCATCTTTTGTTTCCCATCTTTTATTTCATTTGTTTATCTTTTTATTTTTTGAGAGGGAAATGTTGTCTTCAATTTTTAGTTTTGTGGATTTTGAAATTCCGGTGAGTACCTAGATTGACATGACTCGTAAGCTGCTGAAAATCAATCTGGGTGTCAGGAGAGAGTCCACTGCTTTAGAATTGAGGGCAGTCAGCATGTCATGAGCTGCATGTGACATGATGTCATGCAAACACAGCCTTTACCCAGAGAAAAGACAAGGTCCTGTGAAACATCAGCTTTTTTTCAAGGAACATGTGACTGTTCTTCAGAGACACTCATTCTGTGAGGGATGGTGCCAGGGAGAGATAATGAGAACTAGGAGAGACTACTTTTCCAGAAGCCAAGAAATATAGAGAGTTTCAAGAGAGAAGATGAACTCAGTAGTGACAGCGCTGCAATTCAGTGGGCTGTTTATGTAAACACACTGTGTTGGGTTTTGATAATTAGTAGAAATTTGATTAAGATATTTCAGAAAATTCTGGGAATAGATCTTAAACTGGATTAAGGGGTAAATAGAATTTGGGTCATTGGGCACCGTAAACCATTCTTAAATGAAATCTGTCTTCAAAGAGAACTCTAATAAGTGGTGGCTAGAGACAGATACTGAAATAAATAAAGGTTGGAGGGTGTTTTCTTCCTTCTGTGCGCAGAGACACTTGAACTATTTTGTAGTCTTTTTTTTTAAATAAAAACTTTTTTTTAAGATTAATTTATGCATACAAGAACTGGGGTGTAAGCCAGAGGTGCTGGGGGTGAGAGGATTCATCAGAGAGAGGGGAAAGCAGAACAGGCAGATCTACTGAAATACACTGCTGAGGGGAGCTGCAGGTGAGGCAGGAGATGTCTGCAGCACCACATGGGTTAGCTCTGCAGCCGGGGATTAAACTCGTGCTGCAGAGGCTGGCAATAGCTTGATAGTGCTGTCTTTAACCACTGTGCCACCAGAGAGGCACTATTTTGTAGTCTTAAGAGAAGGGAAATCATTAGGGGAAGAGATAGAAGGTACTGGATAAAGAGGGTCTGGCTCTTGGAAGGGCTGTAATTCCTAAAGAAGGTAGAAAGAATATAAGGAGATGTCTGGATAGTAAGTCTTTGGAGCCAGTAGCCTAGGAGAACCACCTCTTTACCTGCACAAAGGAAAAGTGATAAAGGTAACATGTTTGTGAAAAGAAATAATATATATATTAGCTACTTGGAAAGCACTAAATCAGTAAAATTTGTTACAAAGTTATTGTTTCTCTTTGAAAAGTGTGTTCTTTCTCTTTATCAGTTTTACCTGCTTTTAAAGACAGTTGGTCAGTTTTCACAAACTCTAGAATACTACCCAGAAGTTTTGTTCTTTCTTGTTACTAGCAACTGAAAGGTCTACTTAATAGCACAGTGTAGCAATTTTATGATCAAAGTGATTGTTACTCAAAATTTTTATAGAAATATACATTTATGTGCATGTGTAAGTGGTGCTTATGTTTTAAAATTATTTTCTTATTCTAAATTTTTAATAAATGTTAGTAATAATGAGTCAGGTACTCAGTCCTCATAACAGGAGAGCATGGTTTAATTTCAGATATTTCTTCGGGCCTTTTTTTTTTTTTTTTTAAATACGAGCACTGGGTACAGGCCAGACACTTGGGAGGGTGAGCAGATTCACCAGAGCCAGAGCAGGGAACGGAACAGGCAGACTGACGAAACACACTGCTGAGGGGAGCAGCGGACGAGACAGGAGAGGTCTGTCGCGCCGGCAGCTGGGGATTGAACTGGCGCTGCAGAGGCTGCAGGCAGCTTCGCAGCCCAGTGTTCAACTGCTGCGCCACCAAGGGAGGCCCTGGATTTTTCTTTAATTATGTCCTTTTAGTGGTGTGGTGTGTTTTTAAAATACTTTACAAAATGTGAAGTTTTTATCAGTAATATCTTATTTCCTTAAATCTCCATTTTATCAGCATTTCAAAGCAGTTAGCAAATTGAATCTACACTTTGAGGTTGATAACAGTGTATTCGGGCCCAATAGAGGTGCCAAATATCTCTAAGGTACTTGCTGATTACAAGAGATAGAGAATAGGGCAAAAAGCCCCCAAAGCAATTGCTTCTGGAACTTAGCCTTATTCCCTGACCCCATATTTTTGTAGATATAATCTTCATTTTGGTCATGAGGATGGGATCTGGAATCACTGGGATAATCCCATGGCTATTATGTTAGGAGCATCCCACAGGCCCATGCAATCTCATGGGCTATAGAGAAAAGCCTGATTCACAGCAGTGAATGGAAATTAGTCCCGCCTTCTGAAATTCAAGCTTTTTTGACCAAATCCAAAAACATCAAAACAACAATATGGATAGTCTTAAGTCTTTCTTTGTTCCTTTGTAAAATCTGATTAAATTCTGATGCTATTCTATTAACCCAATTGCCTTTGGGAAGTCATGCACCAACATTTCCCAAACAACATGGTTAGTGAAAGGCATCTCACCCCCAGCCTTCAGTGAGGCTCCTTTATGAAGTTATGATAAAATGTTCATGCTCCACACAGAAATCCTGATGGTTTGTAATTTTAGTGGGAGTGAAAGGACTGCTGGAAGGGGGAAAGTTCAATAAGGGTTAGTTCTTTCTGAAATATATCTTAATACTTTCTAATGCAACATAAATGCAGTGGATACCTCTTTAATATCTTCTCTCCTGAGGAATCATTTCCTTCTATTTAGAATTTATTTTTATAGTACCAGGTCAACTTTTTTATGACCCCATTAACCAGCTTTATTTTTGAAAAATAAAATAAACATTGTGGTTTTATATAGAGTAATACAGTCTTGTCTCCAAATTTCTGTTTTCCTCATGCAGAGGGTTACTTCTACAGGAGAATAGCAGGTTTGCAGAAGCACTGCATTATTATAAATTGGCGATCGGGAGCAGGCCCACACTGGCTTGTAAGTAATAGTTAAGTTTTTTAAAATACCTCTTTTCTTCTTTCTGTGTTTTTCCTATTTCCATGAAAATCATCTTGGTGACTAACAGACTCACAGAGGGGAAAAAAAAAACAACAACAACACATGGTACCCTGAATTCTGAATACTTGCCAATCAAATTTTGAGGCTCTAACAATTATGCCTCAGTGTAATCACATTGGTATCTATTATTTTTGCCATGTTAAGTTCAATACAAATTTTATTGATTTAGATTTTGAGTTGAAAATATTTTGATCTTCTTGAGGGCAGAGAATATTCCCTGTATTTTTCAGTGACAGCTGCATTTTTTTACTCAATTACTTGTTCCTTACGCATTTAACTTTTGATTTTCTCTTAAAATCAGGAATAATTCATAGAAACTGAGTGAAATTAAACACAACTTTACTATGTTCGTCATGCACATCATCTTCTCATGTTTGCATTTCTGCTTTTTTTCCTGTCAGCTGCATATTTAAACACTGGCATTATTCTGATGAACCAAGGAAAGACGGAAGAAGCCCGCCGCACATTCCTTAAGTGTTCGGAGATCCCTGATGAGAATCTAAAGGACCCACACGCACATAAGAGCTCTGTCACCAGCTGCCTGTACAACCTGGGAAAACTCTATCATGAGCAGGGACACTATGAGGTCAGGCCAAACCCTCTCGGTCCTTTTCCTTCCCCCTTGTTTTGATTAATTTCAGTGTTTTCTAATCTACAACACTATGATCCTTTGAGGCGCTAGTATGTGTTTTCTTAAAAGCATTTTATGGTGAAATTAATTTGGGAAAACAAACTTCTGTTAAACATAGCGACTTGTTTCTTTACTGTGACTTTATTTCTTGGATCAGTTGTGCCCAAATGGATTGTGATTCTTTAAGTAGGAAAGAGAAGTAATATGCGATGCTTCTTAATTTTACTATCTCTTTAATTTTATGATCCAAGGCACGTTATTATTGTTATATCTAGTGTTTTGATGACAAAAAAATATATTGTTTTTTCTTGTAAGCTCTAAGGGAGTGATTTGGTAAATGCTACCTATTTCTTTTTTTTTTTTTTTATAGAGGCATGTTTTATTTATTTGTTTGTTTGTTTGTTTTGTTTATACATGCACTGGGTACAGTCAGAAGCGCGGGAGGGTGAGAGAATTCACCAGAGCCAGAGCGGGGAGCAGAGCAGGCAAAGGACCGAAGTACACTGCTGAGGGGAGCAGCGGGCGGCAGGAGAGGTCTGCGCGCCATGTGGGACCCTCCTTCAGTGGCCGGAGAGCAGCCGGGGATCGAACTGGCGACTCAGAGGCCGTGGGTAGCTTCGCAACCCAGCACTCAACCACTGCGCCACTGGGGAGGCCCAAATGCTACCTATTTCTTAATTTTTTTTTTTTACTGGGAAAGGAGGAAAAGGATGGAGACAGGATATTTTACAAAAAGTTGGGAGGTTTACTCAGCCTTATTCTCCCCCCCCCCCCCTTAAGGAAGCATACCTGCATAGATTTCTTCTCTTACATTCAATGTTGCCTCTTTTGTTTTTCTTTCAAACTGCAACCCCCCACATTCTTACACAGTGTTTTAAGACTGCACTATAAGGATAAAGATACAACTTTTAAAATAATTGCATTTAATGACTACAGTGGTTCTCAGTAGCTAGAAAATTTGTTATTATTTTATTTACACCTACTTGCTTGCCTGACTTAAATGTGGAGTTTAGATAACCATGGTTGACTTTAAATAGGATTTTTTTTTTCATTTTTTTGTGACTGAATAAAAAATACAAACTGGAAAAGTTGTGTTCACCTAAAAGCACATTCCTGGCATTGGACTCTGTTTAACTAGTCTCTGTAGTGAGTGTTGAGTACTTTGTACATGAAATTGAGAGAGCATGAAATCAAAGGACAGATCAATTATTTTCCTCTAATGAATCATTTAGAAGCAACAATGGAAGGTTTTAATTATGTGAGGATGTTATCTCTTATTTTCAATGAATATCCCTGTACTTTATCGCTCTTTTATGTTGTTGTCATTCCTTAGGATGCCCTTAGTGTATACAAGGAAGCAATTCAGAAAATGCCAAGGCAATTTGCCCCACAGAGCTTATACAACATGATGGGTAAGTAAAACATTAATATTTTAACTGATAGTTCAGGGACCTGTGGAGAAATGAAGACTTGTGCCTCTGTTCCAGTTAATATTAAATTGAATGGTAATAAATTATATCATGTAACTCCTCACTAAAAAACTTATTCACAATAGGGTATCACATTCAAATTTCTAGAAACCTCACTTGTTCTGATAGAGAAAATAAATGCATTGACCTAGTGATTCTCAACACCCAGTCCCTGCATTGCTGCAGAGGCTTACAAACCCATTTGGATTTGAATGTTAATTAAACTCTAGAGACTGAAAAAAATGAACACAGTGCATGTAGAGTTTAATGAATTGATCAAATTCATGTTATTTTCTTAATCAGAAAATTCTCACAGGTAAATATGCTATGAAATTCATGATTTTTCCTGCTTGCACAGATGAGAATAGCTGAGCCAACTTGTATGGTTTTCAATTACAAGGTTTTAGAGCTCAGTAGTTTTTTTCAGAGTAGCACAGTCTTCTAGAGTGAAGGCAATACTGTGAAAAATATGCATATGCAGTACAATTATTCCTGTGGCTACACTGAATAAATACCTTCATTCTCTTATTGGTCAGTATGTATGTAAGTGAGCTTATGGATTTTTGTTTTTTAGGTACAAGAGGTCAAGAAAAAGAATTTCTAGTAAGATATCTATTGCCTACGATTGGCTTGTGAATACCTTATAGTAAATTGTTCCCACAGCCATTTAATAGTAGACACAGCTGAAAACTGCCAGTTTGTTATGGAATCCTAAACTTTAATATCTCCTGTTGATTGATTAACTTTGCTGTTTTCTGAATAAGGAAGAGAAGAGAAGGGGTTGTATTTGTCTTCAAGTACTTTTCTACAAATCTCAAATTCAGGTTTTCCCTTTTCAGTAAATTTGATTGAATTGTTTGATATAAAATAAATGAGACTACGTGATCTCTGGAGTTATTTTGTGCTTCTGCATTCTAAGGATTGAGAAATTTGATAGTCATTGCTACATGAGTACACATAAAAAATACCCAAACCCTCCCAAATAGAGAATATAGGCCTGGACTTGACACTTGCTCTTGTTTATTGAAATAACAGAAAATTTAAAAATAGTTTAGAGAAAAAAACGGACTGGTCATTTACAGGTCAGTAAACAGAAACAAATACATGATTTAGGAGATGTTAATATATTCATCCCATCCGTCTCTGTGAATCCTGCCTCCAGTTAGCATGTGCGGCTGTGCAGGGATGTGATGTTCCTATTAAAGAGGACACGGGAATATTTTTATTTGCTGTTTCCTTTCCTCTTTGGTACAATTACTAAGGTAAAATCTAACCTTATTACATGTACTTTTGACCTTAAACACTTATGAATTGAAAGAGTCTTTTATTATCCAGCATTTTGCCATAGTTTAACCTCCCAGGTAAAATGTACCTGTCTTTAAAGTGTGTGCCTAGAATGTATAGATTTATCACTTGAGTGAGCTTTTCAGTTTTAATACTGATTGGTTATTCACATAAAAATGAAAAGGATTGTTTTCTCTAGTTTTGTCTAATGCAGCATGATGGTTTTAGTTCCTGATTTGTTCTGAACACTAACGCTTGGGAAAGCCTTATTCCCAATTTTCCTCAATTTTATCAGCAAGCACATCTTTCTGGAAATTAGAAATTAGACTCCTAGAGCCTTGCCAACGGACTGTTAATGGGAAGGATGGTATTCACTACAGTTAGTGATTTCAGAAAATTCATTCAATTATTTTATGTAAATAAATTTGAGAATTCAGCTGGTACCTTGGGGTCCATCTGTCATATGGTTATACAGATGTTGAGCACACACAGGCAGCCACAGATAAGTGTGTCCCTGGGGTTCTTGCTAGTCCTTTGTCTTGCTTTCTGTTATAAAAATGGGTCGTCATTTCACCCAGACTCTGAAAAGCACTCTAACAATTTGTGAGGATAGAATCCCAATATAGTGTTAAATTCCAGATCTTCCGTAACTGGGGTGGCTGCTTTCTATTTTATGTCATGGTCTGTCAGCTGACCAGGTTTTATGGTTTCAATTGTTCACAGAACTATGATTTTCTCAGAGAGTGAATTCACCTCCTAATCAAATGGGTAAAATGCTCTGAATGTTTATTTTAACTCCTAATACATTTTGATTAGCCTCCATTTGACAAGGGAAAAAAAAAATGGCCCAGGAGATAAGATGCCCTATCAGTTCATCAGTTTCATTAGTCTGTCAGCATGTGCTGATTATCCTATCAAGTTTATCAACAGCCTGGAATCTGTTTTCTCATTCACACATTTACATATTAGTGGTGCCCTTTAGGGATCCATGATGGATTATGATGTCTGGCTAGATAAAGCCTGTGAGTCCTCATTTTTTCTCATGGCTCTTTTTTTATACCTTCCTGACTTTTGTCCCCAAGCACTTGTGTTGATATATATAAATATTTTTTTCCTATTTTTTTTTCTTTTATTTGGATGTTAAGAAAAATAAAGGGATATCTTTGGAAAAGTAAAGTTGTGTTTGAATGTTACTTTTAGTTTAATAATTTATTGCAGTTGCTTTAAAAAAATCTAGTCTATTGCATTTTTCCTCCCTTTGAACATTGTATAAAAAGCTGATATTACTGCATTGACTGATCCTGAACACTGAATTTCCCATTTTTCCATCAATAGAAAATAACAAATTGAATTAATTGACTTCCCATTTAAGTCTTCATATATTTTTTTCTTAACTGTTGGTAAAAGGTTATCTGTGGCAGGTAAAAGAAACTACTTAAAAGTCAAGTCTTGTTATTCTCTTTGATTTCATATAACCAAGATATTTGAATCACAATTGAGAATCATCTGATCCAAAATTATGGGAATTACAAACATATATAAATATATGAAACAGTTGTTAATTATTTGATAAACAATAATTAAACCTTCACCTAGGTTGTTAATTGTAATTAGCAACATATGAAAATACATGATATTTTAAGAAACAAAATCACAAAAAAATCTATAAAAATTGTTCCTAGCCAGTTGTGTGACTTTAACTCTATAAGCCTTGGATTCCTCTTGAAAGGATAAGTTTAATTCAATGGAAATTCATTGTGGTGTGAAGTCAGGGAACCCAGGTTCATATTATGGCTTTGACATTCACTAGCTGAGTGACCTTAGACAAATGACTTAATAAACAACTTAACTGAAGTCTTAGTTTCCTATCCATAAGAAGGTGGTGATAGTAGGATCAGTTTGAGGATTGTCAAAGATAATGAAGGTAAAGAATATTAAACCACATGCCACATACACTTAGTGTTTTATAACATTATTTTCCAATGCAGTCATTATCATGTCCATGGGCCTTTAAACTCCAAAGGTCTAATTTGTATTCTCTCAGTTATTTTTGCATTTACCAATGCAAAATTCTCCATAGATAAGATTTTGTCACAGTGCTGGCCTTGTAGTCACCAACCAAAGTTCAGCAGGGATTTATTTAGTTCTGTGCTAGAATTGCTATATAATTCTCTGCAAGCGCATTTCCCCTTGTCTGTTTAGCAGTCACAGTCTGTGACCTTTTATCATAAGCTACGCTGACCAAAAGTGAAACACCATACTCAGTTAATAATGCCAAGTTAGCTTAATTCCATTAATAAAGTACTCTCATCTCCTTTCCCTGTCAGCACACATTTTTCCAGTAGATTTAATCAAAGTTATTATTTATTCTGACACCTATTATAGGTTTTATTGAATCTCAATTTCTCATAGGTGAATTTTGGAATCAGAGAATGTTAAGGCTGCAAGATTCATATCTTAAAAATCCTCCTAACATGATCTCTTTTATTTTACAAGATAGAAATTAACACCCAGAAAGTTGAGCTCATCTGTTGAGAATTACAGTTTGTGTTAGAAGCAGAAATGTAGTTCCACGGCTTAAATTCAGATGCTTTCTTCTTTGTCCTTCTGTGTTAGACTGAAACTCACACCTTTTCTACTATGTCAATAGAGCTTTTTTTTTTCTTTTACCCATTTAGTAATCACCAAAATACATATTTTATTAGATAGATATGTAGTATTTTATATGTATATAACCAAATATGTATATAACCAAAATAATTCATCTTAACTGAAAAGAATAAAGTACCTACAAAGCTGTGTTTTCATCATAGATATATATGGAGGATATTAAAAACAAAAGCTAAATGTGATGTAATTCTAACCATAATCATTTTTTCCTTCTCTATAATTTTTTATTTCCCTTATTATGTCTACTAAGCATTACCTCTAATAATCGTAAAAGATGATGGAAAAATAAATTAGGTTGTAACTTTCAATTACTTTTATCTTTTGTGGCTCTCTAATCCCAGGGGTCATTTTAAACCTATTTACTCTTAAATAAAATTACTCGGCTTTCTCAATGTAAAGTAATTGTTAGGTTTAATTATGTAAGCAATTTCAACCATTTCTTCCTGGTAATATATCTTGAGAACAAAAGGGCATAATGTGTTGTATGGAGTAAGAGGGAATCTAGAGTTAATGCCCTGTTTTTGCAGTCTATAATCACTGTGTTTACAGTAACCTCGGTGCACAAAAAAATAAATTTCAGTCACAAGTGCCGAGGGAAGGGGTATGGAAGTGGTAGTATGAAATGGATATAGACCATGTGATTCCTGCTCTTAAAGACCTTTCTAGGAGTTTTCACAGTTGGTCAGAGCTCTTAAGTACCTTTTATTAATAAGTAAATATCTATAAATAAAATGGAAAATTGTATTATTCTATTATCAAGTATTTTATCCATAACTATGTAGGTTTGCTAGTTGACTAGACCAAACAAACCAAAGTAAATTAAACAAGAACAACTTTAAGCTTCTAAAAATTGTGATAGTAGCATCAGAATTTGCATAAATATATATATATATTTTTTCCCCTTAGTCTTTAAAAAGTGTGTTTTTGATAGATGACATGCTTTTATCTTAGGGAGTGATTTCATTCTTTGTTCAGGGGAGTTGCATGATAATGATCCATTGCTATTTAATGCCTTATTTGCCTCTATATATGATTATACTATTTTGATTCTCTTATTCCTAATCATTCTATCAATAATTGTTGCTTTTTAATATATACACACATCCTTGTTGCTTAAAAAGTTCCAACTCTGTATGGAAATTTTATTTTCCTCCATCAAACTTCTACCAAGTCTCTTACATACATGGTGAAAAAAAATTTTTTTTTAAGATTATTTATTTATTTATTTATTTATTTATTTATTTATTTATTTATTTATTTATTTATACAAGCACTGGGTACAGTCAGAAGTGTGGGAGGGTGAGAGAATTCACTGGAGCCAGAGCAGGGAACAGAGCAGGCAGACTGACAAAATACACTGCTGAGGGGAGCAACGGGTGAGGCAGGAGAGGTCTGTGGGCCATGTGGGACCCTCACTGGTGGCCAGGGATCAAACCGGTGCTGCAGAGGCTGCAGGCATCTTCATAGCCCAGCGCTCAACCGCTGCACCACCAAGGGAGGCCCTACATAGTGAAATTGAAAAGATTTCTTCTTATATTCTCTAACAAAGGAGGAGCCTTTGGTTTAAGTTTCAGCTTTGGGAGATTACCACTATTTTAATGAGTGGTTTTGGAGATTATAGAGTGTGAATACATAGGAAATACAGTGAATTTATTAGAATAATTTTTAGGTAAAAAGCTTGTCCAGAGTTTACAACTGTAGCTTTGAGAAACTTGTGGAATGAAATAGTTAAATATTATAAATGACTACCAGTGAGCTTTTAGATTCTTTTTCATCTTTAAGTAAGAACTGACAAAGGAGATATAAATGTACATCCTAACACAAAAGGCAACAATTCGCACTTGAATTTTTTTCCTAACTCCACTTGGTGCATGTAAACTATATGTTGAGTTCAGTTAGTTAATTGGCTGTAAAAAAAAAAAAAAATCCTTTTTTCTTTCAACCTTCTGTATGACTTTTTTTTTTGGCTGAATCTTTTATTTTTGTTGGATTTTTGTGTGTGTGCACGTGCGTGTGTGTACATGTGTCTGTATGTGTTTACCTCACGTTGCTCCAGAATATATTTAAAACAGAAATATTCAGAGTAAGTTTTTGACATGTTGGTTTACATGCTTAATATTTTCTTCTGTGGCTGCTTGTCTTAAATGGATTGCTCAAGGCATTTAGCATGCCAACTGTGAAAGAGATGGTTTTTAACTGTGTGAGATTTGAACTTCACATCTTTCAAGTGTGGAAGCATTAACACTCCAGTAGTGTTAAGCTTTTTATACCACCTGCTTCCCCTATTTTGAGTTCTGGTGATTTTCCTGTGATTGCTTCCATTGGCACTCTCGAAAATCAGTGAGTCAATGCTACAAAAATGAGTATGACCATATAAATGGATTAGCCATTGATCTATGTACCTCCAAAAGGAATATTAACTTCCAACTGTTAAGGTAAATGCATACATTTCACTTCATTTTCCCATTGTAAGACTGTGTAACACTAGGAGATCAGTGCCAGGTGTTTAGATTCTACCTATCCAAAGAAGGAAAATGTAAATTTGAGAGACTTTATTTTTTTATGCTTTGTAAAATATGGAGCCAGAAAGATAAGAAAATCATGAACTTTTGGCTGTACATTAAGAAGAATAAATATGAGGAATTTCATGGGGAAATTATACATTGTACAAAAATGAAGGATGATGTAATAAATATATATTAAAAAAGAAATATGTATAATTTATATACAAAAAATATAAAATTTTCTCCTAAAAGTTTACTTCTCATTAAAAAAACTGCAGTGGCTTATTTCTTTTCTTTTTTATTATCCATAGTTTGTATAAAATGTACATTATGTACTATGGTTATAGACATTAATTTGCTAGGCATTCGTCTATATAGTACAAGGGCCAGCATCCAGTTCAGCTGCATTAAATAGGTAATATATTTTGTTTAAAGTTTCAATTAAACCCAGGGCCAGAAGATATATAGTTCCTAAGGGGAGTTTGAACACTTTAATGCCAATAATAGCGTAGCTGAAGGATAATGCTTAGGTCTAGATGTTGCTCACTTTCCTGGAAATATGATATGAGACAGTTGATTATATTTCATTGCTTTTTAAAACCACACAACTCCACCTGTTACATTAATTCATACTTTTGCCAGTTTAATGGTAAAGGAAAAGCTTAAAAATTTTATTTTTGAGTTATAAGGAAATGAATAGACTCAGATTAATACCTAATTATATTCTACTTTTTCTCTGATTCCCAAATAGTTTTAATATGTTCTTGAAAAGTTGGCTTTCTGAGACTTCAATAGAAGTAAATTAGAAAAAAAGATTATATTTAACTCTCTTATTGGACATTATCCATGAAGTGAATCTTTTACTCAGTAGTAAATCTGAGTTTTATTCTTTGAAAATTGAGGTAATGTTATGTTATCCTTGGGAAATTCATTAACTAGAATTCAACCCACTTGAAAGATGCAATTTGGGCAATACTTAGATGAAATGGACAAAATCATCCAAAAAAATAAAATTTGCATGAAGGATGTAACCTGAAAATTGGTGTTAAGGAAATGATGCCATCATAGCCCATAAACAGGCAAGTCATAGAAAGTTTAAATATATTAATAATTGTATGTACTTTGCTGTATGCATATTTGCATCTGTTTTTTTCCCAACAAGTACGGAAAGATTGTTTTCTACATAAAGATCTTATTTATCTTTTTTGATTGCTGAGTAAGACTCCATTTGCATCAACATGGATGGAGCTGGAAGGCATCATGCTCAGTGAAATAAGCCAGAAAGAAAAATATTGGATTGTTTCACTTGTAGGAGGAATGTAGAGGATCCAAATCAGGGATCAGGGTGACTAAGTAATTATAATAAAGTAAAAATCACAATCAGCAGGCAATTATAAATCAGAGACATTCTGCAGTGTGGAAAAGAGAGTAGGATCAAAACGGGTGGAAAGAGCACAGGGGACTATGGTGATGATACACAGGTGAATGGGTGGTGGGAATTTCACGGGGACTATAACCAATATGAAAATGCATACATTGTACAAAAATGATATTAAAAATATATAAAATAAAGTAATAATTAAAAAATCTTATTCAACTCTCCAAATCAGCTATTCATTCTTTGGTTTCAATCTTACCTATACTGATATATGTTATTACAATAATTGAATGAAGAATGAAAATACATCATGCAGTTTTATTTCAGACTGCAAAGTGGCTTTTTCCCCCAACATATTAATTATGGGCATGAGTTTTTGTGAGTACTTATAGAACTTTATTTTCAAGTATTCATTACAAATAGGAATGATTATTTAAATTTCTACTATAGCTTAATAACTAACAATGTAACAATTTATAGTAAAAAATTAATTACATATTATAGAGACATTGATCCAAGAATACATATTAAATATATTCATAAAAAAGTATATAAATTGAAAAACTTTATTATATACTTCTGACATTTACCTGAAAAATTCAAGTCCTATTTCTCTGAAGAGGATTATTTTCGTTAATTCTTTATAGGCTTCTATATTATTTTCTCGTTCTTTTTCCTCTGTTGTAAACTTTTGGGTTAAATATATAATTTAGCAGTGTTTGCATGTTTCTGTGTTACCTAAGTATTTCAGTTACACTAAGCTACTTTAGTATATATATTTTTTCAGGACATCATTACATTTTGTGGAAAGACATCACTTCCTCCAGTAGACTCTAATACATGCACACCTAGTCCCTTTGTTTTTTTTGGAAAATTCTTAGCATTTAATAAGATTGTCTCCAACATGTGTTGACTAATTATTAATAGTGATTTATTTCCTTGAAAACATGAAGGGAATTGATTAGCCTGGAGAGCTTCAGGATCTACAGTTAAAAGTATAGAAATGTTGATAGAGGCTTCTGGCATTTTTCCAAGTTAAATTTTGATGGCACATCAGATGTTTCCTATATATAACTTCACACTAAAAATTAAGAACCTTCTTAACTTTTACTGAAGTTAACCTCTTTCTTGATCATGAGTGTTTTTACTTTATTGAAATTCATAGTAGTTCTCCCCATCACCACATTTTCTCTCTGTTTTAAAACTACCCTTTTTTTTTTTTTTTTCCATTTGCCTGTTGGCCATTTGCATTTCAACATCACTTGTAATCAGGGAAATGCAAATCAAAACTACCATGAGATAACATCTTACACCAGTGAGAATGGCACATATTAAAAAAACTAGCAACAACAAATGTTGGCGAGGGTGTGGAGAAAAAGGAACTCTCCTGCACTGCTGGTGGGAGTGCAAACTGGTCCAACCACTATGGAGAGCTGTGTGGAGATTTCTGGACCTACTAAACATAGAGCTTCCATATGATCCAGCAATTCCACTCCTAGGTATTTACCCAAAGGACACAGAAACATCAATTCCAAAGAGCACCTGCACACCTATGTTTATAGCAGCACTATTTACAACAGCTAAGCTTTGGAAACAGCCCAAATGCCCAAAAATAGACTGGATCAAGAAGATGTGGTACATATATACCATGGAATATAACTCAGCATTCAAAAAAGATAAACACATGCAATTTGCAGCAACATGGATGGCACTGGAAGGGATCATGCTCAGTGAAATAAGCCAAAAAGAAAAAGAAAAATACCAGATGGTCTCACTCATAGCAGGAATCTAGAAAACTTAAATAAGGGACCAGGAAAATGAATAACTATAAGAAAGTGAAAATCAAAATCAACAAAAAACTATGAACCAGAGACACTTTTTGGGGGGCGGGGGGTGGGAGGGGAGGGATTGGGGTCAGCATGGGGGGGTTGCAATTGTATGGGGAATATAAAAATAAAATTTATTATAAAAGAAAAAAAAAATAAAAGAAAAAAAAATAAAACTACCCTTTTCTAAAAAATGTAATAATTATCTTGTGAACAACCAAACCCTCAAAAGAGTTTTAAAATTAGATAAATTACAACAGAATGCATGCCCTTCAAGTAAGGTTTCAGTTATTGGCAGCAGCACACCTTTTAGAAACTATGTGGAGTGGTTTATGAGTGGTTCCTTTCTTTAGAAACCAGAAAAAATGTCATATCCTTGGTGAAGCATCTTGCAAAGATAGCTTCCCTCACCCCACCTCCCCTCTCCTCTCTAGTGTGCTTGTGTTGCAATTTTTTACCAAAATGCTTTTGAAACTTGTCATTCCTTGAATTGTAGCTAGGTGTATGCAATTAGTGTTTGTACACCTCACCTATTCTTGTTCCACTGTTGTGATTTTGCAGAGTCATTTGCTCTCTGTATTATTATTTACTTGACATTTTTCTTCATCTATCACCTGAAAGCATGTTTTAATACAGATTAAAAAAACTTGAACTTGTGTTAAATGTCTTAAAAGGCTTTGTGTTGTTTCATGTGCACCAAAAAATCAAACTTTGCTCAGTACTGCTACATCTGTTATTCATTTGTTACTAGATTGTAGGTGCCCTGGTGGCAAGAATGAATGATATGTCATTAACCTTTATCTCTACCATCATACACATTACCACTGTTGGTTAATTTAAACTGATATGTAAGTTATATAGTCAAGAATATTAAAAATATTTAATATTTATTGTAAGAGTTGGGTACAGTGTGATCACTTTTGATAAGGGTAATCACAAAAGATTTTTTTGTTTTGTTTGGGAGTCTAAATTGAATCTTAAAGTGAAAATATATGACCCTGAACAGGGCAGGAGAAGCAGAAGGTGACTCTGGCAGATATGGGTTCTATGTCCCACTACATGTTCATTCTGTATTCGAAAGCTAGAGTTGTCCAGGAATTTGAAACATGAGAATCAGTGAGATCTAGACTATTACATCATCAATAATCCAACATTCTTTCCTTTAAGGAGTTAGCCTTTGCCTGGGTTATTTAGACCTGGAGCTTTTTAGGCAGAAAGAGTGACATTATTTGTTCTACATCTGAAACCATTTTATATCTGCCTGAAGCCAGCCTGGAGACATCCAAATCCCTTTTGTCTGTGAGTGAATCGGAAATAAATCTGGGTGATGAACCTGATCACTATATCATTGCACAGAAAATCTTCTCATTCTTATGAAAGTGCCTTTATTATGTCATTTTTGTAGGAGAAGAAGGAAAAATAGTCATCATAGCTTCTTTCCTCCTGGGTACTATAAACATCTTTTTCTATTATTGTAAGTTAAAAAGAATTACAGTACCAGAGAAGATAGTTTATTCCTCATCTTTCCACCCATTACCAACCAAGTATCTTCATTTCCTTTATTAAATTTACCAAATTTTCTTTTCCTGTGGCCATTTTATTCAAGGAATTTTTATGATTTTAATACTTTAATCTTGCTTGGAGGATTACACATATAATTCTCTTCTACAATGATGATCCTTGTGTTACTTTATCCCCCTCTGTAATTATTTTTTTTATAATATTTGGGCACAATGGCATAATAGGAAAGCCAGAGAGAACTGTATCTGGCATTTGTTATTTTTAAACATTGAGCATATTTGTTAAGCTCAGTGAGCCATAGTAACTTCATTTATAAAATGAGATTGATGTTTATTACAGTATAGGGAAGATGTAAATGTGTAAAGATAATAAATATTGAAACCTTATTAGGTATTCATTATATAATTCAATATATAATAAATTTCACGTGGTAGGCTACTTGGTGCAGTAAAAAAAAAAAAACAAAAAAACCCACAAACTTTAGTGCCGTTCGAGCCTTTCAGGATGGGATTATTAACTTTTTAACAAGCCTTTTTCATTCGTGAGCTTTCCTCCTTATTCATAAAATGAGAATTCTAAACCTTACTTTGGAATGAGGAATATAAAGTTCCTACCTTGTCATTGCCAGAGATGATATAGGTACTCTTTGTCTTGTTTGTTTCCTCTTTACTGAGTTTCCTTTTAAACACATTTAAAATTCATCCCTGATCATTTTCTTGCATTTTAGGTTTTGCATCTTCATTTTATTACTGCTTTTATAGGCTCTCTTTGTGTTAAGGTTCACCTTAGAACTAAAGTGCATCTTACATTCAGTAGAGTTCCCTCTTAAGAATTGAGTACCATATGCATTAGAACATTTTTAAAGGTCAAGCATGTATTATCACTGCTCTTACTTATTCTTTTAATTCAATAGATAAGCCCAAGGCAAAGTGAAATGAACTTGATGGTCAATGAATCACAAGCTAGAAAACAATTTTTCCATGAATAAGAAAGAATATAATTTTCACTTGAGCTGGAGAATTTCAAAGTTTCTGATGATTTCCTATCAGTAGGTTAAAACAAGGTGCTTTGAGCATAGGTTGGCCTAAATTTGAATTGCAACTTTACTACTTTTAATCTTTATGATTTCATGTGTTTTGTTTAGCTACTCTACTTCTCCATTTTCTTCTCTCTAAAATCCAGGTGATGACATTCCTTAATGAAAAATGTGATACATATATAAAACAACTATCATAGAGATTGAAAATATAAACCTACTCTGAACAATTTGTTGATAGTGTTTGAATAGTGGGTAATGTATTAAAACTCCTTTGGGGACCATTCTATTGTACATGTTCAATGGTATAGAATGAGGAATGGGTGTGACTAGGTCAGAACGTTGGTCCCTTATAGCTTCCTTCCCAGTTCATAATGAGCCTTTGATGAATGACCATCATTGTCATCACTGTTTTACTGAGATACACCAATGGTTAAATGAAGTTTTTCTAAGTTGTAGTGAATAGTATCTAAGTGGGATAATTATTTACATTTTTTCATACATTTTCAAAGATGCATTTGTTCCATTTTATTCTTTATTTGTAGCCCTTTGATGTTTTCCCCATCTCATAATCTTAAATAAGTTGCTCATGAGTTCCTACTGAATGGACCAACCATTATTTAGCCAATTAATATTTTTTTATTTAAAAATAGGTCTTAAAAGAAATCTTATTTCTGACTTAGACAAAAGTAATACACTTTAAAATGATTTTCAAGCACCAACAACTTAAATTTAGTAAAGATTTGACTTTCAAAAGCACTCTAGAATTGGAATTCTTTTCTCTTTTTCTGTAAGAAAAAAAAACAACTTTGATTGTTCTACGACTGAGTTGAAGTTATGAAAAGTAGATACTATATAAAATGCAATCATTATACAACTTCTAAAACCTAATCTTATGAGTACTTAACAGACTCAAAATAGAATTTCAGTTTGATTCCAAACAGAGCCCACTAATGCAAGCCTATCTCTCAGCTCTAACTCTAAAGTTAGTATATTTGTTATACTGACTTCAGACATGATTTTAGAGATAAGTAATTACATACAAACTAATTTCTGTAAAGTTTTAGTATTGTTATATGTTGTTCATCCTTTCTGTTATATATTTCACACCTAGTATTTTAGTATAAAGTAGTAGTTTATTTTTCCCAAGAAAAATTACTGTTTGTTTTATTCGGAAATGTTTGTTATTTAAGACGACAAAAGAATATTTAGCAAACAGTATAAGGGTATATTGAGATACCATAATAAAACAGTAAATTATTACAGAAAGTTACAGATAAAGAAATCCCTCCCTAAACATACTATACTAACAACTATGAACATTTCATAAATTCTACCCATTTTGGTCTTTGCTTCAGAATTACTTCTTATTCAATATGTGATTTAAACTAACAAATTCTTCTCAAGTTCAAACATGTTTTAAGTTTCAGGGAAAAAATAAAACAACCATTTCCCAGCCACCATTTTTATGATAGTATAGTTTAAGTTCTTATAATGAGAAATACAGAGATGTGTGTGAGCATATTTTCATGTATACATGTTATTTTCACCGATAGTTTTTACTAATTAGCTAAGCAAAAGATACTCAAGAGGTCAAGAAACTGAAATCAATTCATCAGAACCGTTTGTATTGATAATACTTTGTTAATATATGGAGAATATGATTAAAATAAAAGGAAGCCAAATTTTCCATTGAAGCCAGATATGTACAATCAGTGTGGGTAATATCTTTAGGAAAAGCCTTTGATTACACTTCTAAATTGAAAAAGCTATCATAATTGTGATTAGTTAATCTATGATGCTTTGCTTGAAAAATAATACAGGTTACCAGTTTATTGCCTGCTCTTTGAAATTTAGTGGGTCTATCTCTTAAAATCATAGTATTTAACTTAAATACATAAATCATCTTAAAGTATAATATTCCCATCAAGTGAATATTCCTATGCATTAATCATAATAAGGGCAAGGGGAATTATTTTAAGCAAGCAACTGATGTATGTTTGGCTTTATTTCTAATTTCTTTTTCTCCTGGTTGGTTGGTTGGTAATAAAATGCTAGTTGATCGGTAAAATTTGCATAACTTGAAAGTAATTACTGATAGTTGAAACATGTCAGACTACCTTTGTACATGGTGTTGGACCAGCTAAGCAATTGTTAGATACTCTCTTTTCCAAATGAAACTAGAATTTTATTTATTTATTAAAATATAAAATGTATATCATTTCTGAAAAAAAATAAAATATAGCACTGATGCTTAAACCAGAATATTTTTATCCCCTCAGTGAACCTTACTTTCTCAACACAGTTATAAGACCTTGAAGAGGAGAAAGGATCTTAAACTTTTCTCTAGGTCTTGCATAATGCTCTCTGCTTAGTAGTTATTTTACAGACATCCTATTCCTAAAGAAATGATTGGATGTGAATAAGAAAGAACAAATAATTATACAGAAGAAAGAGCAGGCTTTAAACTAAGAGAAATTGTGACAAAGGGCATATGCTTAGAAGTCAGATGTTCCTGGGATAAAAATGAGAGCTTTACCATTTGTAATATCTCTTACCTATTTACTCTTAATTTTTCCAAACTTAAGTTTTTTCATCTGTAAAATGAAAACTACGATGACTTTGGGGAAGTCACTTGAGATAATGGGTGAAAATACTTGTCACAGCATCTGAGATTCCATGGAATATAAACATGATAAGGTGGTGCTGTTGAAAAATACCGGATAGGGCCTCCCCTTGTGGCGCAGGGGTTGAACGCTGGGCTGCGAGGCTGCCCAAAGCCTCTGTAGCGCCAGTTCGATCCCCGGCCACTGGGCGGGGGTCCCACATGGCGTGACAGACCTCTCCTGCCGCCCTCTGCTCCCCTCAGCAGTGTACCTTGGTCCTTCTGCCTGTTCTGTTCCCGGCTCTGGCTCTGGTGAATTCTCTCACCCTCCCGTGCTTCTGACTGTACCCAGTGCTTGTATAAATAAATAAATAAATCTTTAAAAAAAAAAAAAAAAAAGAAAGAAAAATACCGGATGGTCTCACTCATAGCAGGAATTTGGAAAACCTAAATAAGGGACCAGGAAAAAAACTAATTATAATAAAGTAAAAATAAAATCAACAAGCAAACCAGAGACATACTATGTGGTGGGGGGGAGGGAGTAGAATAAAAACAAGAGGGGTGGGAACTGTATGAGGACTATAACCAAGAGGAAAATGTATACATTGTGCAAAAATGAAAAGTGATGTAAAAAATATATTACAAAAAAAAAAAAAAAAGAAAAGAAAAGCCATGTCCTCAGATCGCTTTTCATGAATCTCTTTACAGGTGAAGCATACATGAGATTAAGCAAGCTTCCTGAAGCAGAGCATTGGTATATGGAATCATTGAGGTCCAAAACTGACCACATTCCTGCTCACCTCACCTATGGAAAACTGCTAGCTCTAACAGTGAGTTATTACCTTCGTTACCCTTTAGAAGTTGGTTTTCTCTATTCAAATTGAGGTGATTTGAAGTACTGGGTTCTTAGCCAGTAGCTTAGCTGCTGCGATGTAATGATGCCAATATTGGGCAGAAAATACAGAAAAATATATTCCTTTGGTTGGGGGTTTGCCATAAAGAAAGTGTGATGTGTTATGATTCCTCAGGAAATTTAATGGAATTATATAAATGGAGAAACCCCAAACATGATTACATAATGATATTGTCTTAGTATTTGTCTGAAGATTATCTTCTGCAGGCATCTGCAATGGCTGTAATATAGAACTATAGCCTGGTTCTTTTAAATTATATGAGATTTTGTGTGTATGACAGTCAGTGAAACCTGGAATCCTACTAATTAGATATCATTCTATGAATAACGTGACCACTCTGTAATGAGCACGGGAAACCACATTTCCGTGAAAATGGTGTTAGTTTGAAACATAAAAAATTACTAATATTCTACCATTGTGAGTTCTAAAAATTGTCATTAAATGTGCTTCAAAGTAATATTAATATTTTTATTTTATACAATAGGGATTGCCCAAAATATTAATTTTCTCAACTCACACACCTAATAAGTAAAACTAGTCTTCCATTTTCACCTGAATCTATTATTTTTTTAGCTAAACCATCTAAATTCTCTCCAGTATTAATAAAAATAAATATTATAAAAACAGTGCAAATGGTCAAGAAAATGATTACTAAGTGATTTAAAGAAAGTTATAATATTTAAAATGTAGTCACATTTTATTTCCACATAAGTTGTGGATTAAACACCTAAAATTATTATGTGTCAATTTTAAGACATAATAAAATGCTATTCATGCAATTATATTAGGCAGACTAGATAACCAGAAAACATCCCACTAAGGCATCTCTAGATATGGTTAATAAAATCTGACACAGTTCTTCCAGCCTAAAATGAGGGCAGTTCATATAACTCCACCTAAGAATGGAATTCAGATATACCTTTTGCTCTGGCTTCTATCTCTGAGATGCTCTTACGAAATTATTTTTCATTATGTTAATAAATGACTGCCTTCCAAAAAATATCTACACAATAGTTTCAGATACCTCATTATCAAAGGGGAAAAAAAAGCAGTCTTTTAGAAAAGAAACAATTTAAGCCTTAAATGTACTTAGACTGGATACACCTGGACTGTCACCTCTTTGGACATAGAAACCTGTATCCTTTTCTTTTCCTTCTTTTTAAACCTGAGTAAGTTGTTTCCTGTATCAAAAATGTGACTTATACATTTATTTTTTATTTTATTTTTTTAAAAAGCACATTTAAACACAAGAATTAGAAGCTTTAATTTATAGAAATATAGAGAAAGGAAGGAAATACTTATGTATAACAACCCAAATTTTAATCCCCCCAAGCAAAACTTTTATAGCTTCTGACCTGATGATCAGATGAAATACAAACCCTATTATGGAATGACTTAAATTCAGAGTGCCAAAAACCCCATAACCATCTTTAACAGTTTCTTTTTGAATTATGAGATTTGGCAGATTTTTGATCCCAGTGGATTGCTTTTGTCTAATTTTGGGTTTCTTGGCTTGGTAATATGCCATTGATTTAACATGGAATTGGCAAGGTGGAAAATGCCACACATTTTGACTTCTGAATGTTTTAAATCTATTATAAAATGAAATAGATTAAAAGTCTCAAGAGAAAAGGAAATAGAATGATGTTTTTACAGTTTTGTCGAAACTGACCAAAGGTAAAATATATAAAATGAACATGTAGCTATATTAGACTTAAAGTAAGGTTTTCATTAAGAATTATATTTTATAAGACAAATTAGGAAATATATTGATTATTGGTGTTATTACAGCAAGAAGAGTGATACACTCAGTACATTTTTGTACAAATTTCTCTTTCAGAATTTATGTATGTATGATATTTAGAAAAGTTCAAAGGGATTTAGAATTTCCCAGCATGCTTTGATGAATTCCATAGACCAAATCCGTTTGTATTCCTCTGCCAAAAATGCCCTTTTCCTCTATGCTAAAATTTAATGTCCTTTGTGAACTCTTGCCTGAGTCTTTCAAGCAGTTATCTTTTTCCTTTCTCTGTACTTAGATACAACTATTCTTTCTCTGTAATTGCACTTTACAGATTGAATGGCAGGCATAAATCTATTTCTGTCCTTTGACACTAGACATAGGGCAGTAACTCAGTCTTACCTTTTTGCTCTTTAGTTTTTGGCATTTCATTTTCTTGATAACTATCCTGTATGCTCCTTCTGCATTTTTCTCTATTCAGGTAATTTCTGGACTGGATACATCACTTTTTAATATTTTTGTTTCCCTGCACCTATTCTTATTTCTTCACTAATCTCTTCATTTGGTCGGTACATGTATTGAGATTTACTACATCGTGCTAGGCATTTCTGTATTCATAGTGATATGTAATAAATAAATGAAGGCTAAGGTGTGGGTGCAAAAAAAAGTGTGCATCTCTTGACTGCCTTTATTTGACTTGTGTTATTTCATGAACTTTATAGTGGGTCTTAACCACTTTTTATAAATGTGGAAACTGAGCTTCAAAGATTTAAGAAACATCCCCAAGAATAGCATAACTATTAAAATGGTAGAATTAACTTCATCTCAAGGTTTCTGAATTGAGAATTGTTAAATTTCACTGCGTATTATTTTTTTAAATGGTTTATTTATTTATGCATACAAGAGCTAGGGTATAGGCTAGAGGTCCAGGGGGTGGGGGTTGAGAGGATTCACCAGGGACAGAGTGGGGAACAGAACAGGCAGATAGACTGAAATACACTGCTGAGGTGAGCAGCAGGTGAGACAGAAGAGGTCTGCTGCGCCATGTGGGTCAGCTCCCTTGCCCAGGATCAAACTTGTGCTGCACTTGCTGCTGATAGTTTCATAGTACTGAGACTTAACCCCTTGCACCACCCGGGAGGCCCTCTACCCCATTTGTAGCGAGGCAACCAGCTGCAGGGCAGGCAGGGGGCCAGGATGCTACAGGTCAATATTAAGTAATTTTTAGTGTAATTTTTTTTTCTGCTTATTATACCTTATTCTTTTTCTCCCCCCTCCCCTTTTTGAAACTTAAATTTAGATATTACCTGTAAATACTAGTTCAGTTTGAATGGTTAAACACTTTTTTTTTTTTTTTTATTATTAGGTGTCATATGTCATGAATTTAGGATTTCTGTTTTTGGCTACTGCATTTTAACTTGAATACAACATTTCAGGCCACCTAGGGAGTAGTTCTGCTTTAGGGTCCCTGGTAGCTTCCAGGTTTAAATTATCATTGGGTCTAGGTGACATGAAAATATATGAAATATGTGTAACTTTCATACCAATGTCATGTCCAATTAAAATACTAAACATGAACTCTGTTTAAAATAATGATTTATCCCTACTTTGAACTTTGTTACCTATGGCAAATGCCATGAATTTTCAATTGGGCATACATTAGAGAAAAAGGAAGAAATGATATTTCCATTTTTGTATTTCAGATGACTTCACAGTTTTTCCTAAAACTGTGTGATCTCTAGTTGTGTGTACATCCTACTTTGATTTTTGTCTTGACTTTTGTCCAGTGTAATTTACCTAAGCCAAATATTTTTCAGTTTTTTGTGAGCCAGTAAAATTAATATTGACTAAAATTTCAATAAAAGCTACTTGGCTGTTAGCTTATTTTCCAGATTTAAGTTAGTAGGAAAGAAGGAAGGATATGGGTGACTGTAATTCTTGATACAGAAAACCTTTATTTTGGCTACTGCATAGAAGTGTGGAGCCAGAGTTCTGTGTCTAGCCAAAATTAATTGAGCTACATAAAATTCCAGTTGTGAAAGTACTTGAGGTTCAATAGAAAAGTTCCATACCCCAGGCTAAAGTGGGGTTGGTATAGTCTATTTGGATATGTCGTGCTCTATGTTTCTTGAATTTTTTTTGTAATAATTTTTATTTAGACCTGAGGTTATTTTTTCATTTGGCTCTCTTTAGTGCTTAGGTCTTCATTCTTGCATGTTGACTAACACTTAGGTTGTTTTATTGTAATCAGCACAACCATGGTTAGCTAAGAGGGGGAAGGGAACAAAAATAATTTTTCCTGTGACTCTGAATGATGATTATGGATGTGTTCAATATAGGATACAAAATCTATTCTGTGGAGAAGGAAGGAATAATGTAATATGTTGCTAAAATATTGGATGAGATTTAGGTAAAAATTGAATATGATGTTTAGCTACGCATTTTTAATATGAAGTTGCTTTGTATAAAATTTATGATTTAACATTCTGGCAATAATATAATTATCATTGTATTATTTCCACTTTGAAGCATAAGGAATCTGTCAATTAATTTTTTAGAAACCACCCTCTTACTCCAAGATACACATTTTGTTACCTAGAATCAATTTTACAATTACTCTTACTTATTGCCACAAAGTAACTAGCAATCCAAATATCTCCAAAATATGTCTGATTTTATTCTGCCTTTTGTATTTCAATTAGTAGAAGTCATCAATCAAGCAATTTTCTTTTGCCTGATTTTTTTTTTAAAGATTTATTTATTTATTTATACAAGCACTGGGTACAGTCAGAAGCACGGGAGGGTGAGAGAATTCACCAGAGCCAGAGCAGGGAACAGAACAGGCAGACTGAGGAAATACACTGCTGAGGGGAGCAGCGGGCAGCAGGAGAGGTCTGCGTGCCATGTGGGACCCTCCTCTGGTGGCCGGGGAGCAGCCGGGGATCGAACCGGCGCTGCAGAGGCTGCGGGCAGCTTCACAACCCAGCGCTCAACCTCTGCGCCACCGGGGAGGCCCTCTTTTGCCTGATTTTATTAGGAGTAATACAAGTTAAAATACTCAAATTCTGTCATAAAAGGTGAAATGAACTAATTCTAGCTGCTTTTTGTTTGTGAATACATGCTGCTATGTTTGAAAATAGTCACTTTTTATTTGGGAAAATAAGATTATATTGCTTTTAAACTTACATCTCTTTGTTAATATTTCCCTGTTTGGTTCTGTATTTGGTGTGTAGTCACCATTTAGTGCAGATTAAGTAGTCCAGCACTCTCAGGCCCTCGTAATTCCTTGTACTCTGATATCCTGTGTTATACACGGAGGGATATAGCTAGAGAAGTGGCATCCCTCATAAATATAGACTGACTTTCTTGTGGGACTCCAGAAAAATCAATCATTTATAAAAACCTGCATGCAATACATATTTGCTGAGCTTGAACTCTGTCTCATGCTCTGTGATAAACAGTGGTGATATAAACACCAGCAGGGCACTTCCTTGGCCTCATGAAGACCTCAGTGCATTCTATTTAGGAGAAATTCAAAACAGGAGCCGCTGATGGTTACTTCATCTGTGAGCTACCATGTTGGTAACAGGTGAAAATGGCCTTTTTTTTTTTTTTTTTTAGAAAGGACAATTGCCTTAGAAACTTAATCTTGTTTCCTCATTTTTTTTAAAGATTTATTTTGTTTTTATGCATAGAAGAACTGGGTTACAGGCCAGAGGTGTGTGTGGGGGGTGGTGGTGAGAGGATTCACCAGAGACAGAGTGGGGAGCAGAACAGGCAGACTGACTGAAATACACTGCTGAGGGGAGCAGCAGGCGAGACAGGAGAGGTCTGCTGCACCATGTGGGTAGCTCCCTGGCTGGTGATCGAACTCGTGATGCAGTGGCTGTGGTTAGCTTCATAGGTTGCGTCTTAACCCCTTGCGCCACCAGGGAGGCCCTTATTTCCTCATTGTTTACTTTTTATTCTAGGCATAGGCTCCCACATCATTTAGTAGGCATTTCCTCCACTTTGTCACCCTTTAATTTGCTAAAGAAACTCCATTGATACGTTATACTCTGACTTAACTTCAGGAGTTCCAGCTTGTTATTCTTCCTCCTACGTCATGTTTACTCTCCTGTTATGTAATAAAGAATGACAGCATTTTAATGTGAACTGTTTTCAGGTTATGTTTTATATTTCCTAGTTTGCTAGTTGTTGTTGTTTTAATTTAATAATATATCAAGTAGAGAAAATCTGGGTATCTCTTCTTTTTAAAACAGCATCCTGTTTACGTCTGTATTCACTCTGGAGAAAGGTGAGGCTGGCTACATACATTTTCTGAAGCAAGTATGTTTCCTCACAGGTAGTTGAACAAGGCTTCCACAAATGGAGAGTGCCTTTTTTTTATTCCCTTTGGCATTTAACCATATATATTCATTTTCATACCTGTACACAAATGTATATATAAAGAAAGCTACATCTGTTCTAAGAAGTATAAGTTGTCATATTTGCATTCTTTTTTTTTTTTAAGATTTATTTATTTATTTATACAAGTACTGGGAAGAGTCAGAAGCGCGGGAGGGTGAGGGAATTCACCAGAGCAGGAAACAGAACAGGAAGACTGACGAAATACACTGCTGAGGGGAGCAGCGGGCATGGCAGGAGAGGTCTGTCGTGCCATGTGGGACCCTCATTGGTGGCTGGGGATTGAACTGGCGCTGCAGAGGCTGTGGGCAGCTTTGCAGCCCAGTGCTCAACTGCTGCACCACCAGGGGAGGCCCCATATTTGCATTCTTATAAATAATTTCAGAACCAGCTGGGCATGCTCATGTTCACAAGCCCTAAGTTGTGGGTCTTTCTCCCTTATATTTATCTACATTACTTTTGAGTAACGTACATCGCCTTTAAGCCTCAGCATGCTAAAGCATGAAGCCTAAGGAACTATAGATTATAGCCTTAGTTTTTATTAAAATTATACTTCATCTAAGCAGCAGTTAAGAACTATTGTAAGTTCAACTTCATGTTTAGCAAGTTCTAAGCTTCTGGAACCATCTGAATTTCTCATTCTTTCCTCCTTTGACATGAATCCTCATCTGTTCTTTTCTATCTCATGAAGAATTGAATATTGCATATTGGGTGGCTCTTGACCCTGACTGTTCATTGGTCAGTTCATCACAGAACTTCTTGCAATTAGCTCATGCTCGTTATCATACAAAGAACAAGGCTTTTCAAGTAACTACTTCCTCAGGCAGCCAATTTGATATGCTCTAAAGATGAGGAAGCTCAGGTTCACGAAGGGTTAAGCCTTAAGTTTGTGTCAAAAGTATGTGCCTCATCCTACCCCTTGGTTTTTTGGAAAGCTGTGCTATTTAAATTATTCTCCAGCCTTTTTTGTTTTTGATTAAACATGCATATAGGTACCACCTGTGCATGAGTGCCTAACTTCAAAGTACATAAATTATTTTTAAAACAAGTCTTCATTCGTTTTTTAGATTTTCTTTATATAATAGAGTTCTGAAGTGAAAAGGCATTTCCTGTGTATATTAAATAGAAAATTTTAGCATGGTCACCATCATTCACCATAGTTCTCCCACCACCAAAGCACCCATAGTTTTCAGAGACCCTTGTGCAATCCCCACCACCACCTTGTTTTCAACCCTCCTCCTCTGGATGGATACCTCCCCTCCTGGATGCCTCATATTTATGACCACCAAGAGGAGAAATCATATATTGTCCAATAAGTAACCAAAATGTAAGAAAAAAGTACCACATTTAAAAATTTAAAAAATTATCTTCCCCCAGGTACTATAATTACATAAAATAAATTCAGAAATACACACACACAGAATTTTTAACATAGACAATTGCAAAAAGGATTTATTTACCTACATATGTGCATTAACTAGAAAGTGGCCAATAACAGTGAAATTTGAAGATTAATTTTCCATTTAAATTGTATGCGGTATTCAATTAACAATATATAGTATTTAGTTTCATATTTTAAGTTTTGAAGGATATAGTATGATATTTTAAACTGAAAGAGATGGGAGACAGGGAGGTAGACCTGGCTGAAGTGACATGACCTTATACCTGGTAGAATATTGAGTTGTAGCCAAAACACCTGAGTGCTTACCTGCTTAGAAATTTATTTCTTCCCACAGTGGAGAGCATAATTCTTTTTAAAAGGCTAAAATTGCAGGACTCTCATTTCTGACGTATAATTGAGCCCCTTTGTCAAAACTGACAGGACAAGGTACATTCTGGAGCCTACACTGTAATTCAGCCTACATAGTAATAACAGTACTTTAGGTGGAAGACAGCACCATGATGGGGGATTCGTACATAAATTGGACTGTTTGGTCAGTTTGACATTAACCATGTGGCACTAGGTTTTAGATGGGCACTGAGCATTGTATAAAGCCATGTATTATAATGTCACATAATGGAGAAATAGGTAACAAAGTTGTTAGATGTAATGATCAATCCAGGAATTTTTTGTCCCTGGAAAACAGAACTTGAAGATATTATCTCCTGCACACTTCATTTTATTCCTTATTTCTTGAGATGAAACAGCAATAACTAGAAAAGTCCTTCTGTGTGTTTAAAACAGAAAGTTAATCATGCTAAGCAGAAAATTATTGCTCAAAAGTCTATGGTTTTATGATTCTCTTTTGCATATCTCAAAGAAATTACTTCAGCAGAGATAGAGGGTTAAATTGAAATTTATTGCTTTGGCTCAAGATAGCTTTCTGGTGGTATCTATTTTTCTTTTTCTAACCTAGGGTGTATTTTCACTACAAGTGATAATTTTTTTCATTCCATTTCTATTTATGTGGTAGAGGAATCTTTCATTCCTTTCCACTTTACCATACAATAGTGTATGTGTATGTTGCTGTATTTGATCACTTTGTTTTGAATATAAATATTAACAAAGCTGACTCAATAATGTTGCTCACAAAAATTGCTTTTACTTCTTTTACTTGCTATTAAGGTGGAAAAAATAAAATACAGTGAAATTTAAGGGTGTCAAGATTTTACCACTGCCATTATTTCTTTGAAACTTTCTATTAGAACAGTGTTTCCAAAAGGACAAAATAGATTCCTAAAATATTTTTCTTAAAAAAATTAAGTCATCAGATTAGTATGGGAAAAGCTGTATACTCTATTTCCTTTTTTAAATATGTTAATATATACATTGATTTAGCCAGTATCTTTGTCCTGTGACCTTCACAATTGTTTTTAAAGATTTATCCATTTATGCAAACAAGAGCTGGGGTACAGGCCAGAGATGTAGGGGGGGGTGAGAGGATTCACCAGAGACAGAGTGGGGAACAGAACAGGCAGACCGACCAAAGCACACTGCTAAGGGGAGCAGCAGGCGAGTCAGGATAGGTCTGCTGTGACATGTGGGTTGCTCCCTGGCCGTCCAGGGATCAAACTCATGCCGCAGAAGTTGCTATTGCTTCATAGTGCAGTGCTTAACCCCTTGCGCCACCAGGGAGGCCCGACCTTCACAAATGTTTATGTTTGTATGACTCCTTACCTTTTGCCATCACAAATGAGACCATAAACTCTAGAGGAAGCTGATGTAGGAACAATGACCTTCCACGACTGCTCTGGGACAAAGCTTTAATAAATCTTCTGCCATGAAGTCCTTTGTCATGAAACTATGGATATATTTCAAAAGGATTACTCTTCTCCCCTGCCATTATCAGGAATAAATTTTTCCTATGAGAACTTGGTCAAGCTCCTGGAAGTAAAGTCCATGAAGTTTGACCATCAAGACTGCCTTCAAGAATTTCTCACTCCCAAGCTAGTCCCATACTTAGCCTCCAGCAAGTAGTCAAAATTACAGTTCAGTGTGCCTACCAGTTAATGACTCTATTGTCAATAGCTTTTATATCCAATAAGCAGATCCCAGCTATTATTCTCTATTTATGTTTCTTTATCTCAATCTATGTTTATGTTTGTATCTATATCAGTACTTTGGAAATTGCAGGTATTGGTGGAATGTGTTACTTATGTTTCCTTACCCATGACTTAAATCATACTGTGTTTTATGTAGTAAATGCTTAATAGCTTCTCACCTATAGAGCTGCTTATTTCAAAAACAGAAACATTTATTAAAACATATATGATCATGTAACTTGCTTTGCTTCTCCATTAGCTTTTCATCACCTAAGAGGGGATACACCTATATGAACACTTGGTTCTAGATTGCCTGCTTTCCTCTGCCACTTATCAACCCAGTGACTTTGATCATCCTACTTGTCTCTGTCTCATTCCATTCATGTATAATAAAGGCAAAAATAATTCCTTGTTGTGAAAACTGTCCAGAAGTCAAATGAGTTTATACATCAACATAAAGCATTTTATATGTAGAACACTGTCAGGTATGCATATTGTAAGGGCTTAGTATGTGTTGGTAGCCATGAGGGCAATACCATGATTCTTATTTAGTAAAATCTTTGTCTTTGTAAAACCTGAGATGTTTATTATTTGGTCTTAGCTATCCTTGATCTTTTTCATCAGCCATTGTCCTCATAGTATTAAATGTTATTTTGTTTGTTTTTGAGGTCACCATGGTCAAGGACATTTATATATGATTCAGAGATAGATGGTTACGTCTCTTCAGGATTAAACTTCTGATGGCTCCCTAAGTATGACACATCTGATCATTCTTTGTCTTTTCCAAACATGCTGCTGCCTTGGCCTAGGATATCTTTTTTCTATCTCTACCTGCCAGCACCCTCTGCATTCACCTAATCTCATCTCTAACACTTGTTTTTGAGAAAGACTTACTGATTCTTCCATGCAGCCCTAGTGCTTCTCTTCCAGGGTTTGTATTGCACATAAATATCAATACGACAAACTGAATGCTAATGTATTATTGTTGTTTATTTCTTAGGCAGTGATAGTAGGAGTCATGTCTTTTCATTACTGTGATCAGCTTGGTGCTTAATACAATACATCGTTATTCAATAAATGTTTATTGAATTTAATGTAGGTAAAAGAGCTCTGAAGCAGAGATTGGCCCAATTCAAATGATGTTTACAGTTAGACTATTGCACTGACACCCCAGTACTCCTTCCCACAGGGTTCGTGTGTCTGTCTTTCACACTAGAATGAGAGCTAATATGTCAGTTTTGCTTATTTGGTTTTTTAGATGCTAATGGAGAATCTTACACAGCAATAGCTATTCATTAAACACGTAAATTATCCCAGTATTGCATGGTGAAGGAAAGGATGAGAGAAGGAAAAATAAGTTTGGGAGGATAAATGACCAAGAGAAAGGTTTGCACAAATTACTGATAGAAAGGGAAAATGATGATTCAAGTAGGTTAGTGTAAATATAAAATTAAGAGCTTATGTTTTTTTGTTTTTCCTTCTTTTGGTTAAAAATGTCAAGGATTGGGCCTCCCTGGTGGCGCACCAGTTGAGCGCTGGGTTGCGAAGCTGCCCGCAGTCTCTACGGCACCAGTTCTATCCCTGGCTGCTCCCCGGCCACCAGAGGAGGGTCCCACATGGCGCAGACCTCTTCTGCCGCCCGCTGCTTCCCTCAGCAGTGTACCTCAGTCCTTCTGCCTGCTCTGCTCCCCGCTCTGGCTCTGGTGAATTCTCTCACCCTCCTGCACTTCCCAGTGTTTGTATAAATAAATAACTAAAACTTAAAAAAAAGAAAATGTCAAGGATCTGCAGCATTTAAAAAGGGACTGAGGGCCTCCCCGGTGGTGCAGTAGGTTGAGTGCAGCGCTGGGAAGCTGTCTGCTGCCTCCGCAGCACCTGTTTGATTCCTGGCCGGCCAGGGAGAATCCCACATGGCACGGCAGACCTCTCCTGTCTCTCCCACTGCTCCCCTCAGCAGTGTATTTTGTCAGTCTGCCTGTTCTGCTCCTGGCTGTGTCTCTGGTGAATCCTCTCACCCTCCCGTGACTCTGGCCTGTACCCCAGCTCTTGTATAAATCAAAAAAAAAAAAAAATCTTTAAAAAAAAATAAAAATGGACTGAAAAGTAAATTTAAAAGCTCAAGTAATTGGATAACAACATTTTTAAGTTTAAAATATATTTTCTTTTTTGTCTCAGTAAAAGTGATAGCATAATTTATGAATATAGAAATGCTATTAATTATTGAAAGATAGAAATGAAAACTTACAAATTGAATATAGTTATTTTTTCCATTTGATAATTTAGAGGAATGTGATCTTCTGGCTGTTTTGCTCTGATAGCCTGGAGCATAATTTCAGAAGAGTTCAAAATATAAATCATTCATTTCAGAGGGAATTTGTAGAATTTCAGAAATAGAGATAGTGATGATAATATGTATCTTTCTGACAGGTAGAACAGAGTTTGATAATTCTCTGCTATTTTATTATATATGATGTCTGCCAGCCAGGAATATTATATTTTATTATATATGCTATATATATAGTATTATTTAACTATTAAAATTATCATAATATTTATATGTTTTGCTTGAAAAATCAATCTGATGTATAAATTTGATGGGATGGAAAGCAATATGAGCTACTTTCTACAAAAACTAATGTAAGTGAATTTATACTGCTGATACTGGAAGAAATAGGCTTTTCTGCCTACAGTTTTGCTCTACTTTTGCTAAAGTTAATTTGTGATCTTCAAGAGTATTAACACAGTATCACTTGCTCAATCTGAAGCACTATTTTTGTAAATATTAAAATACCTCATGTACTAAAAGACATTTTAGTACATTTGTACTAAAAGACATTTAAGAAATCTTTATTTGGAAATTTGAGAACTATTTTTAGATATCCAAATTCTTGTGAAATTAATGGATTAATGTTAGTATTGTAAGCCACCCACATCAAAAACAGTCACAATCCCTGAAAAAAAATGAGGATGTCTTTTGTATAAAGACAGAATGATTTATTTTTAAATGACCCTTGTTTAGGGACATAGACTGGCAACACCCAAACTGCCTTTTCTACACTGTTTCTTATCCTTCAGCACAGAAGCTCTCTGCTGAAAATGAATTCCCTGTGTTTTTTGTACTCTTACTATTTCCCCTATTGCCTATTCATTATATATTTTAAAAACATATAAACTAACACTATCATGGTCATCTGTAACCATTTACTTTGAGAAAGGAGAGTGACAATCAGATTTATATAAAATTGTGTGTTTTTTAAAAGATTTATTTATTTATGCATACAAGAGCTGGGGTGGAGGCTAGAGGTGTGTGGGGTGAGAGGATTCACTGGAGACAGGGTGGAGAACAGAACAGAAAGACTGACTGAAATACACTGCTTGAGGGGAGCAGCAGGTGAGGCAGGTGTACTGCGCCATGTGGGTATCTCCGCGATACGTGGGTATCCGCACTGCAGAGGCTGCAGATGGCTTCACAGCTCTGCACTCAACCACCTTTGCCACCAGCTTTTTAGGAATGTTTTGCTTCTTTGAAATAGTAGGTATCTGAATGTTGCAATATAGAGAGTTCACCATGTTTTTCATTTATGTAAGATTGGTGGCTCCTTGAACCATACTAACAGCTTCAACCTGAACTTGCCAAATCATGGCAGCATCTCTAAGAGAAAGTGGACCTTTTGGAAAATACATGCTTCTAGATGGAGCAAATGTATTCTTACACTGTCACCAGTATTTATATGGGTTTTCCATTATGAATTAGAGTGGTCCTGAATACTGTGAATTCTCACTTCAGTGTTAAGCTTTGGTTTTCTCCCTGCTTTCTCTTCAAGCTCTCTTATCCCAAATGTAAATTTTATCTACAATATTCTAAGACATTCCAGAACACGAGACAATTTGATAGACAGCTAAGTAATTTGGATCTTAAAATTCTTCTTTTGGTTTGTGTTACAAGGGTGCTATTTTAAATCCATGAAAAATTATCTTCTATTTCCATGACTTATCTTTGGGTAAACAGATTTAGGTAAGAAGTGAAGTAACTTTTTCTCTGAGTTCTTATATTGCTGTTTTAAAATACATATTTCTCTCCTTTAACTCGTTTAAAATGCTATACATAGATACTGTATGGTCCCTATTACACATGTACTGTCTTATATCAGGAGGCATCAATGTTATCAGCAGGTATCATTCTTATCCCTGTAAGGTACTGAATTTCTGAAGACATCATACAACTTGCCCATGTAATCCAGTTACTTTAGTATCAACCTTAAAGAGTTGATCAAACTCAGTTCTACCTGATTCCCAAATCTATGTTTTTTGTCTGTATGCCAATGCTTATCTTTTTATACCATATCTATGTTTATTTTAAAATAAAACCCCTTTAATAAATCATTCAGTAATTTCATAATTTATACCCCCTATATTCAAAGTCCATTTTGTGTTTTTCATGATACGATCCATATGCCCCAAGTGTACATGCATTCCATTTTCAGAAGTCAAGTCAGTTATGTTTCTTCTCAAGTCTGCTTTATATTTATTGCAATTGTGAAGGACTGGTGTTGTGTTAACTACACTGTCCTCGGGCCTCCCCTGGTGGCTCAGGTGATTGAACGCAGTGCTGTGAAACTGTGCTGTCCACAGCCTCTGCAGCCCCAGTTCCATTCCCACCTGCCCGGGAGGCTCCCACATGGCGCAACAGACCTCTCCGGTCTCACCAGCTGCTCCCTTCAGCAGTGTATTTCGTCAGTCTGCCTGTTCTGCACCCCGCTTTTTATCTGGTGAATCCTCTCACCCTCCTGTGCATCTGGCCTGTACCCTGGTTCTTGTATAAATAAATGAATCTTTAAAAAAAAAAAAAAACTACACTGTCCTCTTAGAGATCTTTGCATCACTTTGATAAAAATGCTCTTATGATTGGGAGTATCTACTTAGTCTCTCTTGGATCTCACAGATAAACCTGCCAACTCAGATGTCAATATAACTGCAGAATGTGTTGAAGGCAATTTGGGAGGTTGATGGTTAGTGAATCCTGTGGGGCTTCGTCTCACATTTTTCCTACCATGGTCACAAGGGTCTGAAATGTTGACAGTGATAATTTAGCCCTAAGCAGAGCTACTATTAAATTGTCTAGAGGCAAAGAAGCTCAGACTTCCTCTTCTCCATCTCTGAGTCACCTCTGTACTCACTTTTCTCCTATTAGTGACCCACTCATTTTTGTGTGATACTACACATTTTTCTTACTGTGAGAGAGAGAGAGAGAGAAATAATTTTGTATGTGTGTATGCTTCACACACATGTGTGTATCAGCAGGTATTATTCTTAAACCTGTAAGGTACTGAGTTTCTGAAGATATTATATAACTTGCCCATTTAATCCAGTTACTTTAGTATCAACCTTGAAGAGTTTGATACTATGTGTGTGTGCTTCAACTAGCACACTGTACTGCTAGGAATTGGGAGTGATCCTGTTCAGTGATATGCTTGTCATATGCATTTATTTATATATATATATATATATACACATTCACTCCACTGGTAACATGCCAACCTCTGACCATTTGCTGTGTATGTGTGTATTTCTCCTTTGTACTTATTTCAAGGTTCCTGTAATCTTATGTGCTACCCCTAGTCTCTTCACAACTCAAACAATTGCGTTTTGCACTAAAATGTACTGTTTCCTACAGACAATTGTTTTTAAGTCACAGAAGAATACTATTCACAGAAGGTGACTCAAGAATAATGAACCTGACAGAAAGTAAAAATTTGGTCAATTTAGTTATTCACTAACCTTATTTTGACCAAGAGATGTGGTAGTTGGTATCAAATTAATCTTTGTAAACTACAGATTTTTTTTACGGTGTTAAAATATGGAGGAATATCTCCATTAGACTGACTTTCTAAATGATTTCCTTAATTTGGATCTTGTAAAGAGAACTTTGAGCCACCAGCACTTGGACTGACTAGATACTCAGTTGTCTTGGTGGCTGGCCAACTTTCCCTCCATCTGTGAGCTGAAGCACGCCACCTCCTTCTTGCAACCTCCCTGATCCTTCAGGCAGAATAGATGCTTGGGTCTCTGTTTTCTCCTTATGTTCTATGCATATGTCTAGCAAGAGCCCTTTTAGGTATTACTTTGCAATTGGAACAGGCCTCCTTTCAGAGTCCCCATGACATTACTCAGTCCACACAAGTGGAAGTTATTTTATCCTCACCTATCTGGGCCTCACAGAGTGCAGGGCACGTAGGAGAAACACAACGAGGGCGGATGGAGGGATGAATACAGGAGCAAATAGGTAAACCCTTACTCTAGAAAGCTTGCTTTTAAATAGCATAATGATTACTGGTAGTCAACTTCTGGAACAAAACTATAATATAATAGCACAAGCTGTGAAAACCAGATTGTCTCTGTTTGAACCTGATTTCTGCCAAATCAAGCTTTTGTTCCTTAGGTAAAGTACTTAACCTCACTATAGCCTCACTTTCTAATTTTGTAAAATGGATAATAGTAGCATCTCAAGTGTTTTGTGAGGATTTAATGTGACAACACACACCAAGTCTTGGAGGCAGAACCTGGCACATAGTAAACTTCTCTGTTCTGCCTCTTACAGTCTACAAAGAGAAAGCAAAACTGCAATGTGCTAGGATGCAGACTGCTTCAAAAATGTGTTTGGGGAAAGCAGAGAAGATAAATGGAAATTCAGTTATGCTTGATAAATATCCCATGGTCTTGTGCTCTGAAAGGATGTCTTTGTTAGTGCCCTTTTGTCTGGAACAAGCAGGGGAAAGAAAGCTCAAGTCACAGTGGGCCTCTCTGATGCTACTAATGGGGCCCAATTGTTTAATCTGGTGGGACATTTGCATGTAATAACAGCCATTATTTAGCTCATCCAATTTAGGTGAATGCTTATGAGAGGTAAATAAAAGTTAGGGTAACTATAGAGTATTTGTCTAAATCAGAAAAGGGATTATATTATAATTATATTGAAGAGTGGGCATAAGCAGAACCATTTCATGCAAAGTGTAGTTACTTAGAAGCACAGTACATACTTTAGGCAAATATATAGCCTGGTTGTTGTAAAAACCTTTCTATTATATTTTACTGGATGGACAATGTTGCCTTGAAAGTACTCTCAGAAGATGAATGAATCGTTTATCTCAACTATGCTTAGTTCCACTTGTTAGTATCTATATTACAGTTGCTTTTGTTTTCTGCAGCTATCCCCAATGTTACTATCAGCTGACTTGGCCTGAGCAAGTCTAATTCCTCTTTCCTGTTGTAGACTGGAAAGTAATGTTGAAGTAAAAGAGGATGACATGAATTAAGAAATTAACTTTTCACTAATATGAGTTTTTAAGTAATGATGACTTCCTCTGAGTTGAATTCTGTTTGTTTGTTAAACAGTGAATTGTAATCAGTAGAGTTCAGTGAACCCAGGTCTTTTGATTGACAGCAAAAGAAAACGGAACCAATTCAAATGAGTGGCTTTCTTTGGTTGTTGACCTTGTTGGGATCAGAACCTGAACAGAACTCAGGTTTCTGTTATTGAATCCAGTGGTCTCTTCAGTGCCCTAGCTACATCATCAAAGAATCCTGTGTCTGAATAAATTAAATAACCCTCTATATCCTCTAGTGCAAAGCTTTCTGCAAAAAAAAAAAAAAAAAAAAAGTATAAAATTAGGGAATTATTTACATCTGGCTTTATCCTCTGGTGAGAGCATTTGGAATTGAGAGAGCAAGTGGCACCCTGCCAATGACAAATGGAGGCGCTGAGATTGCCTTCCCATCATCCGCTACCTTTTATGGTGTCAAGGGATTTCTTGCTCTCCTTTGTGACCCAGCTGCAAAGCAGCTGTTGTTGAGGTGCCTGTGTTTCTACTCACATAGCACAGCTTTCCTAACCATCCCCACGGGATCGAAACTTCTGCAGCAACCCTGAGCTCTTCAAGCCAAAGCTGGCTCTACGGGGACCAATCAGCACTGCCGCTTCCATGCTATATTGTTAAACAGTTTGGGATGGAGTGATCCAGTGAATACTTAGGAAGCCGGTCACGACAAGCAAGAGACACTCCTTGTACAAACAGCCCAGCTGAGTGGTTGGAATTCTGGCTAATAACTAAGACTCTGGGACTTCCTAATTGCAGTACTTTCCTAGACAGATCACACTAACTGCTATATCATCTAAAGTTTCCTATTGGAAACTGTTTTCTATGAATTTTTGGTTGCTATCTTATGACCACAGATTGTTGATGAAAATTGTACTTCATTCTTTTCCTTTTGTAGAGAGATGTTGACAACAATGTCAGTAAGGCTGCTATTTTGGGAATCTCTCAGGCTTCAAGATTTAGTTAGATTCATCTTCTAGAAACAATGTGATAGATAGTTGAGACATTACTTTCTAAGGAGAGTATGCATTTAAGACGTGTTTACTTTCTAAGATTAATATTTTCATGCATTTATGACCACCTAGTGTGCACCTGGGTCTTGGATAAATGTTGACTAAACAATTCTACATGTTTTACAATTAGAAAATAAATGTTAATTAGAATTCCTATGTTAAATGTCACAACAAAAGTAGGAATCAAGTGTTGTTAGAGCATCCACAAGGAAAGAATTAAATTTAAAGAATTCTGTGCAAAATTAATTTGGCCACGGCCCTAATTGGATAGTCATCTAAGACTTTTGAAAATCAAATTGGGGGATATTTTCCCTTCTAATTTTAAATTAAGAAAAAAAAAATCCTAAGCATTCATTTTCGTGCCCAGTTGTAATTTATATTTGGATTTTCTGTGACCTTTTCCAAAACATTCATTTTGTGTTTCATCCCCTTCTGCTGACATTGTCCTGTCCCCTTTTACTTCAAAGCCTGATGTATGGACGGAGTGATCCTCAATTGTCGCATCCATTTCCTCACCTGCACCCCCCAAATTTTCACCTCCTCTTTCCAACCACAAAGCCCTGTTATTTCATAGACACACACCTTACTGAGGTTATTAGGGTTATCTCTGTCACTAAACCCAAAAGATATGTGTCAGCATTTGACATAATTGACTGCTGCTATTTTCTTGAAACAGTTTTACCTTGCTGTTCGCCACTTGATTCAGCCTGATTAACAAACCACAGCTTTGACACCTCAGGTATCTCAAAGGTACCTCATATTCATTCTCAGAACTGGGCTTATCATCTGACTTCCTCAAGCTGAGCTTTCCCCATATTTACCAGTTTTCCTTCAATTTAACACTCTGGGAACCTGAGGGTCATCTTTGTTACATCCATTTCCCTCATCACACCCCTCCTGTAATTCCATCTATGTCACCTAAATAACTTTCATGTCAGCCCACTAATCTTCATCTCCATTATTACTCCCATCACTCTTTATTTGTTTTTTGGGTTTTTTTTTTTGTTTATAGAGGCATGTTTTTAATTTATTTGTTTGTTTGTTTGTTTGTTTTGTTTATACATGCACTGGGTACAGTCAGAAGCGCGGGAGGGTGAGAGAATTCACCAGAGCCAGAGCGGGGAGCAGAACAGGCAGAAGGACCGAAGTACACTGCTGAGGGGAGCAGCGGGCGGCAGGAGAGGTCTGCGCGCCATGTGGGACCCTCCTCCCGTGGCCGGGGAGCAGCCGGGGATTGAACCGGCGCCGCAGAGTCTGCGGGCAGCTTCGCAACCCAGCGCTCAACCACTGCGCCACCAGGGAGGCCCTCCCATCACTCTTTAGAAGCCTCATCTACCTTTATTCCTTCTGTCCCCATTCCAGCCCTGAGATACACATGGCCCTGAGAGTGACATTTAGAAAACAGATGATGGATTCTTTTGTACAACCTGTAAGTCAGGTGTGCTCTGCTCTTCCTTGCTCACTGCTGCTCTTCTCTCTTCTTACTCACCCTGGGATCCAGTAATGTTTCTGTGTCCTAGAAATTTTACATTTTCATTGCCTCTACTTAGAATAATTTCTTCATCTCTCCTTCAACTACTTAATCATCCAGATCTTTCAGATTTTCTGAGCTGGGAGCATTCCCTTTGGAAACCTCCCTGAGTCCTTCCCAAGGTAAAGCTAAGTGCTCTGTGTACAACTCACAGCCCTTGTTTCTCTCCACTCCCGAGAGCCACCATTTTAGAAACATCACTGGGCAGGAGCTGTATCTGTGCCTCTTCATCATTTTCATCCTAGTGTTAGGCACATATTAGGTAATCAATCAGCATGTGCTAAATTAAGAAGATCAATGGATGAGCATCCCTGTGGTGCAGGGGTTAAAGTCTCAGCACGATCAAGCTATCACCATCCACTGCCGCCTGAGTTTGATTCCTGGCCAGGGAGGTGACCCACATGGCATAGCAGACCTCTCCTATCTTGCCTGCTGCTCCCCTCTGTTGTGTATTTCAGTAGATCTGCCTGTTCTGCTCCCCACTCTGTCTCTGGTGAATCCTTTCACCCCCACACACACCTGGCCTACACCCCAGTTTTTGTATGCATAAATAAATAAAATAAATCTTTTAAAAAATCAATTTCTGAAAAAAAAAGAAAATGAACAAATATGATGAATTGCTAAAAGTTTATGCTTTTATTTTATAAAACATTTTTCTGTTTGGTTTGTGATTCAAAGATAAACTACACACATTATTCTAAAGTTGAAAAGTAGCCAATTATTTTAATACTTAAAATGCTTTGCATAATTTTAAAGTAAAATTTTAGAACACTTTACATGCAGTTCAATTATAAATTTGATTCAAACAAAATTACTGCTTTCATCACATCTTCCTCCAAACACATTAATAAATTATCTGAATATTGTTCTTATCAACTGAGATTATTAATGGAGAAGACATATGGTGAGATGTTGGTTTAACTTGCCTTTGAACTTAGGATAGCAGCCTCAGTGTAACAGCGTAAATAATTTGCCCAGATGGAGTTTAGGATTTAGTTGTATCCTATCAAATTAATTATCTCCCATTGAAATGTTATTATGGTATGTGTGGATGACCTCTTTAAGCTTGAAGGGAAAATATACAAGTGAACAGATGTAGAAAGGAAATGAAAACTTGTAATACAGCAGGAAATCTGAGTGAGCCAAACATATTTAGTTATGTAATAACTTCGAAATTACATATTTGGTATTTATATCTTAAGATCTAACTTTTTACTTATAATATCAAAGCTATGTAGAAAGTAACAGTTAAGTTTGAATTTCTTAAATTATCAAATATTAAAGGCAAATTACTTAACATTTTAAATAGTTATTTTAAATGGTTCTGTACATTTACATTTTATAATGCCTTTTAAATATATTTTTCTCTAATTGAAAACTAATTAAACTGTAAATTCTGCCCCCCCCCTTTTTTGCATTCTTTTACTTTCTTCTCCTGCAAGGTGATATTTTTCTTCCCAAAGTTTGGGTGAAACCACTTATATGGCCAGCCTTTCTGAATTATTCCTTGATAACTCTCTTGCTGTAGCATCTCAGTCAAATAGAATTAATTATTCTACTACATATGTGACTTCCTAGCTGTACGTGTTCCAATTTAATCTTTCCCACATGAATAAGTAACTGTATTCACCTACGGGCCACAAGCCACAAACTACAGCGTCATCTGTGACTGTTGTTTTTGTATGCTGCCCATATCCATCAATCACATTATCTTCAAGAGATTTTAAATCTAACCACTTCTCACCACTTCACTGTTGTCTCCCTAGTACTAACATTGGAGTATTAACAACCTCCTAAGTGTTCTCCTTATTTCCTCTTCTGCATTTGCCACAGTCAGTTTTCCACTCAAAATATAGAGAGTTTCTGTTAAAATGTAAGTAAGAAAATTCTGTACCTTTATTCAAAATCCTCCATAGTGTTCCTTTCTACTTCAGTGCAATTCTAGTGCTTACTTCAGAGGCTTATACACCAAATTCAAATGGTGCAGAGTATTAAGCATGGTACCTGCATAAGAATGACACACAAATCATTCCATGTTTTGTGCATTTCCCAGATGTTGTTTAACCCTTACTGGCTAGAGCAAGGAAATGGTGTGAGTCAAAACAATGTGTGATATCTTATATTAAAACTGTGATTTTTCACTATGAAAAAAATCAATTCCAAACTCCTTAAAGTGTCCAGACCTTCATGATCTAGTCCCTCCTGTCTCTCACACTCATTTCCTACAATTCATTGCAGAATTTACTCCATTGCCACTATATTGATTTTCTTGTTAGGTCCTGCAACCCCAGATATTACAGATTATTACATGCATGCTTACACCCTTTATTTAGGTCACTTCTCAGATGTCACTAAAGGTCTTTCTTGACTATATATTGAGCATCACCAACCCTATCGCCTGTTCTGTTCTGTTTTGCTTTCTCCTTTTACACTGCAAATATTAAAGATAAGCTGATAGTGTTAATTACTCCTGTGTAAACTGTCCACTCCACCACTAGAATGTGAACTGCAGAGGCAGGAACTTTGTGTTGATCACCAAAACCTAGAACATATAGGAAGAAATTAATATATTTCTATAAGGGAATTGTCACATCTCTGAAGCCTTTTTTCCCTTTTCAGTAGACCCAGTTGTATAGCATTCTCATGGTACTTTAACACATCACTACTTTTTAACAGGCTACTCTAGATGTGTATTTCTCATCAGTCTATAAATACCATGGGACCAACTCCTTTGAAATTTCACCAGTAAAATGAACAAGTGATACAGTTAGTCTCCTTATAAAGATGTTCTTTCAGTTAAAAAAAAAATTTAGCATCCAAACTACAATTTGCAGCCTGTTATTTCATTTAACTATGGATCATGAAGATCTCTTGCAGCTTAAATAATTTTCTGCAAAATTTATATATTTTTTTAATAATAAATTTTATTTTTATATTCCCCATACAATTGCAACCCCCTTATTTTGACCCCAATCCCTCCCCTCCCGCCCCCTAACCCCCATAGAGTGTCTCTGGTTCATAGTTTTTTGTTGATTTTGATAAAAATTTAGCAGATATATAGTATTTCATTGAAATGTCACCAAAGTGTATCAATGATTGGAAGGCTTTATATACATGCCAGTTTCTTTCCCAGGAAGATCACATCACATTTAACTATATTTTAACTATGTGTTCCAGGAGTTCCTACTTTTATAAATTCTTAGTAATATTGCATTCCCTAGTAATGGGGAAACATCATGAAGATGAATAATCACATTGCAATATATTTACATTTTAGGTAAGTTGAACATTGAGCAAGTTTAACATGATTGGTAGCCTTATTGTGTCATATTTTAAAGCTTTCCAGAAAAAACATTCTTTCCCCCCTCAAAAAAATGTATGTCGTGGGCCTCCCCAGTGGCGCAGCGGTTGAGCGCTGGGTTGCGAAGCTGCCCACAGACTCTGCGGCACTGCTTTGATCCCCGGCTACTCCCTGGCCACCAGAGGAGGGTCCCACATGGTGCGCAGACCTCTCCAGCCGCCCGCTGCTCCCCTCAGCAGTGTACTTGGGTCCTTCTGCCTGCTCTGCTCCCCGCTCTGGCTCTGGTGAATTCTCTCACCCTCCCACGCTTCTGACTGTACCCAGTGCATGTATAAACAAACAAACAAACAAATAAATAAATGAAAATACATGCCTCTTTAAAAAAAAATGAATGTCGTAGTCATATTTTATGTGTCTGATACTTTGATCTAGGAAATACTTTGGTGGTAATGAGATAAAGTATCTTATCATAAAAGTTATTATTGCTCCTGTCCCTTCATTTGGCCTCTAATTAAGGTGAACACTGCTTAATAATATGTTAATTCTAGTTAGTAATAAATGACTTAGGAATATAAGAAATGGCTTGATATAAATCATTTTGGCTTGTAAGTTGAACTGTAAGCTTCTTTTAATGATTTTTTTCTTTTGAATAAGAAAGACTTTTATATAATGAAGATACTTCATATATAAACACTGTGATGTTAAAATATATTGTCAGATAATGCCCTCTTATTTGTAAAGTGGTCATCATAAATTATTTTTTCAAGGCTCTTCATTTACTTTACCTTATGTGTTCATTAAACTATAATGCATTGTTCAAACAACACATTTACCAAGCTACATGTGCGGCTTTGGACCTGTTTTATTGGCTGCTTCCCTTACTTACTGTCAACGTAGATATACACTCGAATGTAAAATGAAGATGTGATTTTCATTAGTTGTGAAAAATTACTGACATTCATTACTGTCAAAATTACCAGAGTAAGCATAAATGTATGGAAGTGACTGCTATATATACAATGACAGAAGGAGACATTTATTTTACCAAACTTAGCACAGCCCCAAATAAGCAGTAGAGCCACTGAAGGGAAATCCGCTGTTCTTTGTAACATCTTCATTGATATTCTTACCAATGTGAAGATAAAGGTAGTTCCTGGTTAGAAGATAAATATTTGATTGAGATTTGTATCTGAGCCAGTTCTGAGAACCTTTTTATAGTTTTATAAATCTTAGTTTATGTGACAGTTTCTAGATGTGAATTGGAGAAATTACAGCTTTGTTCACAGCTCTGTGCTTTACTGAAACCATATTAACATGTAAACTAAATAACTATGAGGTAACTATAAGCTATTAAATTATATAAAGAAAATAAAGGTAGCCTGTTTATTGACAGGTTATTATATTTATAGAACATTAAGATGGCTATACAAAGAAGTTAGTCTGAGAGGAGTAATTGAGATTTTAGACCAAGATCAGTACAGTACTCTGTTTCTGTCTCTCTGTCTCTCTCTCTCTCCCTCACACACTCACATTCATAATGCAATGCAGCAATGCAAAGTCTTGCTATTTTCTCTTGACAGTCAGTAAAATAGCAATTCTAGGCACACTGTGTGTGGGGTGGTTGATAAATGAGTACTTTGGTATTAAAAATTAAGTACAAAATTTGGTGTGGAGGGCCTCCCTGGTGGCGCAGGCGTTTGAGCGCTGCACTGAGAAGTTGTCCACAGCCTTTGCTGCGCGGGTTTGATCCCGGCCAGCTGGTGAGAATCCCACATGGCGGGGCAGACCTCTCCTGTCTGGCCCGCTATTCCCCTCAGCTTTGTATTTTGTCAGTCTGCCTGTTCTGTTCCCCGCTCTGTCTCTGGTGAATCCACTCACCCTCCCAAGTATCTGGCCTGTACCCCGGCTCTTGTATAAATAAATCTTAAAAAAAAAAAGTTTCAAAAAAATTTGGTGTGGAATTTAGTTTTTAAAATGAAGCATTAAACTGAAGTTAAAATAGTATAATTCTCTGTTATATTTTACATTCCTGCCTGCTGTTTTAAGTGAGTTCCAGGCATGTTTGGGAGGAAATATGTGTGTGTATTTGTGCTTGTATGATTGTATGTAAAAAAAAAAAATCTGTATTTGTATATTAGTTGGGAAGGGTATTGATTAACCATCAAAAGAGATATTGTTTGCCTTATATAGCCACTTAAGTGGGCATCTGTATCACTGACAGTAGCATCCATTGTAACTAGAAAACAAAATAAATTAGCTGACAGTGAACACACATGCTGTAGAATAAACTTTACTGAATATTTATCTTCCACGTACGTGTTTTATTGCTATCAATCACAAGAAGACCTGAAGAGTCTAGTCCTGGTTGAGATTGGTTTTATTCATGTGTTTAAATATAATCTTGAGTGTTTAATACTCAGCACAGTGCTACAAATACTATAGTGATATAAGTTTATGGATAAAATCAAAACCCTAATCCCCAGGTACTAATGCAGTCCTTAGCCAGGACAATGTCTCTGTCCTGGTTCTAGTCAGTTGTTCTTACTTCTTATCTTGCTCATTCTTCCCGTTGAGCCCATAGTCATTTGTGCTTCTTATAGTTCATCTGGTTAATTCTTTGTATCAGCACTGAAGTACTAGCTGCAGGGAATCTCTAATCTAGAATTGTTCAAAGTTCTGATGTTGAAAATAGTACTTGCCAAGTGTTTCTGTGGCTCTGTTTCTTATGTCCTTGACTTCCTAATCTTTTACACTATTGCTTTTTGCCTCTGTATACTGGATTTTGCTATTTTAACTGACTGGTGTATGGGTACAAGATCTGTCAAGTACAAACTGTAAATTCTTAACTAGAATGAGAAATATAATTTTACTTGACTACATTATTTTATATATGAAAACACCGGGTTTAATGTGTTAGAGTTCAAGTTTTACGACTTGACTTAAAAGTAATCATATCATCAATGATTGTATCATCAATTAAAAGGAAAGGGAGGGGCCCCCTCTTGGCACAAGGGGTTAAGACGCAACCTGTGAAGCTGTCAGCAGACTGTAGCACAAATTTGATCCCCCACCTGGACAGGGAGCAACCCACATGGCACAGCAGACCTCTCCTGACTTGCCCGCTGCTCCCCTCAGCAGTGTACCTCAGTCAATCTGCCTGTTCTGTTCCCCACTCTGTCTCTGGTGAATCCTCTTACCCCCCCCCCACACACACACTTCTGGCCTGTACCCCAGCTCTTGTATGTATAAATAAATAAAATCTTTTAAAAATTAAATAAAAGGGAAATTATTAAAATTGTCATAGAAAGCTTGATTTAAAATTGGGACTTCAACTGAGGCCTGAAATATAAAGTGCATATAAATGAATAAAAGAATGAATAACATTACAGACCAGGAGAAATAATTAGGGGAAGACAAAGGAGCTATAAGGGAAATTGGCCTCATAAGGTATAGGAATTTATCCAAGAAGATTTGAGCTAAATGGTGGAAGAATCTGAAAATTAGAGTGATTATTAAATAGAATGAGTGGAAACAAGGAGTTATTAAAATATTTTTGAACAAGGGTACCATATAAAAACAATCCCGTTTAAGGAACATTAATCTGTGAAAATGAAATTCAGTAAGCCAGGAAATCTGACATCTTTTGTAGCACTCTAAATGTGAATGTGGAATTTATTGGGGGGTAGGGAAATGTTACAAATGAGACATTTTAGAGGAAAATTGTGAAATTTAGCTTGTACCATGACATGAAGTTCTGAAAAGGATTTTTGAATTTCCATAGTTGGGAACCAGACATTAGCATTGAAGTTGGAAGGAAGAATTCTTTTGAGGAATTAGAAGGATGAAAAAATCAAAGCATGCTGGAGCTTTATATGCCAGATCTGAAACTAGTTATTTTCCATTTGACTTGTGATTTTCTTAGCAACCATTCAAAATTGATATTAATTATATTCATTTTTCCAAGTGAGGAAAGAGACAAAGATATTCAAGTCACACAGTTAAATAAGCATAGGGAAAAAGATTCAAACACTGTCTGTCGCTAGGACACTTGCCTCAGTGCTAATTGGAGACATTGTTTGCCCACAGTTCTCTGTGACTAATTCCCTCACATAATGGGTTGTATGTTCATTATGCACCTCCTGCAACTGGGACTTGAGGACTACTGCTCTGTTCTGTTTATGGTTATATTTCTAGTACTTAGAACTCTGCAAGGCAAATGGTAAATATTCAATAAATAATTTTTTAAAGATTTATTTATTTATTCATACAAGAGCCAGGGCACAGGCCAGAGGTGTGGGGGGTGAGAGGATTCACCAGAGACAGAGTGGGGAACAGAACAGGCAGACTGACTGAAATACACTGCTAAGGGGAGTAGTGGGCAAGACAGGAGAGGTCTGCCTTGCCATGTGGGTTGCCCCCTGGCCAGCCGGGGATCAAACCCGTGCTACAGAGGCTGCGGATTGCTTCATAGTGCAGCACTCATCCCCCTGTGCCACCAGGGAGACTCAATAAATAATTTTTAATCTACAAAATAACGGAAGAGGGAAATAAACCACAGAGCTGACACTAGAAACAGAGCCTTTCAACTCACATTCCTTTATTTATCAAAATCAACCTATTTTTTGGGTTGTTTGAACCACTGCAGGTCCAGACTTCCCAACCAATCTACCAAATGAGTAATGGTGCTTGATATGAGGAGTCTGTGTAACCAGTGGCTACTCCCCAATGCTTGTTGGTAGAAAATACTGACATAATCTAATAGACACCAGGATCAACCTGCTGAGAAATGACTTATCCACTTTCTTTACTGCCATCCCTCTACAACAACATAGTGAAAGAGTGAACTTGATGAAACATAGTGTTACCTTCCTCCTACCCATACTAAGCCCCAGTAATGCATGTGTTTGTTTGCCTTGTGCATTGGGTTGACTTAGGATCCTCTTGTGAGGATATTATTTTCCCCATTATTTTGACTCTTGACTAAATAAAAAGTGGTCGAAGCAGAAAGATGTGTCTTTGCATGATGGTTTAGTACTCCCCTCTCAAAAAGAATGTTCTGGCCATTGTGTTCATTTTGCATCTAGCATATGATGGGACTCATTACCTTTAATAACCTGGTCCACTGAGCAATAACCTGGTCCTTGAGTTCTGATGTATGTTTTTAATGCTACATACTATTGTTTTGTTAATGGACTATGCGCAGAATTTTACCATCCTGCTTGCTATGACATTGATAAATGAACCATTTACTTCTCTTCTACCCTTAAAAACTGAAGTAGAAGAAAGTTCACAGATTCTTTCTATCTTTGTATATAACATTTGTATAGACTTTATGGATGACAGCTTTGTTTTGCATTTTCTTTTATTATCTTCTCCAAGGCCTGTGTATTTAGTTTTCCAGTAGTGATTTAAAAGCTGACCATGTGTTTTTGAGGATCTATATATATGTGTATATATGTGTGTGTGTGTGTATACACACACACATTTATATACATATAACCAATCTACCAACAACCAAATTTACCATATATATATATATATATATATATATATATACACACACACACACAGACACACACATATTTTATAAACACACATAAGACAAAACTTACTGTCAGCTCTGCATACTATATATGTATGTATATATGTATATATAAAATAATAGATACCCTTTTCAAATTTATAATATACCTAAGTACTTCATGTGTATTGTTTCAGTTAACTCAATAATCTTATGTGATATTATCCCCTTAGAAATAGCACACTTTATTTCAGAGAACTTTGATTTTCAAATTAAGTGATTGAAAGTACAGCAAGTTCTTATATAGGCCCGCACCTCTACCACCTACATAGATTCTCCATTATTATCAATTTCCCTTAATGTTGTACATTTGTTATAGTTGATAATCTAATACTACACAATATTATTAAAGACCCTAGTTTACATTAGGATTCACTCATTGTGTTATATGTCTGATGGATTTTGACAAATGGGTAGTGATACGTACCCAATATTACAGTATCGTACAGATAGTTTCAATAGCCCTGCAAATCCCTTGTTCTCTACCTATTCTCTTTTCTAATAGAGAAAATACAATTAAGAGACAAAATAATTTTCCAAGGGTCACATTGCAACCCGTGTGTGGGAGCTGTTTTGCCTGCTTAGAATCTGTGCTGTCAATTCAAATGTCTCATATGTCAGACTGCCTAGTTTATATTACAGTTATTTAATCACTTAGGGAATACTAACTTGGTAAGGTTCATGCTGAACTTTAACTAACTTCATGAAAGTATGATGTGTGAGAAGCATTTTCCCTGTGCTTGCTTTTCTTTTTTCCATTGAAGTTAAAATGCTGTGAGAAATATTGCAGGGGACTTAAAATTTTTAATGACTGGATATTTGATGAGACTTGGAAATTAAACACTAGTTATTAACTAGCATAGCATTATTAATGCAAAAGGAAAAATGAAAATGTCTGTTGACTGATAATTTGATTATTACTTACAGGTAACAAAGGTTGTAGGACTAAATTCTACCTGCTAGGATAACGGGTGAATATCGATATAGTGACACTATTTTTAAAAGTGAGCAAATGAAGTAAATGAAGCAGATTTATGGAGGAATAGGTTAGGTTACATGGAGAATCGGCTATTAAGTTAATTGTACCTCTATCTTTGGAAGATTTATCTCCATAACAATGTTTTTAAAAATAAATGTGAAAAAAAGGAAAAACATCACCTGAAATGCATGTAGTAGACAGTATATAAGTTAGGAGGAACCGGCCAATAAGGTTGTTTCCCTTTTCTGTGGACCAACGCTTCAGGACACCACTCAATGACTTGCTACCCCTTGAATTAGCATAGACCTTCATTCCCACCATGCCAGACATGACAGTAGTGCTCCAGGAAAACTTTCTTGTTCCTACCTCCTATCCTGCGCCCCCTCTACCAATGGTTCCAAAGCAATAACTAGATAAAAAATGTATAATTTTAGGATCTGTCTTCATTATATTTTGTGAAGAACCTATGTATTGCAATACAATACAAAAGCCTTTCCCCCTAATTTTGCTTATTTTCTTCTGAAGTTGATGGTGATGTTAATTAAAACTGTAGCTAGTTAAATCCAGGTTAAATCCTAGATTAGAAGTATTGTCATCATGATAGCTGCAAGGATAAATAGCAAATAGCTGATGTTTGAAATCCAACAATCGTGACTTAGTTTCTAAATCTATGAAGTGAACAATTAGGACAAAATCATGTCCAAGGAAAAAAATGACCATAATTCTTTACAAGGAAAAAGAAGGAATTGAAGGGAAAAACTAAAAATAGAAAATGTTAATGACATTCCCTAAAAGCATTCCTTAAAACTATCTTATCTTTTTGACTTCTGTGAAACCATTTTTTCACTTTTTTTCTCTTGCTTCCTTGGCTGCTTCTCTGATCTCTTTGATGAACTCACTTTTGCCTTGTATTCTTCTAATCTTGGTGTTTTCCAGGATTCTGACTCCAGTCTTCTCTCCTAACATATTCTCCTTTGATCATCCTTATTTACATAAAAACAAAACCACTTTTTGATGATGATTTCTAAGTTGACACGGGTCTATTTCATTTGGACTCTGGAAGTGAAGAATCTCTCATGATCTGCTGCTGAATCATCCATTTTCTCTGTTTTTCAAGGGACGTAAGAGTGAGGCTGAAAAGTTCTTCTTGAAGGCTATTGAGCTGGATCCCACCAAAGGAAACTGTTACATGCATTATGGTGAGTGGTTGATAGTTTTTTCCATGTCCCTCACGTTATTTTTAATGTTGATATGAGATTTAGACTTTGCCGACAAAGACCATTGTGAGGAAACTGACTTAGTTGCAGAACACTGGGCCTCCATATACTGTAGTCTTATCTTTTCATTCAAAACAGTCCTTAAAGAGGCATGTGCATTATACTGTTCTTTAGTAATTTTCTTGGAACTTCAACAGTGAAGGCATTTTCACAGTTGTGTCTTTCAAATTCAGTTTGTAGTTTAAAGGACTCATCAGCAAAGCATCTCCATCCTTGCCTGCTGTATAGTACATAATAAAAATATTAGCTCTCTTTTCTTTCTACATGATATGGTATTGCTCATTGATTGTGTCATTTTGAAGTTTTAGAAGTTCACATTTTGGTCTCAAAATCTTGCTTTCTGGAAGATACAGATGTCCAACTTCTAAATGCCTGAGATTGGGGTCAGTGATAAACTGTAAAGGTTGTAAAAGATGTATCTCTCATTCAGTTTAGACTTGACCTTAATCAGTACAGAATGAACTTATATAACAACTCAGTAACACTGTACTCTATCATTAGTAGTGAGTCATGTGTTAAGTAAGGCAAAGTATATAGCTGGTTTAGTGTTGAGTAAGATGTGCTTATTTCCACCAGATTTGCAGTAGAATGACTTTCAAAGAGTCCCAAAGGAATTTACTTTGCTGATTGCTTTGAATACTTTGTATTAAAAAAAAAATGTTTTTTTGAATACTATTGCCTTGGATATGTTAGTTATTATCAAGCAGTAAACTTCAAGGAGGACAAAATAAAATCCTGAGAAAATAAAGATAATGTTTGTCATACTTAATCCTTCTTCCAATTTCCAGCTAGTAAAAATAAATCAGTGACAGGTTATAAGTGTGGAAAAATGGAAATAATAAAATGGAGGATTCCCCTAATTAACCACTAGTCCACTTGTTTATTTATGTTGTGTTTATATGTTTATAAATCTCGGGTTGTAATGCTTTATCTTTCCAACTTAATGCAGCATGCAATTTCACACAACTTACCACATAACCTCTCCTGATTTTGTTTCACAATGCAGTTTTATTGCTGTGTTAAGATCGCAATCAACTGATTTAAGTTTGCTGTAGAATTCATTTTATTTTTACAGGTTTTCTTATATAAAGTATTTTAAATTAGAATTTCTCATGCATACTATTTTGGACACCCCTACTGTGCATTGAAGTAGTTCCATTATTATTTCTCCTGAGGCTCAAAAGACCTCCTTAACTGTATTTTTCTTTTCCTTTCTTGCTGCCTGAATTTCCTTTACCTCAAACTCATTCTATTTATTGCATCTTCAAAGTTTGTTTCCCATAATTTTATTGTATGTTTTGAGCTTTCACAACCCTTTAAACTTCATCATTGATTCAATTGAGTTGCAGTTAAATACCACTATTAATTTTAAGAATTAGTCCTCATATTCATCTTTACCTACTTCTCTTTTTTTATTATAATTATCTTTATATTACATCCTAATCCTGACATTTTTTTTGTAGTGATGGTGCTTGGGGATATTTTTCCCATAATAAATTATTTGATTTAGCTTTTTTTTTTTTTAAAGATTTATTTATTTATACAAGCACTGGGTACAGTTAGAAGCATGAGGGGGTGAGAGAATTCACCAGAGCGGGGAACAGAACAGTCAGACTGACGAAATACACTGCTGAGGGGAGCAGCGGGCATGGAAGGAGAGGTCTATGCACCATGTGGGAACCTCACTGGAGGCCAGGGATCGAACTGGCACTGCAGAGGTTGCGGGCAGCTTCGTGGCCCCAGCATTCAACCACTGCGCCACCAGGGGAGGCCCTATTTGATTTAGTTTTAGCTGAACCTACAACAATTTTTTTAATGTATTAATTATTTGGAAGACACTGATTCTTCCTAGTACTTATGAATTAAAAAAAATTTTGATGTGAACACATGCATATTAGAAGAACACTTATTTTCTGTTTTATTGAGGTAACATTGGTTTACAATACCATATATAATTTTTTTTAGATTTATTTATTTGTACAAGAACTGGGTACAGGCCATATGTGTGGGAGGGTGAGAGGATTCACCAGAGACAGAGCGGGGAACAGAACAGGTAGACTGACTGAAATATACTGCTGAGGGGAGCAACGGGCAAGACAGGAGAGGTCTGCCTCACCATATGGGTATCTCCACGGACAGCTGGAATTGAACCTGCACTGCAGAGGCTGCAGACAGCTTCACAGTGCTGTGCTCAACTGCGTGCACCACCAGGGAGGCCCAACACTGTATACAATATAGGGGAATTCAGATGTATGTTAGCATACCATATCTTCCACCAAGGCACCCATAATCCTCCACTATATACCATTGGAGCTCCTTCCTTTTATTTCCTTTCTCCTTCTAGCCCTGGTAGCCTCAATTCTTCAGTCAGATTTCTAGGGTTTGTTTTGGTTTAGTTTTGTCTGTTCCTCCTCCCCCCTTTATCCCCACTTTATTTCCACATAGGAGTGAAATCATATGGCTTTTGTGTTTCTCCTTCTGACTTATTTCGCTTAGCATAGTCCCCTCCAGTTCCATCCATGTTGTCACAAATGGCAAGATTTTTTCTCTTTTTATAGCTGAGTGGTATTGCATTGCATGTATGTGTATAATGTATATAATATATATTATTATAATATATAATATATATTGCATATAACATAATATAATGTATTATATGTAATATACAGTATATGATATATGAAATAATATATAAAATATATAATATAATATATAATATATATAATATATACCACATCAAGATATACATTTACTTGTAAAGAAGGAATGATTGTATTATTCAATATTATCTTATGAAACAATTTCAATAGTTTTACCTCAGAAAAAAATTATTTTTATTCTGAAGTGGAAAATGGAAAGAACGCCAGATGAGGCATCAAAAAGGAATAGTTAAAGTATAACAATCTATAGGCAGACAGGAAGCCTGTAATTAAGTGCTCAATATTCCTTTCTCATTATGCTCAGCTTCTAAAGTTTGAATTTTTTTTTTTTGAGATTTATTTATTTGTGTATACAAGAGCTGGAGTGCAGATCAGAGATGCAGGGGGTGAGAGGATTCACCAGAGACAGAGTGGGGAACAGAACAGGCAGATTTACTGAAATACACTGCTAAGGGGAGCAGTGGACAAGTCAGGAGAGGTCTGCTGCGCCATCTGGGTCACCTTGCTGGCCTGGGATAGAACTCATGCTGCAGTGTCTGTGGACATCTTCACAAAGCTGCATCTTAACACCTTGTGCCATTAGGGAGACCCCAGTTTGAACATTTAAAGGAGCATTAGTGATTATAATTTGGGGAAAATACGTTTGGAAGGATTGAATTTTAGAGCTGGAATGTTCTTTTAGGCCCTCTATTCTAATTATGAGATTGAAAGCTAGAGAAATAGAATTAACTTGCCAAAATTAGCTGTAGATAACTAAATTTTGGGTTCCTTTATTATAGTCACTGATTTTTCTTCTATAATATATGTTCCATTTCTGTTTACAACATTGGTAGATAGACATACAGTTAGGGAGGCAGGGAGGGAGGTAGATATGATTAATAGGCCCTTCAGTTCAGAGTTTTATTTTTTTATTATTTTTTTTTATTTTTTTACATCATTGTTCATTTTTAAACAATATTTGCTTCCCCCACCCCCTCAGGTGTAGTCCCCATAGAGTTTCCTTCACCAATGCACCTGTGCACCATCATCTCAGTCCCCTGTGCTCCTCCCTCCCTTTATCCCTCTCCCTCCTCCTCCCCAGCAGGATGTCTCTGATTTATAATTGTCTGTTTTGCTTTGTTGTACTTTGTACTGTTATTATTTTTTTTACACTGATGTCTTATTTGGTTCCCCTATATTCCTGCTGTGCGTGAAACCATGCGATATTTTTCTTTTTCCTTCTGGCTTATTTCACTGAGCATAATTCCTTCCAGCTCCATCCACGTTGCTGCAAATGGCATGAGTTTATCTGTTTTGATTGCTGAATAATATTCCATGTGTATATATGCCACATCTTCTTGATCCAGTCAACTATTTTGGGGCATTTGGGTTGTTTCCAGGTTTTACCTATTGTAAATAGTGCTGTAATAAACATAGGTATACAGGTGTTCTTTTGAAACAATGTTTTTGTGTCCTCTGGGTAGATCCCTAGGAGTGGAATTGCCATGTCATACAGTAGCTCCATTTTTAGTAGACTGAGAAATCTCCAGACAGCTTTCCATAGTGGTTGGACCAGTTTGCACTCCTATCAGCAATGTAGGAGAGTTCCTTTTTTTCACCACATCTTTGCTAACATTTGCTGTTGCTTGTTTTTTTTTTTTTTTTTTTTTTTTTACTTTGACAACATAAATTTATTACATTTTTTTTTTAAATATTAAATTTTATTTTTATATTCCCCCATACAATTGCAAACGCCCCATTCTGACCCCAATCCTTCCCCTCCCGCCCCCCACCCCCCAAAAAGTGTCTCTGGTTCATAGTTTTTTGTTGATTTTGATTTTCACTTTCTTATATTCATTTTCCTGGTCCCTTATTTAAGTTTTCTAGATTCCTGCTATGAGTGAGACCATCCGGCATTTTTCTTTTTCTTTTTGGCTTATATTGTTGATTGTTTTTTTGATATGTGCCATTCTTATTGGTGTGAGTTGGTATCTCAATGTGGTTTTGATTTGCATTTCCCTGATGATAAGGGATATTGAACATATTTTCATATGCCTGTTGGCCATTTACATTTCCTCTTTGGAGAAAGGCCTTTTAAGTTTTTCTGCCCATTTCTTGATTGGATTGTTTGTTTTTGTTGAGTCAAGTGAGTTCTTTGTATATCTTTGTGATCAGTCCATTATCAATTGAATGGAGTGCAAAGATTTTTTCCCAGTCAGTGGGAAAACTATCACTATTTATAGACGATATGATAATATTTGCAGAGAACCCTAAAAACTCTACAGAAAAACTACTCAAAATAATCAACCAGTTCAGTAAAGTAGCAGGATACAAAATCAACACACAAAAATCAGTAGCCTTCCTCTACACAAACAATCAATCTGAAGACGATGAAATCAAGAAAACCATCCCTTTTATAATTGAAACAAAAAAAAATCTAATACTTAGGAATAAACCTTACAAAAGAGGTGAAAGACCTATACAAAGAAAATTACAAAACACTGTTAAATGAAATAGAAGAGGACACAAAGAAATGGAAAGACATCCCCTGCTCATGGATTAGAAGAATTAACATGATTAAAATGTCCATCCTACCAAAAGCAATATAGAGATTCAACGCTATTCCAATAAATATCTCAATGACAGTCTTCAAAGAAATAGAACAAATACTGATGAAATTCATATGGAACCACAAAAAAAACACAAATAGCCAAAGCCCTACTGATGAAAACAAAGGAGAAATGAGGTATCACACTTCCAAACTTCAAGCTATACAACAAATCCATAATAATTAGAAGTTTGGTATTGAAACAAAAACAGACACACAGACCAATGGAATTGTATAGAGAGCCCAGAAATGAAACCGCACTTATATGGACAACTGATCTTTGACAAAGGAGCAAAGAATATGCAGTGGAATACATTGCATTTTGTTTGTTCAATAAAGGTGCTGGGAAAACTCAGCCACCACATGCAAAAAAAATGAAAGTAGACCACTACCTCTCACCATGCACAAAAATTAACTCAAAATGGATAAGAGAACTGGACATAAGACCTGAAGCCATAAAATATATAGAAGAAAATATAGATAAAACACCACAAGACATACATCACAATAACATCTTTACAGACATCACTGAAAGCAAAGATAGTCAAGGAAAAGATAAACACATGGTATTACATCAAATTGAAAAGCTTCTGTACAGTTCAGAGTTTTTAAATGTCAAATTCATGTAAGTCATGACTTTGCTTAAAATTCTTCAGGATTTTTTTTCATTGATATGTATAACATGTGTCTACTAGGTGTAAGTTTTAGAAGGAAAGTAGTGTTATATAGGAAATAAGCAGTGTTATTATTTTTAAAAGATGATGAGGCGGGAAGGGGTGTACTTCTTGAAACCAAGTATCAGAAAAGGATTTTTTAGGAGGTAATATTTGAAATCTATGAGCCAGTTATTTTAAGAACCAGGTAAGAGCATTTCAGACTGAAAAAACAAAGTTCAAATGACACGGGTAAGAACCAATTTGTGTTCATTGCAGAGAAAGAAGGCTAATGTTACTGGTGCTTATTGAACCAGGTGAGAAAGTGGGAGGAGATGAGACTTGAAGGAGGCAGAGGGAAAGCCTGTGGGACTCTGTAAGCAAGGAAGGAGTTTTCATTTTATTGTAAGCAATGAAAAGGAAATTAGTAGAAGAGAGAATTCTAGAAAGGTCAGAATAGAACAAGGGCAACTCTATTGCTGGGTTTTAGGCAGGAGATGATGGTGGCATGGAGTTGTTAGTGTTTACAAGAATGTAAATATATTGAAATTGTATGCTAACTTTCTTTAGAAAATTCTAAGATTATTAGCAGTAGGAAGGACCTGTTTTCCATTTGCATCATCAACAGCTAGCATATTTGTCATACTCAGAGTAACGTGCAAGAAATGATGGTTGAACTCAGGAATATTCTCTATTAGAATTGGATGTTGGTTCCAAAATTGAAAGTTTGTACTGTTAGGATTTTTATTACTTTGGTCTAAGAAGGTAAATACTGGGAACCTCATATCAGCTCTTCACCAACTTAGTAGTTATGGATACTATTAAGGTATTTATATCTGTAGATGGAATGAATAACCACTTCTTAGCTTAAAATAAATGTTTAAATGAAAAATACATGTTAATTTTTTATCTTTATTTTATTGCTTTTCCAAATGCTAATGATAATGCCTGTGTGGGTGAGTTTTGCTTTAATGCAAATTCATTCTTCTAGGTGAGTATGTGCTTTTGATTAGCTTGTTAAAGATACAGGTGACTTGGAAAATACTATCCAGTTGAGACTGGGCAAAAAATCATAGGAATTTATATTGGGTATAATGGTAATAAGAAGGCAGTATTTATCAGTTATTTGTATTTTGAATTCACTAGTTTTATGAATTGGGCAAAGGGATTGTAGTGCATATTGCCTTTTATTCTTCAGGTTGTCTTGCAAGAAAAAAGGCTAGGCAGACTTGGACAGGTTTATAAAATTAGTTCAATAAAGTAATGATGAGTCTTTATGTTGCTTATTGTCTCAGGGATTAAGATGATTCTGCATATGTAAGGTGAAATAGCTGTTACGGACTTCCACAGTGTTTTTCAATAGTTAGATATCATGTTGTCTCAATAGATACTCAATTTCTCGCTGGAATTTCATTAAAATGTTTGAGGAATATGGAGAAAACATGTTTCAGATAGATGTATCATTCACTGGATAATGTAGTATTCATATGTCATCAAGTTTTCAGTATATCTCCATATACATATGAAATGAATCAAGTGTAGTCTTTAAGGATTTTAGTTCATAAAAATCAAAGGTAAGAATTTGGTTCCTTAGTGCCTTGTGTGGGCCTGTATTCAATGAAATGTGTGGATTTCCCTGTGGCTCCAATAGAAAGCATCTCCCCAAATGATGACAATCAAGATAAGAAAGCAATCCTTAAGAAAACAAAAAAAAATTACTAGAAAAAGACTGTTTTGTCAGAAAGGATATAGTTTTTTTCTTTACATGTATAGCAGTAAATTTGTTGTAGATTAAAACAATTGAAATTACTAAATACTTGCTATTTATATACCAAGTGTTGTACAAATCTGGGCATATGGGAATTCTTTAGACATCAAGGACAAAAGCATAAAAAGTTAAAAGGGAGGAGTTTGTAACAAATGCTGTTGGGTAGAAAGAAGTATGCTGATGCAGACCTTAGGTAGTTTCTTCTTTCCTCTTCCTCTTAACTATGCACTTCTAAGAATAATATCTTTAGTGTGTTTTCCTCATTGGTACTTTCGCTGGGTGATCTTCATTTCCAAGGGTTCAACTATACAGTGACAACTCCTGAATCTCTTACCTCCAGTCTCCAGCCCTGTAGTCTGAGCATAATACCAGTTTTAGGGACATATTAGGAAACAAGACAGGCTCTAGGGAGCATGCGAACTGATGAGGGAGGCACAAATTATAAAAATAATGATTTAATTATGATCAGTTTCATAAAGGAGACACAGTATAATTAAGGGTTTAAGATGAAGGGGAACTGTGCCTGATGAACTTACATGTGAGCTCTATTTCAACAATGAGTAAAAATTCAGAAGACAAAAGTGTGGAAATGAAGAGGGTGCAGTGGAGAACATTAAATTACAGAAAATGCTTAAGGCAGAAGGTATAATATGTGTCTGGGGAATAGTTCAAGGCAGAACTAGGACATAGCTAGAAGCTACAAGAAAGTACATTCTGGTTTCATAGAAAGAAGAACATCCAAATTATCAGAACCATGAGGTTATGAAATGAGTCCCCACAGGAGATAGTTCAAGTGTGGGTTTATAAGGATATTAAAGAGAGTCCAACCATTAAGAATGAGGGAGGGTGGCCTATAGGACTTCTAGATCATTTCTTACACTGAGGATCAGTCATTCTATCATTTTTCCTCTTGGGTCCACAGAATAGTATAGAATTTTTAAAAACTGTCAATATCTGAACCATTATTTTTATTTGAGTCTACTTTCAGTTTTAGTATCCAAAAAGTGGCTTACTGCAGTTATCAAACTCTTTATTAGACTCATCTAGTCTTTTGTTATTGGTCTTTTTTGAACACCATCTAATCCCTCTGCAATAAGAATGGATCAAAACTATATTTGATTGAGGGCCCTCCCCGGTGTCGCAGCGGTTGAGCGCTGGGTTGTGAAGCTACCCACAGCCTCTGCAGTGCCAGTTCGATCCCCGGCTGCTCCCCGGCCACCAGAGGAAGGTCCTACATGGTGCGCAGACCTCTCCTGCCGCCCGCTGCTCCCCTCAGCATTGTACTTCGGTCCTTCTGCCTGCTCTGCTCCCCGCTCTGGTGAATTCTCTCACCCTCCCGCGCTTCTGACTGTACCCAGTGCTCGTATAAATAAATAAATAAATAAATCTTAAAAAAAAAAGAAAGACCTAATTTTAAAAACAAACAAACTATATTTGATTGAGATAATGAAAGATCAGGATTTTAAGTGCCTTTCTGAATCAGAAATTACAAAGTCCAGTTCTTTCAACTTTAAAGTCTAGAACTTTATACTATAATATCATATCTATTTTTTGTATTCATATTATTGTTATAGTCTGCTTTTCTCCAGAATAAATACAGTTACATTTTATTATGCAGTGCAGGCTAGTTGAGGAAATTGTCAAAATATTAGGTTTGATATTTTATTGGTGAACTCTAAGTTTGAAAATATATAGTGGGTCAAGTTGGTGAGAGTTCTTTGCTTACTTTTTATTATTCATAACTAAAACTTGATAGAAGGTAGTGGAGAACCAAGGTTGACTGTCTTGTAACATTACATTTTTAATCACTTCAGAAACAGCAAGAGTAATTTTTTTAAATAAAAATTATATAATGCTATTTCTTTGAATGGAAATGAGATAACATTTTTTGATGAGTCAGTGTATAATAACATTGAGATTACTATTATGTTTAATGCTTAAAACCAAAACATTTTTAGAAGTTATTATTATGTAGTGTTTCTTCATCAAGTACAACACAGGCACGGCACAAATGCTTAATTAGAACTTAATTTTTCTAGATGTTATTCCAGTCTGTTTTCATTGCTTACCTATGATTCCTTTTTGAATTCTCTTTTATTACAATAAGTTAATTTCATCTCACACCTATGTGTATTTTGTGATATATTTTCTAAAGTCCTTTAGGAGTAACATGGGAAAAAATAAGAAGGTATTCTCTAAATTTACAAAAAAAAAAAAACAAAAGAAAAATAAAGAATAGTACTTTAAAAAAGAAATACAGTTGAAGAACTAACAGCAAAGTGATAGGAAGACACATTATTTCTATAAAAGCAAAATATAGCACATCAGTCTATTTGAGACATGAGAAACTCTATACAACTATAAAGAAAATAGCCTGATTACAACAAAGACCAGGGGATCTGAACAAATCATTTCCAAAAGAGGAACAGGTTTTAAAAGATAGATAAATAGGCAGTTTCATTAGAAATCAAATTCAAATTCAAGTAATTACTTGTGAAATTGGTTCACAACATTGCTATTTATTAGAAGCAAAACTGGGAAAATATTGGAGTGCCTGAAAAAGGGAAATTATTAAATAAATTAGGGTTATTCCCATTAGATGAAATATTACAAATCCTAAAATAAATTTATAAAGAATATATAATAGAGACCAATACTTATGTTATTGTACATGAAGTACAATTAAATTCAACTAAATAACCATGTCATTAGAAAAGCAAATGTAAAACAAAACAGCATGAAAATGTTAAGAATGGATGTTTTAGCTGCTAAATTCTTACAACCATTTTTTTTATGAGAGGTTGGGAGAGCAGCAAGCTTAATGTTAGCTATTTATTTTACTATAAGCCATAATATTATGGTTTTCTATAATGAGCACATTATTATAATAACCAATCAACTATCCAAAAAGTATTTAACAGAACTCAATATGTGAAGTTTAAGACATAAAAATTAAGTAAGTAAGAAAGAAAAATAAGACAAAGGCTTCTTGCCTGATTTCCCCATTGAATACATATTTGCATGATAAATTCATGAAATGCAATAACAGTATAAACATTTACTAAGTACATTTGTGTCCTGAGAATTCACATAATAGAATTCATTCAGTGCCCACAAAAACCAAGTGGATAGGTTGACTGAAAATCTTCATTTTTCAGATGATCAAGTCGCCAAAATGTGTAGTAAATCACCAAGTTTTCAGTGCCAATTAATAGTAGAGGCAGCATTTGAGCCAAAGTACCCCCAACCACTGTGCTGCTCTATCATATTCTCTTACAACAATATGAGAGATGAACAGATATTTTCCATCCATGGATGTTCTGTCGGTAGGTGATACAGTTTGTATCAAGGACACTAAAGGTTGGAACTCAGTCCCCTTTTATTTATTGGGGGCTTTCAGAGACTGAAGACTATTTCCACTTAACTTGTAAAACATGGACAACTCATTTAAGGTTCAGAGTTCATCAAATGATAATTATTTTTCTATTTTGAAGACATAAAGGACTTGAAATTAATAGGGAGAAATCTTTATAGAATTCATGCATTTATGATAGCTATTCCACTTTTAGTTCTGTTTGAATTTCTTTTGAGGAATAAGAATTGGTTAGAATTTTGTATATCTATAATATTATTTTGCATCCACTATTTATCATCTTTTGGAAATAAACCACAATACTATAACAGCCATAAAAATAACAATAGTTGTTATTCACGATAATCTATCATAATGTACTATAAAATACTAACCAAAATTATAAATAGCGTTTATATAAAATTCTGATTTTCACAGAGAAACTAAAACTCTTATGTATGTCAGTATATAATACCTATATGGTATATACTTCAAGACTTCTAAACATGTTTCATAAAACAAACTTTAAAACTGGGAGCCTCCCTGGTTGCACAAGGGGCTAAGATGCAACCTATGAAGCTGTCCGCAGCCACTGCAGCACGAGTTCGATCCCCAGCCAAGGAGCAACCCACATGGGGCAGCAGACTTCTCCTGTCTTACCCACTGCTCCCCACAGCAGTGTCTTTCAGTCATTCTGCCTATTCTGCTCCCCACTCTGTCTCTGGTGAATCCTTTCACCCCCAATACCTCTAGCCTGTACCCCAGTTCTTATAGATATAAATCTTTAAAAAATTAAAAAAAAATAAACTGATTGATTATGGTGATAATAATCAACTGTTTCCCAGCCTGGCATCACAGTCATGCAAACATCCACTTAAATGTCTTTAAAAAAAAATTATTTATTTACACATACAAGAACTGGGGTACAGGCCAGAGGTGTGGGGGTGAGAGGATTCACCAGAGACAGTGGGGAGCAGAACAGACAGACTGATTGAAATACACTGCTGAGGGGAGCAGTGGGCAAGATAGGCGAGGTCTGCTGCGCCATGTGGGTTGTTCCCTGGCTGGCAGGGGATCAAATTCACGCTGCAGAGGCTGTGGATTGCTTCATAGTTTGGTGCTTAACCCCTTGTGCAACCAGGGAGGCCTCACTTAAATGTCTTAAGATCTCAAGAATTCACATCTCCTCATGTGAAATACTGGTAATACCATTCTTCTGAAGATTCTAAAGAAATGTCAATTCTAATCTATTTTAGTCTGCTCAGTGTGCTATATAACAAAATATCACAGACTGTGTAGCTTGTAAATGTAGGCTGGCAGCTGGACATCTAGAGCAGGGTGCCAGCAAGGTCGGGTAAGAATCCTCTTCTGGCTGGTGAATGTTGCCTTGTGTCCTCACGTAATAGAAGAGACGAGTCATCTTTCTGGGACCTCCTTTATGAAGGCTTCCTTCATGAGAGCTCTGCCCTCGTTACCTGATCACCTCCTGAAGGATCTTACTCCCCCGACCCCTACCCATCACCTTTAGAGTTAGGATTTCAATGTATGGTCTTGGGGAAGACACAAACATTGAGACCACAGCACCGGAATTTTATGACAGTTCTTCAAAAAGAAAAGAAAGAAATTAAGAAAAGTATTATATAGTATATAAGAACCTACATATTCTCCTTTAAAGCTGTCTGTGTATGGCATTCAAGTGATAAAGCAAGATAAGTAACTGAACCTGGGAGTTCTGTGGCATTTGGACAATGGATCATAGATTTTGAAATGAGGCACTCCGAGCCCTACTGCTGATTATGTCTTGAGCATGGTCTGCCCTCTGCCAAGCTCTTTGCTCCTCAGTTTCTTAATTGAAGATGATTGCTACAGGCTCAAGTTGTGAGGATTCATTTACAGTTTATAAAATAACTAGCATATATGTTTAGTAAGTTATAACAGTGGTTAATTTTTTAAGATTATAATAGAAATCATAGTAAAAGCTTAGAGAATGAATTATGTAGGAGAAAAAATTTGAATAGGTGTATAAATAAGGGACAGAACTTTGGGGAAGAGGAGAAAAAATAAAAACCTACAAATAGGAAAAGGGGCTATTTTTATTTGTCAGTTTTCAAAGACCAGAGGGCTGGGATTAAAGGCTTGCAAAAAGACTGAAGATTAAGTACCAAATATTGGGAACTGGGGAGGAAAGTGAGGAGGGAAAGAGAAAGGGATACTGTTGTTGCAGTCTTAGCTATTTTGTTTAGCAGGCCAATGCACTTTGGGATTCTCATTTGCATTCTGCCTCCCTCTTAATTAAAACAATTGTTCTAAAAGTTTTGGTACCCTGCCATTAACTCCTCTGCCTCCATGGTCATGTCAGTAAATGAAAACCTCAGAAATGTCTGCTGAGATGGGGTGGAAGCTCTAGAAGAGGCTGAGCTCCCCCTATGCAGAGGATGTAAACATTCAGGAGCCTCCTTTTTCCATTTTCCTTGCACTATAGTTGAGTCTCCAAGGCACACTCCTTTCTTCAGCGATGCAACAGCGCCTGTGTTTGAGCCCTTCTGTTTACCTGTTCCTTCCAGCTGCCTTGTCTAAGAATGCACGAGATCCTCTAGCAAATGAACTTGATTGGCTTGCAGCCCCTCATCAAGTTATATCTTCCTCATCCTCTTTAGGTGATAAAGCTCATCAGATTGTTTGAAGTCTAGTATGAACGTATTTTCCTGCATGAAGCACACTCAACCCCTGTTAAACCTGTAATGAGATTGTATTGCTTTCCTCTCCTAGGCCTTTTCCCCCAAGCTTTGCTCTTCCTTTAACTCTTCCCTTGTCTTTCTCTCCCCCTTCCCCACTTCCTGCAGTTCCCACTCTCTGACATAACTCCTTCGGTGGTGTTCTGACATCACATAATGTTTTGGAAGGAAATGGTCCGGTTAGAAATAAGCACAGTAGGGCCTCCCCTGGTGGCACAGCAGTTGAGTGCTGGGTCGCGAGGCTGCCGGCAGCCTCTGCAGCGCCAGTTCAATCCCCGGCCACCAGCTAGGGTACCACCAAAAAAAAAAAAAAAAAAAGAATGAAATAAGCACAGTAAAGCAGCATTAGTCTTCCTGACCTCCCTTCCAGTTGAGCACAGAATCCAGGCCTGCTGTTCCTCTGGTTGACTTTGTATTACTCACTTTCCTCAGCACCTGCCCGATTCAGGGAAGGTTCTTGGTCTCATGTTCATTTAAGGGCAGATCTGAGCTCAGCAACCTCACAGTGAACAGCCCAGACTGATCTCGGGGGTGTCCTTTCCTTGTTCACCCAGCCCACCTGTCTGCTTGGCACAGAATTGTAGCATGTTGATCATGGTGGATCTGTCTTAGTAAAGTGGAGCTTTTATTAACTCAGACTGCCGAAAGCCTGAACACACAAAGCAACAAAACTAATCAAAGGGAAAGAGAGAGAGAGATTGCTTTTAAACAGTGAAAGCAAACCAGAACTATAAGAAATGCTCAGAAAAAGACATTTAGCAAGTCTCCCTTCACAGAAGTAAAGAGAAAATTACCCCCCTCCCCCAAGTCTTCTTTCCCCAAGGCATTATTGGCATCATATTAACGAGCAGCCTGTCTGTAGCAGCTCATTCTGTGGCTAGCTAGTTTAAATCCTGGTTTGCACACGCCCTGTCTTATCAGGAATGTATTTCTTACCTCCTCTAGTAGAAAGACCCCATGAAAGGCTTGCCTCAGTTCACTCTGCCCCCTCACTCAACTTGTCACTGGTACGTGTCACCAAGAACAGTCAGCCCAAATACTTTCACTGTGACTTCTTCCCACTTTTAATCTTCTGAATCTTTGTGTCTTTTTTAAGGATTTTTTTTTTTAATTTATGCTACAAGTACTGGGAAGTAGGCCAGAAGTGCGGGGGTGAGAGGATTCACCAGAGACAGAATGGGGAACAGAACAGGCAGATCTACTGAAATACACTGCTGAGGGGAGCCAGGCAAGACAGGAGAGGTCTGCTGTGCCTTATAGTTCAGTATCCTGGCCAGGGGATCGAACTCATGCTGCAGTGGCTGGTGATAGCTTGATAGCACTGAGGCTGTAACCCTTGCGCCACCAGGAAGTCCCTTTTCTCAATCTTTGAAAAGCCCTCAGTATGGACAATTGCTTCTGGCATGATAATATTCCTTTTTTTTTAATGATCTGGCTTCTGATAATATAACACCATAGGTACTTTGTGAAAATACAAGTGGTATCCCCACTTCTTCCCTCTGGTCTATATAGAGCAACTTTAATTATAAATTGAGCAAAACCAAGCAAATATTCACTGCCATCCAGATATAATGCACTAGGCCTGAGATAACTTGTACCTCACTTTTCAAATTTGTATCCATTTTATTGTTAAACTAGCTCCTTAATCTCTTTTTCCTCTTCTAGTAACTGTTTTAAGGATAAATGTTGCATTCATCTTTTTATCCCCCTCTGAAAGTATCATGTCTTGTTTATACTAGGCTCAATTTGCAGTTCTTGGATTGGATACATCAACCCATAGCTGCTTCTTTCCTTGCCATTTGCTTTCAACAGTTTAATTACAATGTGTTTTGGAGTATGTCTGTCTGCTATTGTTTTGTTTGGAACTCTAAGCCTCTTGAATCAGGATGTCTGGTTTTGTTCCCTAGATTGAGGTGGTTTTCAGCAATTATTTCTTTAAATAAATTTTCTGTGCCTTTCTGTTTCTCATCTCCTGCTGGAACCCCCATGATGTGGCTATTGTTTCTCTTTAGGTTATCCCAAAGAGGTCTTACACTGTTTTCATTTTTTTAATTCTTTTTTATCTTTATCATTCTACTTGTTGCTCTCTACCACTATGCATTCAAGTTCACTGTTTTTCTCTCCATCCCTCGCATTTGTCGGCTGTTGAGGCCCTGCCTGTATCATATTTCTAAATTCTGCTTTCATGTTCTTCAGAACTGTTAATTCCTTTGCAGCAGTCTTATGTATTTTTTGTCTTTATTGTGTTCATGTTTTTGATCATCCATTCTTATTCTTAATTCAATGTCATTATAACTGTTACCTTAAACTCCTCATCAAACAGAGTCTCAAATGTTAAGACTAAGACACCTCTTAGGTTTGGGTTTTTATGCTCCACACATTTGTGGTATGTTCTTCTCTTTCCATTTTTAGTTTTTATGGATTATAACAGGGAGATTCTGATTTATTACAGAAAGAAGATATCTTAATAAATTGGTTTTATATCCCACCCATAAGTAGATGGGTATAATACCAGGATCTTTTGGTGTCTATTATTTCCTAGAACCATTCCTCTGCTGTTCAGATGACTGGGGCACTGGTGTCAATGAGGATTCATAGGTCGAAACTGGGGCAGTTGGGTACTGAAAGGTTACTGCCAGTGCACGCAGAGTTCAAGGTCCTATAGTGCAGTGGGTACCCAAACTGTGTAGTGGAGATCTGCTTTGATCTTGACCAACTCCTTAGCCAAAACATCTGGAACCATCTTTTGCCTGCTTCAGTTTCTGAGCATAAGATCTGATATGGTGGAGATTATAGTTGAGATAAGCTCATAGCCAGGAATGGTTTTTCTTTTGAGTAGGAAGCATCACCCCAGGACACTTAGTCCTGTTAACATCCAGGTGCTTCAGACTCTTGTTAATGATAGTATTTAGTTATTTTTTGGATTTTAGCCCTGGGTGTGACAAGTGCTTTTCATGTTAAAACCAAAGGCTACAAATAATAGCTTTTTCTGTGAGAAAACACAGGTGATCAGATCTAGATCTCCCTGCCATTTCTGGCATCAGCTATTCTTTGGGAGTTACATGCTCTAGCCTGTAATCAGCACTGTGCGTCCTTACTCTTGTGGTCCACCCTCTGTGCAACTCCATCTGTATTACTAGACTGTGAGTTTCAAGGACTCCAACATGGGCTTGTGCCACTTAATGAACAACTACTGTGGGTCTCCATATGGCAGCAGCCCCTTCCATCAACTATACAACCCCAGAATCACTCCAAATACAGTTTAATCATGGTGTTTACCATCCTTTCAACCCTCTCATGCTGTAGCTCTTGGTGTATTTAATAGTCACCCATTAGTCATTGAGGAGTGGTTGTCTTAGTTTTGGTATATTTTGATAGTAGAGGAAGCAAGCCCTGAGTCTTCACTTCATTGCTGTCTGCTGCACTCCCCTATATATTTCTTCTTTCTCCCACCCACCTCTGGACTATTGAATTTAATCTACAGAGGAATAGAATATCATTTTAGCCAATTTGCATAATTTGAAGTGTTCTGGAATTGAAATATCTCTGAAAGTGTGATTGCTGTCTGGGTTATTTATAACATCCCAAGGGAATTTCAGAAATCTAAAACTGGGAATGGAGACTTCCCTGTGAATGATAGCCTTAGGAACTGTGTAGTGCACAGCCCTCATGACCATTCGCTGCAGCCCTACCTAAACTCACTGCAGTGTGAGAAGATGTGATTGGATATGTACCTGGTGAGCTCTTCTAGCTAAGTTCTAGTTTGCTCTTGAAGGTAAACAAGTAGTCACTTAGGGATATGACTTAATTACTCAGTTATGTCATTGATTCATTTACTGAATCTCCACAGTGTACCAAGAAGTAGATAGTGAGCCATTGTGGTATCTGGGAAAAGAACATTCCAGATGGAGGGGATGAAAAATCAGAAGACTGAAGTGGAGTCTTTGTTTCTCCAATGTGTTAAACCAATAGCAACAGGCCAATGTAGGCTGAATATGTGACAAAAAGGGAGAGTATAGGAGACAAAGGAGATGAGATTAGAGAATAGAGAGAGGGTGTTGGGGGTGGGAAGAGAGGGAGTGGTGGTCACTTCATCCTTTCAATCTGTGTAGTCATTTGTAAGGAATTTGGCTTTTCCTGGATCAGCTGTCAAATGACAATCTGACTTTCATTTTTTGAACTTTTTTTTTTTTAGTTGATGTGATGTTGATTTTTGCATTTTGGAAATATAAATAAGATCCCTCCCTCTTTGGTGATGTTGCCATAATACTCCCATCACCAAAGCACCCATAGTCCAACATGGACTTTCATTTTAACATGTCCACTCTGATTGCTGTGTTGAGAATAGCCTCTAGGATCAAGAGCAGAAATATCCAGAACAGTTAAAAAGTCATTGCTGAATCCAGGATGAGATACTGATTTGCAACAGGGTGATGACAATGGAAGTTAGATGATTCTGTATATATTTTAATGATTTGATGTCATCTACCAAGAGAAACTAGTTTAATACAAATACTGTGTTCCACTTGTTATTTTAAAAATAAGATTTTCATTTGCCTGAGAACGTTTCTTAAAGCTGTGTATGAATGATTTTTCCTAAAGAGAATTGTATCATGACACCTACTACAGATTGTTTTAGTTCCTTAATTTAGTTGCTCTGAATGTACGAGTGAATTTTTCATGGTATTTTAGTAAGAAATGCCAGACCCAAGTAATCTCGGAAGTTTATATGTAGAACTTTTTACAAAGCAGTATTTGAGCTTATGGCTTAAGGCCAGCTTAAATTTTTATGGATTTCTACCTTTCAGACAGCTTTTAAATCCTGGAATTAATGAAGGATTGATCTTCACTTGCTTCTCATATTGAAATGCTGGTAAAAGTCTACCAAGTAGTTTAAATGGTTCAGTTAGAGGATTGCCCAGAGAAGACATGGTCCGAGTCTAATGCTGAAACATTTGATCCAGAACTGTCAACTGTGTTCCCCACTCCCTTTTTAAGCCTGTGGGGAGAGTTAACAGTTTGTATATGGAGCTCTAGAGAACACTTACTTTTTTTGTAGTCTCTTGTATTTTTCCTTATTGAAGTGACTTTTTTTCTGAACAGTTTCTCATCTCACTTTTTTCTTTTTTCTTCTTTTGGAGACAAATAAGATGATAATTAACTTTGGTAAGACAAATTACAAACCAGAGAAGTAATGATTTAGTGTGGTAGCACAATACACATGAGAACAAAATATATTTTACTTAAGATTTTTGTGGATTCTTTATTTAAAATTCTACTCAATTACCAAACAAAGAATATGTTTGTCTACTCTGTGTGAAAGAGAAGTGATTTCTCAAAAATATATTCTATGTGTGAGGGATGAAACTCTTAAATCTCATTTTAAGAGTTTTGAACAGTAAGCTTCTATTTAGTAAGTATGTCTTTTTTGCTACACATATATCTGTAACCTGATCATTATGTTCATAATATATAGAGAAAGGCATGTGACACATGCAGTTGATTAGCCAAAAGAGCTCAGTCTAACTAGTAGATTTTAGATTCTATGGTGCAAAATATTTATTCTGTTCTTCCCATAAAATCTGGTTCTTAAAGCTGTGGATACTGGATTAGCAGCAGCAGCAGCAGCAGCATCCGCTGGGAACTTCTTGAAAATGTCTATTCCAGATTCAACTCCAGACCCACTAAATATGCAATTCTGGGGTTATTTTCTGGCTCCCTATTTTATCAAATCTTCCAGGTGATTCTAATGTGCACTTGAGCCTGAGAAAACTAACATTTTCAGGCCTTGTAGAATCAACCAAGATGGATGTATCCCTGAACTGCTTGCCTTTTCCAAGTTTTCTCACTTTCTTTTCCTAACCATCCTCTCCATTTCACAGTGTCCTGGCTCTATCTTATGGTCTAAGACCCTCAATCTCTGAGCCCCTGTAACTTCTTCTACTGGCCAAGCCTGGGGTTATACCTCAGTCTTGGTGGACTCAACAGTAGACTTTCATATTCTTCAATGAAGAGCACCTGTGGTCAACTTACTAATTTGGATCATTTTTCCTAGCGATGATATAAATGCTTTACTGTATAAAACAGTTTTCCTCTCAACACTGTCAAAGATGAAATCTTGACACTTAATGCTATAACAAGATGGCTGTATTGGGATAATTCTTACATGCCCCCTTTCCAGCATAATTTATATTACCATTCCCTGTTTACTTTTTGAAGTGTTCTAGTTCAGTTAAATTATATTATAGTGAATTTAAATTGTAAGCAATTCTAACACTTGGAAAGTAGTCAAAAAAAGGACTCACTGAGAAGGAAATGTTTCAGGGGAAAAAAATGAAAGATGTCCACTCAAAATAGCTTGGTAAGACAGGACTGGAGATTGGAGTGGAACCAAGTAGAGAAAATTTAGATGATTTTAAGATAAATAAGGATGTGAAGAGACAGGGTACATTAAGGGAAGTGGAAGAAGCTCATAGAATCTAGAACCTGTGTTTGGAGGGAAAATAATAGATGAAGCAGATAGAAAAGGAGTGATTTGAGATAAGATCTTCCTGGAGTAATAGCAAATTTTGAGATTTATTATTCCCCAGTAACATATCAATTTAGGTTCCTTGGATGGATACTTAAAAAAAAAAACAAAAAACCTGGCATTTGTTTCCTTAGATGTTGGCTGTAGGTATTTAAAATGCATATTGCTCTATTTTTCATTAATTGTGGACTATATTTTTAAAAACAATCATTGCATGACATGGCAGTATAATAATTTACTTTCAGCTTGGGCCCAGATTTTCAAATCCACTTATATAAAGCTACCACACAATGTATACTCCATAATATTTTATGCCTTTATCATAGCAGAACACTAGCCCTGCACTATTGAGATATATGGCCTGTTGAGAACAGAATAGGGAGAATTATGCAAATACCCAACTAATGTGTTGTGATATTGTTTTTCTGAATGTTAATATATTCAGTGAATTTTATTGTTATAAAGTGGTCATATGGGAATTTTTTGCCACTATTTACAACACTAAAAATTGTGTTTCATGCAGTTTGGGAACTTTGCAAGCTGTTTATAAAGTGCATGTAACACGGCAAACCTCACTTAAAGCAATGAAGCATTTTAAAATTATAATTAAAATTACAATTAATTTTATACAATTGCTTAATGTTATTTCTCTTTTGTGGTTGTTGAAGATTAAAGATGTGTCTGCAATTGACAAAGTTTGAAGGCTTTGCCCTTGTGCAAGACCTGACATCCTACACTTTTTTCTCACTCTTCTTTACCAGCTGAAGTTTAGAAATGCTTAAATATAAGCAGAGGCTGAGGTTTATTATAAATCTTAAAGCAGACATATCCCCCTGTATTATGTGTTAGATGACAATTTGTAATATTAATTAAACATTCTATAATAGGCTCTTTCAACAGCTGCTAGAGAGGATTTACCCCTTTAAATTTTTTTTCTGTTTTGTGTGTAGCTCAGGATTTGTGAATCATTTTTGTGACTATTTTAGTGTTGTCAAGGTCTTGAACAAGCAGGAAACCCAAAGTAGAAGAAATATTCATTAAACCACAACTCTACTAGCCCAGCAGTTGCTTGCATGGTTTCAGCAATCTCTGTTATCCCTTGATCTGGTTTTCATTTGAATATACATTTGAGATAATACTCAACATCATTGCTTTTGCTGTAAATAAAACCCTAGTTATAAAAATGCAGTCTGTCCTCTTGGTTTGCATTTCACAGCCTTAAAATTGGGCCCAACTTTTGTTTTCTTTAACTTTACAAGATGTCTTTTGGATTGCGTATAATTCTTGAGAGACTGTTTCAAAGAGTTTTGTGGTTCTAACCTTAAGGTGACCTGAAAGTAATCTCATGAATCTGAATTTAGGATTTACTGTTTATTAGTCAATCTGATTAAATTTCAAAAATTTAATGTTACTTAAATATGAGAAATAAATAATTCACTATGGATTCTTGTTTGTATATATCGAGAGAGAACACTTTTAAAGGACCACTAATTAAAATCAACTCAACTCATATATTTAATATCTATTACATTTTTAATTTTATTTGCTGCTTCAGTAGTCTGTAGAGGTGTTTGTTTTGCCTTTTAATGTGCAGATAGAAGTCCTGCTACTGTCTTGCAATTAAAGGAAAGACATATAAACTATAGCTTGATGATGAGTGTAGATAAATCTTAGTTTCATAGCATCTTTACCTTTGCTCTTTTATTTTTCTTTGTAACAGTTTTATTGTTTTGGTTGGGTTATTATTTTCCAAGTTGAAGTTTACTTGTTTTCAAACTTACAGGCCAATTTCTTCTGGAAGAAGCTCGCCTCATAGAAGCAGCTGAGATGGCAAAAAAAGCAGCTGAACTGGACAGCACGGAGTTTGATGTGGTCTTCAATGCTGCCCACATGCTGAGGTTAGTTTTTTCTGCTATACCTTGAAAGACCAATTCCTTGGCTTTTTGGAAAGCAATTAAATATACTAAGTCTCTAATCACACCATATCATTCTACCTTCTTAAAGTGAATTATTGTGCTTAATCATTCTCAAACAACTCAGGTCTATTTTAGTCATTGTAATTTAGATATGCAATATCTAGGGCATATGAGACTTCAAAATTCTCTGAAAATTATTGAGATACCCCCCTTCCCTTCATTTCAAAAGCTATTGGCTATAAAATACAAAAAGAAAATTGCAAAATTTAAATTAATAACTAATTAAAAGTCTCCAAACAGAACATTATGTTACTTAGTTAAATGCATCTCCTTATTTATGTTTTTATATTTATTAAATATGGTGTTTGTATGCACTTTAATTTTCTATAGTGGAGAGAACTATCAAATACAAATATACTTAACAATTTTTTTCTAAATGTCCTTGTGATTAGCACTACTGCTATTCATTGAAGCTATATTTTTAGACCATTACTACTTTAGTTTTCAGAAAGATATTTACAAAGGCAAATTACAATAATAGCAAAACAATTAAAAGCCATATCAACAGTTTTTGTTGTGAATATAAAGATTGTCACTGAATCCATAAATGGTATTATAGACTAAAGAAGGATCTTTAAAAAAAATGATTTTTATCATAGTTTAAAATGCATTATTTGTTCTATTATCAATATCTATATTCCTTTTTCCATACTCCTTTGAATTTCATTATATTAAATGTCCATCTAACTACTTTATCAGGAGAACAGGCACATACCAGACTCCTTTCTGGTTTCTAGTGAGAGGTGTGTAATTATGTATGTTGCTTTTACAACAGAAGAAAATTAACAGGGGAATTGGTTTACATAGTAAAGCATGAACTTTTGAAAAAAATAGAGAAATTATAGTTTTAAACTCTTTTGAGATCATTGTAGACTCACATACAATTTTAAAAAAAATAACACGAGGATTCCCTGTACCATTTCCCCTGCTTCCCCAATGGTAATATCTTATAGAACTACACTAGGATACTGATACTGGTACAATCTACTGATCATATTAAGTTTTCCCAGTTTTATTTGTCTTTCTGTGTATGTGTGTATGTGTGTGTATATTTGGTTTTATACAGTTTTATCATACATTTAGGTTTGTGTATCCATAGTTTAAATGCATTGTTTTCAACCACCCCAAACTTCCTTCATTTTGTCTTTTTATAGCCACATAACCCCACTTGCCCTTGTGCCTCAGGAACAAATATTCTTATTTTTAAAAGATTTATTTTTATTTATTTATCCATACAAGAACTGGGGTATAGGCCAGAGGTGTGGGGGGTGAGAAAATTCACCAGAGACAAGAGAAAGGAGCAGAACAGATGGATCTACTGAGATACACTGCTGAGGAGAGCTGCAGGTGAGACAGGAGAGGTCTGCTGCGCCATATGTGGGTTAGCTTCCAGGCTGGGAATCGAACTCATGCCACAGTGGCTGGCTAATTTGATAGTGCTGAGAAGTTAACCCCTGTACCACCAGGGAGTCCCAGGAACTATTTAAAGAAAGTTTTGTAGGTTACTTGGGACTTACAATTTGAGACAGTTGTTATAATAACTGTATCTTAGTAACTTCCTACTGGACTTTTAAAAAGTTCTTATTTAAAACGTGTTTGAGAGCAATACTGTAGAAATAATCTGTAGCCAATATGCAAGAACACTGAAGGTAAGGATAATTTTTAAGGACACCTTAACTTGTATGATCATGTTGGGTGCCTTATAGGGGGAGGACTATGTTTTTCAGGAATAATACACTATGCTTTTAGGCATAGTGAACCATTTGCAAACATGGGAATGCACAAGTTTGTACAGACTAATCCGTGTTAATCATAATAGATACTTACCCACAGGTCATTGTGGTACATGTTAAATCAGTATCAGAAATTCAAGGTCTACCAGTGGAAACCCAGTACAAGAATAGTACAAAGCTGTCCTTGTTAAATTTATTGTAACTTTTTCTTAGTTACCATAGTACTAGAAACCAGTGGAAAGTTTTTGTTATACATTGGTGATGTGGAAATCTTAAGGATTTATTTTTCAGTACTCTCTCTGGCTTTCTATGGTCTGCATTCCTCATTAAGTGGCAGTCAGTCAGCGCTTTCCTACATTGTTTGCAAGTATGACCACAGCAGTCTCGCCATATCCTCAACTCGGTGGCAGTCCCCAAGAATGTTTTTACTTCATTTTTCTGTTTTTTGGCTCTGTCATATTTAAGTATCTCTTAAGTGCTTACTGTGCAAGCTGAATACCAACTCCTTTCCTTATTAATCAAGAACATTTAGGACTTTGCTGAAAGGAATAAAAAAGGTTTTTGGTTTTCCCTTGAATTCAGTCTTAACAAAATAGTTACCTATCAAGGTTTTGCTTATTTAAAGTTACATATAACATTTCCCTTGAGGTAGCCAAATTGTTACAAATTGATTTTGATATTAATTCTTCCGTCAAGAGCTCTGTTCTTTAGTTAAATATTTTAGAGAGCAATTGGCAAGGTTTGGTGACCAGGTGGGTGCCTTCCTGGTTGTAGCTTGGTTAGCTAGATTAATGGTTAATCTAATATCTCAAATCATAATTTAGGAAAATGTTATAGTTCAAGATATGGTTTGAACACACTTATTTAACTTCCTTTTTCTTGGCTTATTCTCAATGATATAACCCAAAGAATGTATTGAGGAAGAAATTGCTCTTTTCAACTGAGAGAGAGAGATTGAGAGAGATTCCATCTAGGTCACTTAATTGGAAGAGGTAAAGAGGTGAAGACTTTGGGCCAGTCATCACGGGGTAAATCTTTATCTTTTGGGGACCTTTCTGAGGACTGAAATTTGAGAAATTTCTAACAAACCAACTTCAACTCTCAATAATGGATGAAAATCTTTTTCTGTAGAATAAGCAAATAGAGAATTCTGAAATACATGATTTCACTTTGGCAGTTCAGTTAAGAATGACAAACCAAGTAAAGGAACCTCATCTGGCAGAGATATTTACATTAAAATGTAAATCTTGAGAGCTCTGCTCTACGCAGTCAGAAATAATACTCAACCACTTAGCTTTCCTTGGCGTTCAGCAGCTTTTACCAGGATCTCCTATCACCACCCTTGGGATCCAAGCAGAGCAAGGACACATTTATTGGAGCAGTTTTCTCCTGGGCACAGCTGCCTGCCATTATGCTTACTTTGATTCTCTTCAGTTTGTATCTTATTGGTGGAACCTGAGTCACCTCCTGAAACCTTAGCTCAAAGAAAGTAAAGGACAAAAAAATGAGGATATTTCTGACTTCTGCCTCATTTGGGAAGGTGGGGGGGGGGGTCACATGGTGGCTAATTAGCCAGTATGTTTATAGGGAGGATGATTAGGGATGTTGAGTGACCTCATGTAATGAATATTGACTGTAAGTGTTCACCTTTTTTAGTACTTAAAATAAAATGGAAAAAGTACTGGATGCTTCCAGATAAGAGCATTAAAAAAAAGAAGATTGCTTATCATCAAAGGAAAATATCAAAGGAACTTAAAACACTAGAACTCAGTAGTTATGTCTATAGAGTTGTGAGAGGAAAGCATTCAATTATTTTATTAGAAGCGCTTTGTATCAACGGATTTATTTAATGTCCTCCCAGAACTGGAAGCTAGAAAGAGCATGAAGATATTTGATACCTGACAGGAGGTCTAGTGCACAAGCGTGTGTGTGTGTGTGTGTGTGTGTGTGTGTCTTTGTCTTTTTTAAAAAGATTTATTTATTTATACTAGCACTGGGTACAATCAGAAGCGCAGGAGGGTGAGAGAATTCACCAGAGCCAGAAACAGAACAGGCAGACTGATGAAATACACTGCTGAGGGGAGCAGCAGGCGCAGCAGGAGAGGTCTGCGTGCCATGTGGGACCCTCGCTGGTGGCCGGGGATTGAACCGGCACTGCAGAGGCTGTGGGCAGCTTCATAGCCCAGCGCTCAACCTCTGCGCCACCGGGGAGGCCTGTGTGTCTTTGTCTTTTAATGCACTTATAGGATAGAGGAGGAACAAGCAAAAGTATTCATATATCTTCTGTCTGCCTGCTACTGTATTTTGCATTTTATTTCTGTCATCATGTTATTTGTAAGTATACATAATATGAAGTAGATAGTTCCAGTGCTTGTAGTTTTAAGAGAGCAGAGTGAATGAATGTATGAGAAAGAATTATTTTTTAAATTCCATAATAAGCATAATATTAATCATTAAATATTTTGAAAGTATAGAATTTAGATACTTAATTTCTTTATACCTTTACCAGAAGTGACATAAAATTGACTTTTTCAAGAGAGAAAGGAAAAACATTAGATTATTTTCTCAAAGCAGATCGAAGGAGCGTGTGAATGTCGGTATCGTGTGTGTGTGTGTGTGTGTGTGTGTGAGAGAGAGAGAGTGTGTGTGACCATGACCAAATACTGCCCTCTTTTTTTTTTTTAGATTTATTTATTTATTTATACAATCACTGTGTATAGTCAGAAGTGCGAGAGGGTGAAAGAATTCACCAGAGCCAGAGCGGGGAGTAGAACAGGCAGACTGACGAAGTACACTGCTGAGGGGAGCAGCGGGCGGCAGGAGAGGTCTGAGCGCCATGTGGGACCCTCACCTGGTGGCCAGGGATTGAACCGGCGCTGCAGAGGCTGCGGGCAGCTTCACAACCCAGCGCTCAACCGCTGCGCCAACAGGAAGGCCCCACTGCCCTCTTTAACATCTTCAAATTACCAAAGACCACTCAAAATGCCATTCAGTTTTCTAAGTGCTATTTGTATTTGACTGCCAACTTTTGGTCAAGTAGATTGTAATGGCTGAGAGGTGTTTTAAAAAGAGAAGTGGTAGATAAGGTTAAAGGGAAACATCTTCCAACCTCAGTGTGAGTGTGAATCACTTGGGGATCTTGTTAAAACCAGTATTTTTAGTAAAATTAATATGTTTGGATAGTGCCTGGGATTTCACACTTCTAACAAGCCCCAGGTGATTGATGGTGAAGATACTGATTCTTGGACCACCCCCACTAGCAGGTCCTACCTTGCCATTTCTCTCTTCACACCTCCCAACACCTTCTCCTCACCAAAACCATGATACCTTGAACATAAATAGTAACTTACTGTTTGTGAATATTACAGTTGGCCTTGGCAATACTTGCTTACTCATTTTTAACTTGTCAAATATGTATTGTTATATAATCTTTCTAGATAAAAGCTTTATTCTGTGCTCAGCGGCCTCTGAAAGACTTGAGACGATGAAAGGATAGGCTCAGACTCTACTGAAGTATCAAGAAATGTCTAGCTAAGAGGAATCTGTTGTAGAACTATACTATCAGCATAGTCTCTTCCTCTGTTATTGCTCTATATCTGCTTTATCTCTCCATCCTCTCTATATTTGGATTGAGTTAGAGGTACCTACAGGTCATAAAGCAAATTTTTGTGTCTGGATAGATAAGTTTTCATTTAAGGTTTGGCACATGATTTATTCTAGAAAATTGTAAGGATCTTTTCTGCTTCATTGTTTTTACATATGTGTGACTCTGGTTTAGCTATTTTAAGATTTTCCATACATTTTTATGTCCTCATTTATTTCAGTTCTACTTTTATTCCCACTATACAACTTATCAACCAAAATTAAAATTTAGTGCTGCTTTGAGTACCTTAAAGCTAAGTGTCAGTTTAGCAGTTGGCAAAAACCTAGGAAAACAACTTCAATTTTATTCTGTTTTTCTGATATGGGAACAAACATCTCTCTAGTAAAAAAAAAATATTGCTAATAAGTTTTTCATGAGAATAATCACCAAGGCTTTAATAAATATTATCTTTTGTATGAGTCAACTGGTGGTTGTTATTCATATTAATTTTTTTATTCAAAATTGAAAACTCACAACTATTGGTAATTGTAAAGAGAGTCTTCTAAATACCACTGGTGTTTTTATTCTTTATAATTTCAGGAAAGTAATTTTAAATTAAGCAGTGTTTAATTTTTATCATTCTCACAGGGTACATAGAAATGTAGGTAATTGCAAATTATTCTTTTAATCAGATTCTCTCCCAACATTTCATTTTGGTGATTCATTTTTGTGGTTGATTTCTAGTTTTAATCATTGTGATCAGAGAAGGTACTTGCTATAAATTTGTTGATACTTGCTATGTCATACTTTTTTGAGGTTGACTATTTTCACCTGTTACAATTTTTCTGCCTATTTTACTATTTTAAAGTCTCCCTACTTATTATTTTAATATCGTTAGCAGCAACTTACAGGCTTAAACTATTATACTTCTTCTGCAAGTTGTGCTTTGTTTCATTTTATTTACACATGCGTGTGTGTGTTTGGCCTTTGCTGGCATCTACATTTCCTCAGATCTTTTTTGTAGTTTTGAGGAGTCCAGATGTTGATATGAATATTTGGGGTAGAACTGGCTTATCTTTGTATCGCCCCAGCTAGCTCTCCTCTCTGGGATTTGGGATGAGAGATTCAGCAGTCCCTGTGCTCTCGCTGTGCCACATAAGGTAAACTTCAGTCTTAGGGCATGGGAAGATCTGAATGCCTGCTCTGCTGTTAGCTTTACCATGCACAAGCCTGTCTGGAATTCCCCAGTTCTTCCACAAATGTTTCTCCTCCATGCATCCTATGCTGTCACCTCCCCAGGGTCTTTGACTGAGCCAGTAGCCCTACCAATGTTATCCCCTGCTCCAAACCACAACCCCAGTTTCCTTTCTTCTCCTGTCTGATGTAGCACATATCCTGTTCAAGTCTTCTCTGGTCTCCACAGCACTGATTTACACTGGTCTCCACTGGCCAGAGCATAGTCATGTTCCATTCCTATTCACAGAATTGTCTCTCTGACCAGTGTCCCTCTGACTTGCTGGTACAAGAGCCACTGCCATTGGGGACCAAAACCTGCCATTGTTGTTGCTGTGTTCCTGTACCTGTTGGCAGGGCCTGCCATGTTTAGACTGCTTGCAAGTCCAGCACCACTGCCTGCTGGGGCCTACCAGGGCCCTATCACAACATGACCTCTTGTAGGTCATGCTGCATGCTGACAGGTCCCATGTCTTCCAGGAGGCCTGCTTGGCCCATTCCAGTGCTCTGCTGGGAACCCGCTGCTCTTAAAATTGTCTCCACTATGTTCTATAATTGTCAGTTTTTCCTTCAGGGGCTACTGACCTTGTTCTCTATGCAATCAAACTACGAGAATATGGAGGAGGCGAATCCACTCTACTACCATCTTGCCACTTCTTTAACCATGATCCTTGATCAGATGTTTGACTGTAGAGTCCCAACTCAACTGCTTACTAGCGGTATGAACTTAGGGAAGTGATATATTTTTCAAAGCCTAGCCTTATTTTAATTGTCTTTACCACGCAGTTAATAATAGCAATTATGTCAGAGTGGTCATAGTGGTGGTGTAACTAGAACATGGAATAATAAATTCTTGGTACTTTATAAAACATACATAGGTAGAAGTTTTCTGTTCCAGAAAAGAAATAGTGAAGAATGAAAGGATATAGTAATTTTGTCAGCTTCTTTAAATAGTTTAAGTCTAACAGTCCTGGGAAATTGAGTCACGTAATCAAATTCTAACAAGATCTGTTATTTGGGGGTTCTTCACAGTATTTAGTAGAATTCCCTAAGAAACTGGCAGAATATTGCAAATTTCCTCAGTTTTCAAATGTAGATTAATGATTCAATCATCAATGCAGTTAAGATTTATTAAGCACTCCCAGCATGTTTCTTCAGAGGGGAGTGTATGGATATTGAACAGTTCCTTAGGAGCTCGCTTTTTCTCTATTTTAGAGAATAAAACAAGGATCTAAATGAACATTCAGTGCCACCCCGGTGGTGCAGCGGGTTGAGCACAGCGCTGTGACGCTGTCTGTAGCCTCCACGCCACAGTTCGATTCCTGACCGGCCAGGGAGAGTCCCACATGGTGCGGCAGACCTCTCCTGTCTCGCCCGCTGCTCCCCTCAGCAGTGTGTTTTGGTCCTCTGCCTGTTCTACTCTCTGCTCTGTCTCTGGTGGATTCTCTCACCCTCCCATGCCTCTGGCCTATACCCCAGTGCTTGTATAAATAAATAAATCTTAAAATAAATAAATAAATATTCAATAGGTGTGACTGTCATACTCTTTCCCCTACCATTTTCCATGTAAATGCCTGCTGATTAGTAGCAAAGACAATTTACTATTAGAAGCAAAGTTCTAGAGTGAAAATTAATTTTCACAGTTATTGGAAAAATGTAATCATTTCTTCTAACTTCATTAGAATATCATCAATTCTGTTTCTAGCTTAAGCAGCAATTTTCTATATGTTTCCATTGGGGTTTGAATCACTGTAGACAATGAAGAATTTAAAATCTAATAACCTTTTTGAGGAACAAACTCTTTTTAATTGTGTTGATCTTATTATTGTAAAGGCATTTCTGTTAGTGAATTTCTCAGTTTCTCTTTTGATCCTCATCCACCTCATGAATTCGAATGCCCATAAATATAAATAATAATGGTAGCTATACTATCCATGTTAAACATCTATTGGTTGATTTCACTTCAAAGTAACTTACTTCTTTGTAGTATTAAATTACTCTAATTTCCTACCTCCGTGCCTTTTATTTTCCTCTGGAGAAAACCTTTCCAGGGCATGACCTAATGAATTTTGGATCAGATTTCCAAATGAATCTGAACCAAAGTGATCCTATAATTTGGTGGAGGGAACCTTCATTAAATACCCTAGCATGGGAATTTTTACTGTTTCATACCAGACTATGGTATTTTTCTTGACATATTGAAATTGAAATTCAACATTTATGAGAATATAAATTGCAATGACACGTTGTAACATGTCATGAGTCCAGTAGGTCCTTAGGTCAAGGGCTTTTACTTTCTCTATAACCCCATTAAAAATAACAGTGTTTCTAATTATTTTTCCTTTAGAAATTAGAAAAATATGTCCTGTTCTCTAGAGAGATGTTATCTTCAGTTATTCCTATAATTTATATAGTTGCATGGGGTATGTCTTTATAGTTTTTATTTGACTCGACCAAAGTGCAAATTCAATTTTATAGGTATGGCTAGTTAGCCTTCTCTTTTAAAACCTGAATGTGACTTCTAATTGAGAAAATTAATTTTTGTTTCTCCTTTTTATCCCTGACCTCTCTGCCATCTTCTCAACTCAAATGCTTCTTAACAATTTCAAGGAAAAACTACTCAGTTTAAACTGCGGATGCCCAAGCCGTTCACTGCTATTGTTTATATCTTAGTTATTGCTCTGTACACAAAAGTTTAGTTTGACTTTTTCTTATAGCATTTCTTCTGTGTCCCTCAAACATTGTCATCATATTACAGCTCCATATGTAAGGATTTCTAGCTTCTAATACCTATAATTTTCGAAGATTTTCTGAAGTAGCATGGTCTATTCAAAAAATACACTGTGTTTCAAAGACTAATTGGCTGGGCCTACTCAGGACATTTGATTTCTTATGTTAACCAATTGGTAGCATCTTGGTGCTCTGTGACTCACAAGAATAGACAAAACACAAATTAAAAAATTCAGTGTATATCTTATTTGTATAAGTCAAATGGGGAACTCATGATATTTGGTGGTAATGAAAAGGAACTAACGCTATTTGAAGGCTGTAGAATTCACTATGAGCTAGAAGACATAGTTTGAATCAGCAGGAAACTAGCTGCCCCAGAGGTCAAGAAGCAGCACATTCAGGAGCAGTTCTTCACTGCAGGAATCTGACCAGGACATACATTGCTTCCACTATAGTGAGTGAATTCAAGCCACCCCTTCATCTTGCTATCAGTCAGGAATGAAAGTTCTAAGTGACAACATCCATTTGGCCTAAGCTATGTCATATGCCTAACCTGTTGTCCATTAAGCAAGAAGAAAGAAGGTTGCACACCCCTACATCCCAAATCACAAATATAGTCACTTTCTAGGTAGTGTAAGGGAGGAAAAATCGTTTTCCCTCTACCCCCCTTCCCCATACTCCTATACATGATGAAGAGATTAATAAGAGACAAGAAAAATTGATTTTGTATCAAAGGGAGCCACACACAGCTATGAGATCCAAAGGAAGTCTTGAATTTGAGGCTTAAACCCTATACTGAGCCATGAAAGAGATACGCATTTGAGATTTCAAAGGGGAAAAAGGAAGTTCAGAGAATGAGGAGAAGAGCAAATGTTTGCCAAATAAATGCCCTGAAAGAGCTGTGTCTGGATAATAGTTCTTTTCCTGGTACAGGCCTTCTTTCTAAATTATTTTAGGCAGTTATGGAAGAGGTTAAAAGCTTATCTGTAGGGTCTCTTATTTCTTTCAGATCCAAATGCCAAAGTGGCAAGTTTGGTGGTGGAACATTCTGTTCCCCTTCAATAGATACAAGTTGGGTTTTTTATTTTTAAAGCCTTCAAAAGTTCACTGTTTTCATAAAACAAAAGCAAGTAATGATCACTTTTAAATTTATTTGTAAGAAGGTTATTCTGGGACATCATTTGAGGCTTGGGAATCAAAATCATAACCTTGAACATATTTTCTGCATTATCTTAGAAAAGGAAAATAATGTATCTAATTCTTGACATGTAAATTTAGAATAAAAATAGTGACTGAATACAGTTATGTTGCGATACTAGAAATGTTCTTCATAATGTCTTAACGCTAAAGATAAGTGTAGTACATGCGTTCACATTTCAGTAGTCTCTTTTTCTGCTAAGGCAACTTGTTGATTGGTATGATTGTAATTTTTGTAAATTATTATTATTTGGTTGCATTTTTATTCTGTTCACTTACCTACAGTTCTATAGTAAATGATATATAATTTGTTTATTTTTTTCCTTCTTAACAGACAGGCTAGCCTCAACGAAGCAGCCGAAAAGTATTATGATCTGGCAGCCAGGCTGAGGCCTAATGTAAGTACTTTGTTAATGAGATGCATAACTCAAAGGCATGGACTCACCTCCTGTGATAGTTTTAGACATAGAAACCTCATGATGCTGGGTGTTTTCTCTCAGATCTCTTACTCTGCATACCCACTAAAAGGCTAATTCAACAATCAATTCTTTCAGTCTCAAGCTTTTGTTCTTTTTGCTGAGGTACAAATTGCTGTTTTCTATTCTGTGTCAGACAACATAAATTTTTATTAGTTAACTATACATTTTAGCATTTCTAAATACTTTGCATTTGGCTGACTTTTAAAATTAGTTTTGGTTTATTATGTTTTGTTTTCTGTGGTGTTAAGTGTCTAAGAACTTCCTAACCTCATATTTTTTGATTCTTACATATAAATAAACCTCAAGCTGTGTGCCTCTTTCCTGTCCAAAACCTTCATTTCTAGTAACTGTGCTTTTCAACTTTATCAAATATGTTTTGATTTGAATTTTTCCCTGGGTAGTCACACTTCCATCAAGCAAGATGGATATAAATTAGATCATTACTATTGAAATAGAGTCACTATTTATGAGAAAATAAGAACTGGTTTTGTTTCAGTCTTCTGAGCACTTTTTTATTGGCAACACATCACGGACTCCAGTCATTTCTTTTATCCTCATGTATACCCTGCTCTGTACCCCTCTCCCACACTAAAACCTCTCCGTGCTTTCTAGGTCTGCACTGTCTATTAAGAAATGCAATTTTGAAACAGTAATGAAAGTGCACGTGTGATATGACTGCAAATAATGGGATCAGTCTCATTTCATCCAGTGGGTAAACATCTGCAGAGTGCCTGTTTCGTGATAGGATAGAGATTGCACACTCTGAAAGACCCCACAATGGAGCAGAGGAGACTGAGCATGATCAACTAATTGAAAAAAAAAAAAGTGTGGTGATTCCACAATGGTATGTACAGTCCTGCAGGAGCACAGTGAGGACATACGTTTTGCTCAGGTGATTCAGCCACATGTAACCTTAACCCTGGATCTAAATATCCCAGTTTCAATAATGATAAGTTACGTCAAGAATTGGTGAGCTGTTTGCAACAGAAGAAAGTAGCTTAATGCTTGGAATGACAAGGACAATAACAACTAAAAGTTATATAACATTTCCTCGGTGTCAGGCATTGTGCCAAAGTATATTAATCCCCTCGTTTATTTCTCACAACCACTCACAGATACTTCTGTGATCCTCATTCCATTGAAGTTCAGAAAAATTCAAAACTCATCTAGTATCACAGCTGAAAAGTGGAATCATATCGTAACCCAGGCCACTGTGTGCATAAGAGAAAAGATTGATGGAAAAAATGCAGAAAAAAAAAAGAGAAAAAAATGCAGATATATCTTAAGAGAGAAATGCAAGTTGAAAGTCGAGAAAACCAGAATAAAAATGGTCCTTTTATTGATTTATTCAGTAAATATTTACTAAGTACCTATTTAGTGCTGGCATTCTGTCAGCACTTCACTTGGCTGTACCAAGTGAAGAAAACTAATTACCTATTAGTATCTTACAATCTAGTCTGAGAAGATGAAACAGCAGTGAATAAGTTAAGTATATATTATATGAGACAGTGATAATACTTTGGAGGAAAATGGAGCAGGAAACAGGAGTTAGTAGGTGCCTGGAAGGTGTGCAGGAGACACAAAAGAGTTGGGCATCTTTGCATAGTGTTTCTAAAAAAAGGATTGAATTTGTGCTTAAACTTATAACCTCATTAGAAACAGGAATCATGGTATTTTGTTTCTGTTTTTTCTTTTTTCTCTCCCCTTCACCGTGATTCATATAATGCTGCTAAAATACATGATAAATGATGATGCTGAGTTCACCCTTTATACCTTGAATATCAGTCACTTCATTGTCACTTTTATTTTTGTTACAGTTGATCAAATGGTCTTCTTTAGCTCATTATAATCAATTAGTGAGAAAAGAGCTATCTGAGCTATCTGACCTGACCTAAAAAATAAAAAAGGCACTGAGGCACCACAGGCTTTAAGGCTGACTTATGAAATTGTTTATGTGACTAGACAAGTCATAAAATCAATATTTAATCTCCAACTCAAGGCCTTTTTTTTTTTCCTAAAGCCCCAAAAAGTTTCTTTATAAATATGTTGCAGGCTGCTTTGGGGAAAAAAAAAAAGAATGCATTTATTCAAATGATACATCCCTTATCTGGTAATAATAAATTAAGTATTTAATGGACTTGGATAGAGTCCAAAGTTCGTATTTAACAATAAGTAAAGTAAATGATGTTACAGTTGCTGGATCAACAGATGTAATCTTTACCTCATTTGTTTTACACGTTGTGTTTTGGTTTTCTGTACATAATCTGGGTAAGTAATATGCCACTGTGGTAAGACTGATAAGATACAAATCTTGGCAATCATATAAATTTTTATTGTGAAAGTTAGGGACTTACTTAGGTAATCACCCACATAATGATTTATTAGCAGTGATCATCTGATCCCCATTAGGCATCCCACTAACATCTTGTTAATAGCTGTTTATATCCTTTGTTCATAAGAACATTCTTTTTTCTATGATTTAACTAAATAAATTTAAATTACCTGCTTATATGAGAGCATAGTCAGCAGACTTCACTTTCTTACTCTAGTGAAGTAGTTTTATGTCTTAGATTTTTCTAGTCTACATGGTAAAGCAATTTTGCTTTTATTTTTCTTAAAGCATTTTCATCTGTTCAGATGTTCAACTACAATGATTAGTAGCCATATGCAGGGGACTCTGGATATTTGAGAAGTGCTCATGTCAAATCATATAAAGAAATATGTCTGCAACCTTATGTGTCATCACTTATTACCATCATGTTAAAAAGATTGTTGATTATCTGTGGGACATATTTGTCGCTTATTAAAATGCCAATTTCATCTCTACAGTTGTCCCATAATGAATTTCTCTATTATTCTATTCTCAAATGTCATGTTTTCTATATAGTTTTCTTTAAATTTGTTAATTGACTTTTTGGATTATTTTATATAAAAAGAATTCCGGAGAGGGCCTCTATGGTGCCCTAGGGGTTGAGTCTCAGAGCTATCACCATGCCTGGCCTGAGTTCAGCCTGAGTTTAATCCCCAGCCAGGGATCTAACACATTTAAAACACAGCACATCTCTCCTGTCTCACCTGTTGCTCGCCTCAGCAGTGTATCTACCTGTTCTGCTCTCCCCTCTGTCTCTGTGAATCTTCTTACCCTCTCCCCACCTCTTGCCTACCCCCAGTTCTATGCAAAAAAAAAAAAAAAAAAAAATTCGAGAGATAAAATGCTAAAATAACAAATGTTAATTGACTGGCACAATATGCTCTTAAGTTATTTAGAGTCTGATATAGTCTCTTTATTAGGGCTATTATCATTTACTGAAATGGTTAGAGAAATGCATTTATTTCAAAAATGGTACTATCAAAATTTTTCAATTCCATGAATTTGCAGGGGAACTGCTCTAAAATTAAGCATCATGTTATATTAAATATATTTCTATAATAGGAAAATTATTTACCAAATTGTCTTTTTAACTGCTTATACTTTTTTTTCATTTTTATAAATAAAATTGTTCTTTCTGAGACAATTGCTTTAAAAAGAACATTCTTACAATGGTCTCTCCCTTTTTTACATATCAAAAAATGCTTACTTGAGGCCTACAGGGAACATTTAAATAAAATTGTTCATCCCGTGGAATTAATCTTAACTCTGCATTAACTTCTGGATTTTAAAGATTTTTTTCAATGTACAAAATGGGAAATTCGCATAGTCCAAAGTCACCTGTTGTTTCCTTGGCTTTTAGTAAATTCTAGATTTAGAAAGGTGTAATTACTAATAATCAGCTCTGTGCATCTTGTTTTTTAGGGGCTGTGTAATTATTTTTAGTCTGAATTCACTCAACTTAATTTTTATCAAGTTCCGGCTTTGAGTAAGAAGACTTCATGCCAAATGCAGTAGGATTTCAAAGTTATGAAATATTAGCCCTGACCTTGAGAAATGCACTACCTAATGTGGGAAGTGGGTGGAAGAGAGAACACATCATCCAAATCCTCACACTTCACAACAGTAAATAATGCCATATAAGAAGTGTTTTGTGAACGATATAAGCTAAATGCTAGAAGAGTGCACAGGAGAAAGAAATTACTTTCAGCTGGATTGATTCTATAAGGCATTGAGTCAGAGTTGGCAAGCATGGAGTATCTTGAAATGATAGGATGTTTATAGGTAGAGATTTTAGCAGGAAGAGGAAAAAGAGTTCTGGCGGGTAGAGGCATATGCATAAACAAGAACTTAGAGCTCAGAAAGCATGAACTATACCCAGTGAAAAATAAGCAGATAATGATTTATGTTGCCAGGGTTAGAGTATAAAGAGGAAGAGTAAAAGAAATGGAAACTAAGTTAAGGGCACATGAAAGACATTGAATATCATACTAAGAATTAGGAGTTTGTGTCCCAGAATTGTGTTAAGCAGGCTGACATAATGAAAATAGTAATTTAAGATGGCTGTTAAATGATGTAATGAAGAATGTGTGTTGCCTTTGGGATAACAGAGTTGGGAGTTGCAACTTTGACAAAACCGAATAAGATGTCATTGTTACAGTACAGACAAAAGGTTTTGGAGCCTCAAGTACAGAAATACAGTGGAGTAGAAAAGAGCACACAAGGGAAATAAACAGTATATTATTTGATGGCATATGAGTAGGTGAAGTAGTTGACCTGGTGAGTATTCCAAAATTTTGAATTTAGGTAACATGATAAAAAAGAAATACTCTAAATAGAAATAGGAAAGTTAGAGAGCTATGTTTATTTCAAGGAGGAAGTGTTAGTTTTGGATTGAACAGATTCTGAGTGAGAAGTAGGATATTTCAGTTTTCTGTGAGACATCCCTGTCAAGTAGGCAGTTAGGGGAAAAGCCACAGTTAAAGATAGAGATGCTAGAGTCATTTGCAGAAAGGGGAGGGCCCTAGAAGAGTGGCTTCAATCACTGAAGGGGGGAGTGTATATACAGAGAGAATCAATTTCAAACCCTTGTTGATCTCTGCATTTGGAATGTAGGATAGGGGAGACATGAGATGATGGATTGAATCAGTGTTGATGAGCGGTTTCCACAGCTGCTAAAATGTACAGAAAAACAAGGACTATGAAAGTCCATTGACTTCAGGCAGTAAGAGGACACTTACTACTACTGCCAAAAGTTAATTTTCTTTTTTTTAATTTTTTTTAACATTTATTTATTTATGTATACAAGAGCTGGGATAGAGGCCAGAGATGCAGGAGGGGGAGAGTACTCACCAGAGACAGAGTAGGGAACAGAACAGACAGACTGACAAAATACACTGCTGAGGGGAGCAGCGGGTGAGACAGGAGAGGTCTGCTGCACCATGTGGGTTTCTCCCCGGCCAGCTGGGATCGAACCTGCGCTGCAGAGGCTTCGGACAGCTTCACAGTGCGGCAGCACTCAACCACCTGCACCACCAGGGAGGCCCCAAAAGTTCTTTTTCTTTTTTTTTTAAGATTTATTTATTTATTTATATAAGCACTGGGTACAGTCAGATGCGCAGGAGGGTGAGAGAATTCTTCAGAGCCAGAGCGGGGAGCAGAACAGGCAGAAGGACCTAAGTACACTGCTGAGGGGACCAGCGGGCGCGGCAAGAGAGGTCTGTCGCACCATGTGGGACCCTGGCCTGTGGCCAGGGATCGAACTAGTGCTGCAGAGGCTACAGGCAGCTTCGCAGCCCAGCGCTCAACCGCTGCGCCACCAGAGGAGGCCCAAAGTTCATTTTCATTCACATGATACAGGCATAACTTTTTAAGATGCTAAGGAATTGAGAATTGGGAGAAAAGAATATAAACTTATTCTGTAAATAGGTTTAAAGGTAAATGAATCAGACAGGACAAGGCAAAGAAATTACATATGTTTTTATATAGTATTAAATGTGAATTATAAATGTAAATATTAAAGCCACATTAGAGGGGTATGTGTGTGCATGTGTGTATATTTAAATATTAGCCTAATAATGTGTCCCACTAAAGAGGAGATTAAAGGCAACATCAAATATATTAAAGGATTGTTTTCTCTCAAGGAACTGAAGAAAAAAAAAAGTAGATGAGGAAGAGAAAAGAGGATAAGAAAAATTGGGGTATGAAGGGAACCTAAGTTTATATAGTAATTATTTCTATCATAGTTGGTTATTTCTGATGTGGAAAGAATAGCAGAATTTGAGGTTGAAGACATGTGTATAGCTGAATGTGCTGAGGCTCACAGGAGGCAGTAGTTGATATGAACTCATAGTGATAAATGTGTGATACATGATAAATGCCAGTGCAGATACATTTTTGTGAGATATGGTGTTTATGCCATTAGGCATTTTGTGATCCTCCTAAATGATGTTGTGAAATCACTGATAGATTACTACTGCTTTCAATTCATCTCTCTTTAAGCTAGATATAGTATTCATCATTTATAATATGTATAATGTTAAGTAAATGTATTTTTGTGTGCACTAAGTATATATGAATTAAAGGAGAGTGTGTTTGAAGGATCAGATTATCCAATAGAAAATTGCATATGTGCATTATACCTTTTTTACAAGCACTTAAAATTATTTCCGAGCATTATTTTCAGATCAAAGTCAATATTATCTATGTGGGTCCTTTAGCAATGATTACATGTCACAAGATCAAAATGAGAAATATGGGATTCAAAGAAACAAGCATACTGTAACAGAGTATTACAGTGTTATCAGAATCCACATGTTTTACATGATATTATTTTTAATTTGGAATACACCTTTTTTATTTTATATATTTTTTACATATTTTATATATTTTTTACATTTTGTGCAATGTGTGCATTTTCATCTTGGTTAGAGTCCCCGTAAAATTCCCACCACCCTTGTTTTGAACCTACTCCCTTCATCCCCCTCCCTGTACTGTGTCTCTGGTTTATAGTTACTTGTTGATTTTTACTTTATTATAATTAGTCTTTTTATGGCAAATGTGATGATGGGGTGGGTGGGAGTGGGAGTTGGTGGGAGAGTGGCTAAGAAGTAGAAATAAACACTAAGACTGGGACCTGGGGAAAAATTAATAATCATTGGGCTGTTCTGAAAATATTCTGAGTTACAGTTGTTTTCTGATGGGAAAGATATTTCTTAACCCTAATTAAAACAAGAGACCATGAAATTAAGTTAAACAGAATAGATTCAGTTTTGACCATGTAAGGGATTCGTGAGGGGAAAATTATTGAGGCTGTCGTTTTGTTAGAAAAAATGGCAGGCTTAATAATAATTTGTCTGGGAAGCAGTTAAACCACATTTCTGCTTGTAAATAGAGGAAGAACCATGTGGCCTCTTCCAGAACTTTCCACAAGATTCTGTGATGTGGGAAAATTATATACCACATGTTTCTTGACTTTTATCATTAGTAGTATATGGATCCCAGAATCACCAGATTGACTTTCTGAGTAAAATGTGTGTCATTATTGCTTATGTATCTTCTATTCTCAGTAGTCATTTGAGTTCATGTCTATATCTGTGTGTGTACCCTCTCTCTCCTCCCCACTCCTTTTGTAATTAGAAAATGGAGTGAGATTAGCCCAAAATAAACAAGTTTTAATCAAGAGAAAAATTATTATTAGTGCCTGTGTTACCTGGCTTTATTAAATGGGTTCAGAGAAATCATTGAAATAAGACTGCTGATCCTAGATTTATTCAAACTTACCCAAATTAAGTCAAAATACTTAGTCTTCAGTTATGAACTTCAGCACATACATAACTGTCATCACATTGATGTTATGTATATTTATGTATCCATCAGTAGAAATTAAATATCTGATTATTTTCATCTAATTTCAGCAAGATAAATGCTTACTTCCCTAAAAGCTTTAGTTACACAGAATCAATTTTAGTTTCATTGTACCCATATCTGTCTTCAAACTCCTTTCCACTGTAGATCTTCCTTCCAAACAAGTTAGGAAGTTTAGTTTCTGGTGTATTCATTTCTTCTGCTTACTTTGTAATTGCTTTGATTGTACTTCTATTTTGAATATGTTAGATAAACCAGAAAAAAAAAGTGTTTCTGAAGTGGTTACTGTTTTTCTTTTGTTTATCAGCTTGTAAAAGTCTTCATGCTTAGAAGACAAAGATGGTTAATATAGTTCACTTGTTTACTATGGTGTGGGCTAGACTGGGATCAGATAGTTAAGGTGAACTGAGATGAATTTACAGTTTTTCTAACCTGGGGGTATTGTTATTCATCAAAATCCACATGTAAGAATTTTTAATCATTAGTTTTTGAAAATATATGTATGCAGTGTGTGTGTGTGTGTGTGTGTGTGTGTGTGTGTGTTTTAGATTCACAACCAGAAAAGAATGAGAGGATGTGAGGCTTGGGCAGGAACTTAAGTAGCTCTTGGCTATAAAGAAAATCAGCTTGAGTACTTTAACTTGAGAAACATCAAAACCTTTGGGAAATTCCACTTAATTATGTTCTCTGATGCCAAGCATGTTTATTTTTACTCAGATTTCTTTGTGGGGATATCCTTTACATGGGTTTATAGTTATAATTATTTGAATTGTGGGACCACACAGTAAAATTACATTTATTCCCCTTTCCTCTGGGAGCTGGATTCCTCGTTTCTTTGAAAACAACTCATCCAACCACGTTGGCCCATGGTCCTACCTAGGAGTACCAGTTAGGGTGGACTAGTAGCTGCCATCATTAGAAGGATGTGCCCTTGCCTCACTCCCAGTGACCATTTGCTTTTTATTTTCTTTTATTTTTTTAAAGATTTATTTATTCATGCATACAAGAGCTGGGGTATAGGCCAGAATGCAGGAGGGTGAGAGGATTCACCAGAGACAGTGGGGAACAGAACAGGCAGAATGCACTGCTGACGGGAGCAGTGGGCGAGTCAGGAGAGGTCTGCTGCACCATGTGGGCTGCCCTCTGGCCTTCTGGGGATCGAGCTTGTGCTGCAGAGGCTGTGGATTGCTTCATAGTGCAGTTGCTTAACCCTTTGTGCCATGAGGGATGCCCACCATTTTCTTTTTAATTCCATTCCATTATTGCTCTTCTCATTTCTAGTTTCCTGTTAGGCGTTTATGTTTCTGATCCTTGATTGGCCTTACAAAGCCAAGATTATCTAAATAGACACTGAAATGTTAAACAAAAGCTACACATGTCTCAATCTGTGTTCTATCCTTTTCTGATTTTCCCGTTAACATCCCATCATCCTCCATTTTATTTATTTATTTTTTTGGTGTCCTTTTCTTTTCTCTACTCCCAATTCCTTATTAATCTAACCTAACTCTCACTTAATAGCTACAGAATAAATTATGCATTTTAAAGAAAAATAAAAGTTGGGCAGATCCTGAAAATTAGTAATTGGTAGATTAATTTCTAATGAAAATTTTATGTCCTTGTTTAAAAAACTATTCTGACATTTTTCAATGGTAAGGCAGACTTTGTTCAGGACTTTGTGGTAGGTTTCATGACTACTGCAGTGGGATCATAGCCAGTGAGTGAGAGTCAGGAGGTCTGGGGATGGCAGAGACATCAAGAAAAGATGGTGTTCTTGCTAAGCCAACTAAATAAGTGTGATGAGATATCAAGGGTGAAGGGTTGTTACTAAACTGCTTTAGCAGACTCCTTGTTCCCACTGAGTTAGGCAGACCTAGGGATGAGTTCTAGTCAGAAAGAGGGCGCAGAGAAACTGGTCTCCCTTGTTCGAGACAGGTCTTTGTTATCCTGGATGACATTATTTTCCCAGTTTTAGTTGTTAGGATATTAAGCTTCTTGTCACTAGATAATGGTAGAATTGAGAAGTTTTTTTTTTTTTTAAATCACTTCAGAGGAATTTGATTAAATTATTCCTGAGATATGATCTGCTAACAAGCTCTAGTAGAGAGCTGAAAGGGTGACATCCTTCAGAGGGGGGGATATGTCTGAGCTACAACTACTTCAGTCTTTGTCTTATAATCAGTGGCAATTTCCTTAGATATTAAGTGCCAACAAGAACCTACTGTGGTACAGTATTCATTCATAGTTCAATTAAAACTATCGAAAATTTAGCTTCTTAGGAATAGGGCATTTACATTTGACATATGTGTTTTTCATTTCCGTTTTTTTTTGTGTGTGTGTGTGTGTGTGTGTTGCTTTCTTAAATGATCTCTACTGAAGTAGAGATTATTTACAACATATGCACATTTCCTTCATGAAGAGCTAAGGGCATGTTAAAAAGAACAGATGTTGTGCCATTAGAAATTTTGTGACAAGAAAGAGTTTGACTGGTCACTTCAGGTTGTTTAGTCACTAAATTGGTTGTGTTTGAAAAATATATTTCTTAGCTTTAGATATGTTGAATTTTAAAGAGACAAGCTATTTTAAAAGGTTAGAGTGACTTACCAAATATCTGTGTTAGCAACTTTCAAAAATAAATAACTAAAAGGGAAATTAATTGCTTAAATTACAGGAAGAAATAATCAGCAATGTTGTTGCAATATTCAGTAGGGTATTTCAACAAGTTCTAGAATGGATAAATGTAGAGTACTGCTACCAACTCTTTTACTTCTTATTCTCAATCTAAATTCCTCTGTCCTTACTTGCTTCAGTGTTTAATCACGTAGCAGATAGATGGATCTTCCTCATGGAATCTATACTCATACTATAATTTATTTCTTGATTCTACTTGTTAAATGTCATCGATTATTTATATAAAAGTCCTAATAAGCCCATTGAAACAAATATAAAGATACTTAATAGATATTAATTTTAGTTGTCTGCAAGTTAAATTATTTCTTTTAACTGTGTAGTGCATTTTTCCATACAAATTCCAGAAAGCAATGGGTGTTTTCCCTTCTTTTTAACAAGGTTCAACACTCTTTCCCCAGGGAATTACACTATTTGTTAAATTTTTGTAATCATCGGTTTCATCTATTTCAAGTGATATACTTGTACTTATTAGTACAAGTATAATACCAGCCTATCAGCAAATCCGACCTCAATATTAATTCCATAATATTGCTGACTGCAATAAAAATCTTGATAGTAATCAAAGTTTGTTATATAATCAAAGTGAGGAAACAGATCAAACCTATATAATTCAAACCTAGGAAAGAGTTGACAGAGTTTACTCTGAACAATTATTCCAGTGATCACAAGTCTAAATTTAGTTTATGTAGGAACAGTGAACCACTGACATTCAAAATGTAATTATTCTTGATTGGGGGGTGCACTGTATATCCATTGTTTAAATTGTCTTAATGCACCTCCTTGGTCGTAAGTGGGGAGATGAGAAGATTGGATTTACTGGAGGGCAGCATTTTTTCATAAGCTGTTTCACAGACTTCAAGTCTATGAAAGATGGCTTTGCTGTTTTGCCTCCTAGAACAGGGATGGCTCATTCCCAAAGTATTTTACAATGTGTTTACAATATACATTGATACTTCATTCATGATTAAATGCACTATGAAGATGATATTAGAATTATTTAAAAAAAAAGTCATATCTTTAAAGTCATTATAAAGTATTGAAAGACCAAGGAATTTTTAAAATGCATTTTATAGGTCATATTTTACTTAAACAAACCCTAACTATATAATGTATGAATTTTCTTATGGAGAAAGAGATTCCTACTTAGAATTTCTCACTTATATTTAATTACTTTCTCTACTTCAGTATTTCATTTTGCTATAGTTGTTTTTTTTTTTTCTTTTTCCCCAGGCTAGCACTGAGAGCAGTAGAACCTCAGGTCTTGAGAATGGAATTGTTTTGTACCCTAGGAGGATTATGTACTTTAATTAGTCTTGCAAATCTTTAATAGACACATGTTCATATGCTGAGCTGTCTTTCACTATGTAATATATTATTTTTTCATATTGCAATATGCTGTTTACAGTAATTTCCAAGTATTTCCTTCTTCTGTGGAACTTTTATGGAAAATAGATGATGGATTATACCCTAAGCTACACAGTACCATAGTACTTAAACCCATTAATTAAACCCATTATTTACATCTGAATTTGTATAAACTATGTCTCTATATTTGGAAGTTAGGAATATTTTTCACATAGCTGGTAATGTATAAAAGAGAGTATTCACCTAAATGGGGATACTATTGAGAGGTTTACAGTTTGTTAACTTTTATACATTCACATTTTCATATATGTGGCTATTACGAATTATTACCTAAAAATCTTTATTTATATATAATATATTATTTTATATTAATTTATATTATAATCTATGTTCTATTATAATCTATAATATTAGAAATTATTATCAATAATTTATATTATATCTTGTACAGTTATGAACATGATAGTGTTGGGCACCAGGAATTTGTCTTTTAAAAAAATTAGGAAATGTCAACTTAACAGCATTTGTACTAATTAAACATTAAAAGTTAAATTCTACACCATTTTTATATTTGAGGAAACTGAGGCAATCTAAGTTATCTAGGCTCTCCCAGTTGGTGGTAGAGCCAAACTACAAATCCAGGCTATCTGATTTTAGAACCTATGCTGTTAACTTTCTGCTTCTTATATACAATTACTAAAAATGATCACAAGGCACTGAAATCAAGGGACAGTTCTTATTTGAAATGTAGTGATTCAGGTTGTCAAAATATGTGTATATTAATCATTTTGATAAATTCTTAGGTTAATTTATAGGGCCTTGACCATATCAGACTTTGCCTACATCAGTCACATTCCATATAGCCTACTGGTTCCAGTTAGAGCAACACTGGTAGATTGAAATGGCAGATTTTAAAGCCAGAGACGCAAAATACCTGTTAAATGTCAGTTTCTAAAATAGGTGCTGGGGATGTAATGAGAAGCAAGGATGTTGTGGTCCCTACCCTCTCAGAGATGTTAGCAGCTACAGACTTTGCATTTAATGTGCCCTGGTTGGTTTCATGTGTAGTTTATCTAGGTTGTGAGTCTTGCAAGTTTACATTTCCATAGTTTATCCAGTAATGCTTAAAAATGCATGAACTCAATCACCTTGCCTTGTTGTTCTTCAAAGACTCTTTAGGGACTTCACAAAACATAGCAAACAAATTATTATTTTGTATTGCTTGAAAGGTATTGATTATTTGCCCTAGACTGACTCATATAGTTGCAGTAAATATGCTTCTCATTTTCTCATAAAGATAATTTATTTCCTTTTCTCTAATAAGCCTTAGAAAAACCAAAGCATACAAAATGATTTAGTGAAATGGATATGGATTTGGAAGGCCAGATACTCCGAACAATAGGTTTTTACTTTCCTGGCAATTTCTTTGGGAAGTTTTGCTAATACTGAATTTATGTTTTGTAAAGGAGGATTATGCTAGAATGATTTGGGTGCATCACATCAGGTTTTATTTTATTTCAACAATATACATTTATTATGATCTGGGATATATTTGAGAAAAATTTCATATATTAATGTGATTACATGTTCAGGGCAAAATGTATAAATACATAGGAATCTAAAATTCCTGTGCATAAATAAATACAAATTCTTCTTTTAAAAATTAAAATAAAAAACCTATATAGGAATGTGCTAAATTGTGTGTAGGTTTTTTAAGCTATTTAATGAAATTTTAATGATATAGAATTATACCAGAAAGTTATTGAATAATTTAGAATTGATCTTTTAGTCATTAATATTAATTTATCTGATCTTAGCACTTAAACATCTAAAATTGCTGGATATGGTAAAGATGTTTATGTAAGGGGAACTGTAACATGAAGATACAATAAGACTCAATTCTTTTTAAAACTTGGTTTGAATTTTCAACTCTTTTTTCTTTTTTGAATTTTCAACTCTTTTTAATTAATATTTATGCCTCCTCAAACACATGCATTTGATAACCTTTAATGTGTACCTGAATGAGCTGGTCTTTGAGAAGAACCAAAGCTCTCCCATATGGTTGTTGGCAAAGGCCACAGAACAAGTCAGAGTCCCAAGTGAAGACGAGAATAGTGACAAAATACTGCAACACACACCATTCCTGAAATTTGACAATCTAAGGGCAATTCATTATCACAAGTTCTGAAAGTCTATTTTGATAAAATATGCATAAAGCTAAATGATCCTTGCTATACTATAAACAGTGCCTTCAAATATATGTCATTTTTTTTAAATATGTTTTTAGCAGTAGTGTAGCTTGTATATGCTGTATCTCAAAATTATAAACCTTAATCATAAATGTGTATTCCAGGTACATTAATAGCATCAAAATTTATTAAATGTTTAAACATGAACTGATTTCTGCTGTCTACTTCCAGCTTGATATTTCATAAGGAAGCTTTCTTAAATCTAGAGAGACATGTGTAGCACATATGATTTGTCTGTAAGGTGTTCCTATCAACAGCATTCCTCAGTGACGTCATTGGCTTGGGAAGAACTACTTCATAGTGAATCCTCAGTGGCATCACGTCATAATCACAAGCCCCAACAGAAAATACAGTTAGCAGTCTGGGCCCTGGAATCAAATGACTTGGGTACTAAACTGGACTTCACCCACCTTTGGCTCTGGGACTTTGGGCATGTTTTTTAACAACCTTAAACTTCATTTGCTCACTGTTTAAACAGGGATAACTACCTCACAGGGTAGGGGAATGAATTTAGAATGAGGCCTCAAACACAGGACTTGCTAAATTACTTGCATTACAGGATTGTGACTCTATATTCTTAGCACAGTTTTTAATCTTTTATTGCAATATTTTCTATTGAGGTAACATTGATTTACAACACTGTATATGATTTTTGGTACATGTTTACACCTTCTCAGATGCAGCACAGAATAATTTTATTTTTTATCTTCTGAATTTTTAATAATTTAATATATTTTATATATTTTTTACATCAGTGTTCATTTTTTTTTTTGCAATGTATACTTTCTCATCTCAGTTATAGGCCCCGTGAAATTCCCATCACGCATTCACCTGTGCACCATCACCACAGTCTCCTGTGCTCTTCCCAACCCTGTTTTGATCCTACTCCCTTCTCCCAACCTGCAGACTGTCTCTGGTTTATAATTGCTTGTTGATTTTGATTTTCATTTCATTATAATAACTTTTTTTTCCTGATCCCTTATTTGGATCCTCTACATCCCTCTGATAAGTGAAACCATCCATTATTTTTCTTTTTCTTTCTGGCTTATTTCACTGAGCATGATCCCTTCCAGCCTCATCAATTTGCTGTGAATGGCAAGAGTTTATCTTTTTTGATTGATGAGTATTATTCCATTTTGTATATATGCCACAACTTCTTGATCCTATAATCTATTTTGGGGCATTTGGGTTGTTTCCAGTTTTTACCTATTATAAGTAGCAGCAGAGAATAATTTTAAAGAAGTCAATTCCACCTGCCAGGCTCCATGGATAGTGAGCAGATTGGTGTTGCCTGTCTGACTCCAATTGCTCCTCCTGGGGCATTTACACTTGCTCTTACCCCAGCTGCTGTACTTGCCCTCCAAGCTGCAGAATGGCTTCCTCAGGCACTAACTTAAATACCTGCTCAAATAGCACCTCAGCCCAGTTAAATTTCCTTTCCTGGCCCCTGTGAAACATCCATGCATCTCCAATTTGCCCTCTTTCATCCTGCAATTCTTTTCCTCCAGGCACTTATCACCATCTACAGTCTATGTATTCCTTTATAGATTTGTTTTTTCTGCATCTGCTCTCTAGATCAGGAGCTCAGTGATGTCAGGACACTGTTCTCTTCTTTATCTAACTTTCCCTATCACCTCCAGTGGTGCATTGGAAACAGTAGGTGCCCAGTCAAATTTGGGAAGGAATTCACGTGACACTCTCTTCTCATTTCTGCCAGCTTCCGGTCCTTTCATGGTGTTGACATCTTGCTGTACTGAGTGTGATTCTAGTGTTTTCAAAACATGTGTATCCTTTCCTCAAATAAAACTTAGCCTCTAAATGCAAGCCAACCACAACATGGACTGCTCAGCATAAAGCACGGTAATCTTTTACAATGCTGGAAATAAAAAACCAAAATGCAACGAGACTGACTGCCAAGAACACATTGAGCGGCTGTGTTGTAGTTTCCTTCAAGAGTGGTTTGAGAGATGTAAGAGATTTTCAAGGATAATGTTGATTTTTCACTTTGCCAAATGCAGAACCTTGAGGTCTTCTTTTGCTACCCCTGACATGTATCTCCCTGAGTCTTTTGCTTTTCTCAGCCTCTCTCGAGTATTAGGAGATGGTGATCACAGTCACTTTCTAATTTTGAATAAACGCATACTCATGAAATTCAGAATTACACAGTTGGGGCTCTTATTAAATGTTCATAAAATTGAACTTTGAAACTCAGTGTGTAGTAGAAGTGACAACAAATCTAATACAATAAACATGAACCTTTGGACAATTGCTATAAAGCTGCAGATTCTAAATAAAATATATTATTATCTAGAAGAGCAGTATAACATGTAAACTCCTTCGCTTGGCCCTCTGGTTTACATACTTCATGGGCCTCATTCTGCTAAAAAACACAAACTAAATAGTAAATAATAGAAGCTGATTTTATAAAGTCAGACGTCATTGAAAACTTGCCAGTAGTTTTCAAAGAAAATTAACACAAAGGACATCTCTCCTTGTCAACAGGTAATTTGCACTAAGCAAAGCTGCTTTTGCTAAAAAAAAAAAAAAAAAACCCACAAATATTTCAATGATGAAAGTAGTGAGCATGTGATAAAATCAAAGTATGAATAATGAGCCAAAAAGTCTCACTCCCCATTAATTTAATGAAAAAAAAAAAAAGTGACTAGAATTTGTCACTTATTTCCCAGTGCTATTGTCTGTGGATGACCTATTTTGATATTTGGAACCACAATAGGAGGAAAACACCAGTGAAAGCGGAAATGACAAAAGCAACTGGTGAGGCACCTATTCTGGGAGGGAAAGTTGCCAAAGGCCTAATGTGACAAGCCACAACCCTGTGAATCAGTGGGTTGTGTCAGCCATAAGAATGAGAGAAAGACCATAGTCTTTAAAAGAGAAATTGTCTACACTTTAGGAAACCTGGATGTGGTTAACAAATCATTTTAAAGATGAAAATAACAAATTGGTTAAACCAGTATGCATGCATTCCAGGAAGAATATATTTTTCTAGACTCTTTTTGCCCTGGTGGTTTGCCCAATGGTGACTTTGTTGGGTATGGGAAGCAGGAGGCACTTGATTGTGTGGAGGTTTGATTGTGATACTTTTTTAAAAAAGATTATTTATGCATATAAGAACTTGGGTGTAAGCCAGAGGTGCATGTGTCGGGGTAGGGGGGTGGGGGGTGGTGAGAGGATTCACCAGAGACAGAATAAAGAGCAGAACAGGCAGATGTACTGAAATACACTTCTGAGGGGAGCAGCAGGTGAGACAGGAGTGGTCTGCTGTGCCATGTGGGTCACCTCCCTGGCCAGGGATTGAACTGGTGCTGCAGTGGCTGCTGATAGCTTCATGGTGATGCGACTTAACCCCTTGCACCACCAGGGAGGCCCCTGTGATCACATTTTTTTAACTATGTCTTTGATAAGAGGCTTTAATGGAGTCTGTTTACATCCTCATTTCCTTCAGCAGATGAGGTTTACCACTCATTATCCTTTTTCTTCCTTACCTATTTTCCTTACTTGCCCCAGCAAGAGAGGCATTGCTATTGAATTGTGACCACAGTTAGTTTCCATCATGCTATCAGCAATTTTACATCCTAGATTTCTCTTTGGGACTTCATTTGTCATTGGAAACCCTGCTCGTAGAAGAGTGGGAAAATGTATGGATTCACATGAATTGAAAGAAATATTGCTTATGCTTTGAAAATATTGCCCCTTATGTCTATCAAAAATAAAAGTGGCATGAAAAATACAACCCACACAAAGAAACTTTTCAGAAATCAGTCATGTGTTTGAGCTCGATTTAACAAAGATCCTGGATATCTCATCTAACATGGTATTCTTGAACTGTTTCAAGAAATGGTGGGATGAATTTATTATTCAATTAAAACTGATTAAAAAAAAGTCAGCTTTGACATTCATTAAATAAACCTAAGGTTCTACATGCTCTCTGGGGCTCTTTGTTTTAAGTTATCTCTGTTTTTCTTGCTCACAATCAATGCTAATAAATTTCCTACCACAGTAAGGGAAATGATGGTATCGTTCTATTTACTACTGATATTTTAATCTACCTCTTTGATCTTGAGCCAGATGTTATTTGTTAAGAATAAAAATAGACTTGCTTTTGTAAGATAGAGTTGTTCTTAGCCCTGGATGCATTAGAATCACCTGGGGAGTTTTATAATCAACTAAGCCCTGGGTCTCACAAGACACTGATTTAAAGTGGTCAGAAAAAGAGTCCATCATCCTAAATTTTAGAGCTCCCCAGATGATTTTAATGTGCAGTAAGATTATGGGCCAATAGTTTAAAGGCTAGAATTCTGTATTTCGTTGACTTTTTCACCATCATCTCGTTCAGGCTAAACCACTTAGTATGTATGTGACTTTGGCACTTCATCTTTTAGCTTTAAATTGAATAGGGCATTAATAGTACTTACCTAATAAAATCATTTTGAGACTCCAATTAATTAATGGAGTTTAAGCATTTAAAATAGTATCTGAAACATAAGTACACAGGAAAGGTTTGCTGCCATCAACATTATCGTCTCACTTTTATTTTTTTATTTTTTTTAAAGATTTATTTATTTATTTATACAAGCACTGGGTACAGTCAGAAGTGTGGGAGGGTGAGAGAATTCACCAGAGCCAGAGGGGAGAGCAGAGAAGGCAGAGTGACAAAATACACTGCTGAGGGGAGCAGCGGGTGGCAGGAGAGGTCTGCACACCATGTGGGACCCTCACCCAGTGGCTGGGGATCGAACCAGCGCTGCAGAGGCTGCAGGCAGTTTCACAACCCAGTGCGCAACCGTTGCACCACCGGGGAGGCCCAATCATCTCATTTTTAAAATGAAAGTGATAATAATGATTTGGTTTACTTCTTTATGTAGACTTTCTTTTGTTTACTTTTTTTTTTTTTAAGATTTATGTATAGATGCATACAAGAACTGAGGTACAGGCCAGAGGTGTGTGGGGGGGTGAGAGTATTCACCAGAGAGAGAGTGGGGAGCAGAACAGGCAGCTCTACTGTAATACACTGCTAAGGGGAGCAGTGGGCAAGAAAGGAGAGGTCTGCTGCACCATGTGGGTATCTCTCTGGCCAGGGATTGAACTCATGCTCCAGTGGCTGCAGATAGCTTCATAGGTTGCATCTTAATCCCTTGTGCCACCAGTAAGGCCCGCTTCATGACTTTTTGATCAGTGACAAACCTCATCTACATTGGTGGTTCCATTAGGCTATACCAGATAGCCTAGTTGTGGAGCAGGCTATAAATACTATCTAGGATTATGCAATTACACCCTGTGGCATTCATACAACAACAAAATTATTTAACAATACATTTCTCAGAAAGCATCTTTGTCACTCAACAATTCATGACTGTAGTATAAAGCACAGTGAAATGTTTGCTTTTATTCTGGGTCACTCACTGTTATATTACCTTGCACAAATTAACTTAATTTCATTATATTTATAACATAGAGTTAATGTGAGAATTAACTGAAAAAAATGAATAGCATATAGTAAGCAATCCATGAATGTCTCTATAATTATTACTGTTTTTATTAGGTTTGTAGTGCTGTCGCTATTAGCTACAGCATTTAGGAAGATAACTAATTTATAATACACACATTTTTGTGGACATATATTTGTATTTTTATGTACTTTTAGCCAAACTAAATAATCACTTGGGTAAAATAACCATTCTGAAATAAATCACATAAATAGCACTGGCCTTCTCTCTAGTCAGCATGATGCCTGTACTAGGGAGGCATAAGAACAAAAATATAAGCATAGCATCATTAAATTCTGAATCTTTAAAATCTTTAGTCTCTTAGAAAATCACAGTTTGTGTATTAATGCAAATATTCCTAAAGAAGCTCCTTGAGACTCTGATAAGTCATGACCTTTAGACAGTGCTGACTTAGGTTTTTCAATCATGTGTCTTGACTTAGTAATAAGGAGCAAAACAAGGAGTTGCTTCGGTAATGAAAAAAAGGTAGATTTTCATTTATACTTTTTGTACTTATGTACATGTCTTTTCTATTCCCTACATTTTACAAAATTTAATGCGTGTTCCCTTAAATTACAGCTAGGATGGATTTATGAACTCAAACTTGAGTTGTAATAACAGACATGGAAAGGAAAAGCATCTTTCCTGTGCCCATATTTATCATTTTATGCCATTATTTTCACACCAAATTCTTAATAATTTGGTCAGTTAACTATGTACAGTCATATATACCTTTAAATTGTTACCATGGTTTATTTATTTTAAGGATGGTATTAAGATAGCTAGTTTTCAGAAGCTCTAGAAGGGGGAGGTTAGATACAATGCACTTTGCTAGATTTAGTCTGTGTCTTGAAGAAATTACTTAAATCCATGTGCTGAGTGAAGGAGAAAAGAGAGAAACCTATTATAGTTGGAAAAATCAAATGAAATATAATCACTAAAGTACTTTATTCTAACATCATATCCTGCTAAGTGTCACATTCATGCCCTTTAGAGAAAAAACTCATTTGCTGTAATTTAATATTGAAGGTTCTTATTTCCATTGTTATGCATTAAGAATCATGCAGCTGACATAGCACAAGTGTCTGCAAAAAAGTTAACTTTGGATAAGATGATTCTCTAAGATCAGCTTTTGCTCCTGAATTTTCTGTACAAAAATTACCTTAACAACCCCGTGCCCCCATTAGACCCCCAAGCTGCATATACATACATATATATACATATGTATATATATATAAATTAATATCTTTTCAGACCCAAAAGCAAGATTAAACACATAGAGCCTGGCTTTGATGATCCTTTAATGAAATTTAATAATTTGGCTAAGCTAATGAGATTCTAAACCCCCAAATTCCTACATTTTGCTTTCATGTCACATTTTCACAGCTCAATTGCTGTTATGAATGGGATCATATTTATGAATGGTACCATCATCTGCCCAGGCATTGAAGCAAGAGACAGCGCAGCGCCAAAACTAGTACATCCTCTTGCTAAGCATTCCAACTCTCATTTCTCAAATCTGTCTCCCCCTTCCCTTCTAGTGACATTGAACTTGTATTGGTCCTCAAAATGATTCTGCCATTGAACAAATTTACTGCTTCCTCCTATGATTCATTTCCTGGATTGCTGCAGAGGGTAGTTTTTAAAATGTAAATCTAGTCCTATTACTCAGCATGAAAACAGTTCACAGTTATCAGATTCTTCTTGCACCCAACACTCCAGACATATTCCTTCATCAGCAAATGCATTCCATCATGTCAGATAGAAACCAGATACCAAGCCCTCAATAGACTGATTGCCAAATAAAGTCACATTTCCTTTATTGTACTGAACTTTACGTTTCAAATGTCAGGGCTTCCTCCAAAAAATGACTACATATTCTTCAGAAGATTCTGGATGGCTCCCCAATCAGCACAATAAGTCTTTATCTGTTTAAACCTACTTTGTTCTAAACCTCAACACCTTTACTTTTCTTCCCCCAGCATTCTGCCCCAAGTCCCCTTGCTTAATGACCCTTGGCACAATTAACTCTAGTCTTGACATTTAACTAAATGTTTTAAGATGCTCTAGTATAACCAAAGGTCATATGAAAGAGGAGAAAAGTTTTGCCAAAGTATTACACTATTTTGTCAAATTTTACTGTAATGATGAACATCTCATTTTGTTTTTTGTTTGTTTGTTTTGCTGTTTGCTTCCTCCTTACCTGCTGTTGTAAATGGTGCTGCAAAAAAAAACCCTGCTTTTACATATTTCATTGAACATTGTGTTTTATTTCTCCAAGACATATTTTTAAAAATGATTGCTCATTCAAAGAAGATGAATATTTTAAATTTTATTTATTTTTAGCTTCTTGTCCATTTAAATGACTTTTTCTTGAGGTGTTATTGGTTTATAGCACTATAGATGATTCAGTGGTATAGGATCACACTTCTTCATATTTATGTTAATGTACCATGCCACTATCATAAATTTTAACAGTTGCCATTCTACTGATAATTTTCCCCAAAAAACTATAGCAATTCATAGCCCCACTAGCACAAATGCTACATATGAATAATGTTCATCTTTTATATCTTATCAATTTGAAGGAGGAGGAAGAAGAGTATTTGAGAAATACTTAAAAATTCAAATGGGCAGTGTGGGATGATTCCTTTATAGGATCAAGGAAGGAATGAAAAGGGAAGAGGTGTAGCTTGGTGGCCAAGTGATTCTGGAACAAATAATTTAAATAGAGAATCTTTAAGAATAACCATATCTGGGGCCTCCCTGGTGGCGCAGCGGTTGAGCGCTGGGTTGCGAAGCTGCCCGCAGCCTCTGAGGCACCAGTTCGATCCCCGGCTGCTCCCCGGCCACCGGAGGAGGGTCCCACATGGCCCGCAGACCTCTCCTGCCACCCGCTGCTCCCCTCAGCAGTGTACTTCGGTCCTTCTGCCTGCTCTGCTCCCCGCTCTGGCTCTGGTGAATTCTCTCACCCTCCGGCACTTTGGACTATACCCAGTGCTTGTAAAAATAAATAAATAAATCTTAAAAAAAAAAAAATAGAATGACCGTATCTGATGGGCAAAATAATGCACTGAACTGACTACTGGGTATCTTAGATGCCTATCAGGCAGCTGAATATCAGTCCAACAAGGCTAGAGATACTGGTCTTGAAGCAATTAAATGAAACTCAGAGCATTCAGACTAGATATTCTAAACCTAGAGTGCATGGAATGGTATCTGGAGGTTTCTTTATTCACAAACCTGATATGCAAATGCCTATTAGAATCTCTAAGAAAGGTGACTAAGAAGGAATTGTTTTTTTTTTAATTTAAATTTTATTTTTATATTCCCCATACAATTACAACCCCCTTATTTTGACCCCAATCCCTCCTTTCCCTGCCTCCCAACCCCCATAGGGAGTCTCTTGTTCATAGTTATTTGTTGATTTTGATATTTTCTTTCTTATAGTTATTCTTTTTCCTGGTCCCTTATTTAACTTTTCTACATTCCTGCTGTGAGTGAGACCATTTGGTATTTTTCTTTTTCTTTCTGGCTTATTTCACTGAGCATGATCCCTTCTAGCACCATCCATGTTGTTGCAAATTGCATGTGTTTATCTTTTTTGAATGCTGAGTAATATTCCGTAGTGTATATGTACCACATCTTCTTGATCCAGTCATCTATTTTTGGGCATTTGGGTTGTTTCCAAAGCTTAGCTATTGTAAATAGTACTGCTATAAACATAGGCATGCAGGTGCTCTTTGGCATTGATGTTTTGTGTCCTTTGGGTAAATACCTAGGAGTGGAATTGCTGGATCATATGGAAGCTCTATGTTTAGTAGGTCCAGAAATCTCCACACAGCTCTCCATGGTGGTTGGACCAGTTTGCACTCCCACCAACAGTGCAGGAGGGTTCCTTTTTCTCCACACCCTCGCCAACATTTGTTGTTGCTAGTTTTTTTAATATGTGCCATTCTCAGTGGTGTAAGATGGTATCTCATGGTAATTTTGATTTGCATTTCCTGGATTACAAGTGATGTTGAACATTTTTTCATATGCTTGTTGGCCATTTGCATTTCCTAAGAAGGAATTCTTTAAGAGGTAGCAGGCGTGTGTGTGTGGGGGGGGGGTGACTTAGACATTTGAATTAGAGCCTCCAGATTTGATTCATGGATTGATGTAATCTGTGTGAGAGAGAAAGCAATAAGAGTTTATGTTTTTCTTCACATGGGCAACTTTTAAAAGGATGATATTGTCATATTTTGAGATGGGAAACACCCCCAAAAGGAGCAGGTGAATGAGTAAAAGAAAGAATGAGTGATTTTTAATAAAAATGCAGCTTGTAACTTTATCACAGTGACTTAACTAATGATAATGTGCCCTAAACCTTTCTACCATTGTAATGAATAAACTAATTACATTACATTTACATTCAGTAGCTTCCCATTTGCATGTAAGCCATGTGTTATAAAGTAGTTGGCCTTGCAATACGTTCAGTATGTCTCCAGGAAACCCTCTTCACAATATTAATTTGCTTAACTAGCTCTTCTTAGATATTTGAAATGGAAATTTAAACTCAGATGAGGAAGAATGCCTCTGTATCTGAAATCAGAACTGATGACTTCATTCTTACTACAGTCATATGTCAGTTGACAGGGATCTATTCTGAGAAATGCACCATTTGGCTATGTCACTAATTGTGCAGATGTCATACAATGAATTAGAGAAAACTGGATGGTATAATTACGGCACACCTAGGATGTATGGATGGGACCATTGTCATATATGTTGTCCATCAAGGACTGAAACATTAAATGAAAAATGACTACTATAAAAATGAGACATCAAGAGGATATACACAGTTGAAAGAGAAGCCTTGCAAATGTCTAAAGTGTACTCCTTTTAACACAAGACAAATAGGTTGATTTTATTTATTTCACTTTACATAGACTTAGTTAAAAATTTATTCAGAAAGTTTAGCATAAGCATACACCAGAGTATATATGTTGTTAACAGTGTGAAAGTTATGAAGATACCAAGCAGTGTGTAAGGTCTCCATTCACTAAAGTCTTTAACATGACCTCCACACCCTTCAGAAGATTTGGTCTCAAGTACTGTTATAATCCCTGCCATTTCTCCTTCCTTTGCTCTCTGAACACTAATTAACCTGTTATTCTGTCAGGTTGGCCATATGACCCTTCCTCCCAACTCAGGATGAGCCGCTACTTGTACCTCCAAAATCAGTGTTTCTATTCATTCATCTGATCTCAACTTGCTGATCATTATTCAGAGAAACCTTCTGAACTCCACTTTTCCTAAGACTTTGTTTCATATTAATATTATCATAGTTGATATTTATTTGTGTGTTTCTCCACTTCCCTCATACATGTATATGCTCCAGGAGGGCAACAACTATACTGTTTAGTGCCAGTATCGCATCCATTCCTCCATGACAGTTACTATCCATGGTGATAGCTTAACAAATAGCTGTTGAGTGAATACATGGAGATTATTGATCTGTCTAAAGTCACCCAACGAGTGGCAGAGCTAAGGTTACAATTTCTTATTCATCTGAAGAGAAATCAGGGAGAAGTGAGTTGAAGTTTGCTTCCATGCCCTAGAAAAAATATTAGTTATTTACAAGTAATTGTTATGGGTAAATTGTTCTTCTCAAACACACACATAAATGCTCACACAAGCAAACACAAATTGTGACTGAACTGCAAGATATAAGTCTACTCTACCTACACCTGTAACTGTTTGTACAGGCTTATCTTTCCATGGGCTCAAAACTGCTTTCTAGCTCTGTACATGGCTGGATCATGCGACACTTCAAGCACAACATATATTTTATTTAATAAATATATATTGAATACATTCTTATCAGTATCTCTAGTTATCCACAATGAGCAATAAAAGAGGTAAACAAAATTGTTTCTTTTTACAAAAAGGATTTGTGTTCAAGTGGTAAAAACCATAAAATTTACGAATTATTATTGATTGATGCTTCTTATGAGGAAAATAAAGCATAAGCCATAAGAAAATAGGACATGATGTAAGGAGACAGGCCTCCTTTAGACTGAATAATCACTTTTTAGAGTTTGGGACTGAAATGGCAAGCAGCCAGCAATGCAGAAAGTCTGGAAAGGAACAGCTTGTTTCCAAAATAAAAAGAAGCCTAGAACAGAAGAAGGGCCAACATGGAGGGAGCAGATGATTGAGAAGGAAGAGCAGGAACCAAGGTTAGTAGGGGTAGATTGGAATGACTTGGATTTTAAGTGCAGAAGGAAACATTGTGGGTAAAATAATCATTTAAATTTTACAAATATTTCTGGGGCTGTTATATGGAAATTGGATTAGAGGAACAAGCTGGAAACAGAGAAATAGTTTAATCAACCACTGCAGTAGACCATGTTATCGAAGGTAATAGTATGGTTCTAGGTAGAGATGGAAAGAAATAGATACATTCAGAGTAGCTGACTCTCTCCTTTCCTCCCAGAACATCTCTTTCTCGTGGATTCTTCACATTGGTTATTACATTTACATTCTACTTAAGTGACCAAGGCAATAATTTCAGCTATCTTTTTCTTCACCCTCAAACCGTTCACCAAAGCCTATCAATGACCAAAAATGTCTTGCTGTAATATTTCTTCATCTTTCTTTTCACTGCCTTAATGTAGTTACATAACCTATTGCACAGGTAACCTATTACCTCAGGTCCCTCAAATCTGTACCCCAATTCTGTCACAAGAACTGCATCTTTATAAAACACTCTCCCCTTCAAATAATTGTCATAAATACTATGTGACTTCTCATTGCTGATAACAATCTTTGCCCACACTTCTTTTGCTGGAGGCACAACAAATTTTATAATTAGTTGTACCAGAACCCATAAAAATGTAAAGATGAGCTCTTCTTAGTAAACGTGCGCCCTGCCTCTCCATGCATGCATATACCATAATATGTAAGGCATGTGCTCTTAGTACCCCCCAACTTCCCAGAGCCAGTCACCATCCATGAACTCCATGCTCCAAAATTCCATGTGCTTTTACCCTTCTATGCATTTGAAATCTTCTCTGCCCCATGTTCATCCTTCAAAATCTTTATCACACATCTCTGTATCGCAATATTATTTCTATTAGCCAGGAAAGCAAAAACAACCTAGATACCCACCTAGAAGACTTGTTAAAGTAAGGTGTGTCATGTTCTTTTAATGAAGTTAGATAAGTATGTTGTATATTTTTAATGAGGGAGAGATATCCCCATTTCTATTGCTGAGAGTGTAATTTTTCTATATAATCATCAGATTCTCTTAGTGCCAATATCCTCCTATATTCAGTCATTTTTAAGAATCTTCTAGTTTGCATAAAAAAGGAAATATGACATATTCTCTTTCCCAGCTATTTCCCAGGGAGCTCCTAATTTCTTGATTAAAAGTTTAATTTCATTGTTTTGTCTTACACAGTAGGTGTTACTCTTTGGCATTTATGGTAAAGATTTATAACAGTAATGAAATTTTCCAAACTAAATAGAAGCAACCCCATAGACAAACAAATGAGTACAATTTAATTATTTTTCTCTAATAAAATTCTTACTGTGTACAACATCCACTCATTCTCTTCCCCTATGAATTTTAGATGCACATTTGTGATATAGAGTCAAAGTTTAAACATATGCTGATTTGAATTTCCTTGTATTACTGATATATGTTGCTCTTTTGCATAGTCCAATTCCTCCAGCATTAAGAAAAAGAAATATATATGCCATATGCAAGGCTGTTTATATTTCCTTAGATGCCTCTTAAAAATAAACCAGGTTAAAAGATATTCAAGGCCTATTACTCTTCTTCTTCAACTGAAGAATTCACAAAACATTAACTGTATATAACAGACAAAGGGTACATAAAGAAACTTCAAGTTAATAATAATTAAAAAAAATAAAACCAGGAAATAGATGGGCAAATTGACGATGAATTCCATGCAGGAAATAAACTTGAGTGGATTGTCAATGTCATTAATAAAATGCAAAATACAATGTTAATGAGATTCTCAATAGCAACCATAAGATTGGCAAAACTTAAGTTGATAAGGATTTTCAGAAACCATTTTCTGATGTCAGCAAGATGGCAGAATCGGAGGTTCCTTACTAGTATTCCCCCTAATTATTCGGTAGCCATCCATGGACAAAAGAGTGAGAAATTGCAAAATTCTGTTGGAGTCCAGGACTGGAGAGATATATGTGAGCAGGCAGGCCTGTGCCCAGGTGGCAGATGTGCCAATGGTGGTCTCAGATGTAGAAGCAGAAGCAGCTCTACTCCTGAGGACCATGGCCATTTGCCTTTGGTTCTGCCACTAGCTGAGGGACCTGCCACCCCGCAGGACCCATGAGGAATTATGTCTACCCACGCTTTGGTAAATAGACACAGACCTAGGTTCTGGTTCTGGACACTGTTGTGCTCTTGAATCTGCTCCAGTCCTCTCAGCCTAGGCCTGGAAGCCCCTGCAGCAAAGTCCACTGACGTATGGTTATATAGCTCAGACAGCTTGGAGAAAATCCTGTGTAATGCTTCTTAAACTAAATGTTGTATGTGGGGCTGTTGTGTATTTTACTTATGTGGAACATTATTCTCTTTCCACTAACAAATAATAGAAAGATTTGGCTACAATTAAATAATTATTTTACTTACCACACAACTAATATACATCAAAGCAGCTATTATTAAACCTGGAGCCTTCTCCCAGAAAGTAAATATGGCACCAACAGCATATTTGTAGATGCTTCTAATTGATGACAAATTATCCTATTATTGGATTGCTTCAGTGGCATTGTAGATCATGTTTTGTAATCTTAGTTATCCTCATACTTCTGCGACCAGCTGAAAGCATATTGATCACATTTTTAATCAGTCTTCCCTCAATAAGACTTGATAAATGAAAAGTAAATTTATAAATCAAGTTAATTGACTCAACATAGGCATTTACTATGATTGCTAGGGCCATTGTTTTGCAATCAAACCTAAAATTTCAATAGAATATTTGGTGTGATTAAATTAACTTAGATAGCAGTGTTTTGTTTTTAAATGAGCATTATCATTTCAGTCACACTGTTTATGAGCAATGGGCCAATTATAAAGATATAAATTTTGTCTTCAAGTAGATATTGATTTCATTCTTAGAGCACATGAGCAAGAAATAAAGACTAAATTAAGAATAATTTCATAGATCTCAAATAGTTTTTAGTGTATTTCAGAAAGACCATAAAAAATTCATGTTGGTGTCATTAGATTTTCTGTATTTGTGAAACTTTTGTCTCATTCTCTCCGTTTTTGAGTTATTCTGTGTCCTTTCACTTTGGGGTATTGTTAATCCAGTCTATCCAAAGCTTGTATTGTAAATCACTACCAGTGTTAACAAATTGAAAGTACTCATTGCATTACCATCAAAATAAATTGGAATAGTAGAGTGAAAAGAGAAGAGGAAATATAGTAGAGAGAATTGGATTTTGAATACAGCATTACTAACTACTGGTTGCATTATTTTGACAAAGTGGCTTTCAAATCTCAGGGACCAGAACTTTGTGATCAATTGCAAGGATCAAATATGGCCATATATGTATGTGTATGTTGAGGTTTTTAAAGTAGCAAAAAAAAGTAAGGTACTAGTAGTGTAATTAATGAAAGACATTTCTTTTTTTTTAATTCTATTTTAATTGAGTAACATTGGTTTGCAACACTATATATGATTCAATAGTACAGGTTCACAACTCTTCAGATGTGTGTTACCAAGCACACCTAAAGCTTCCATAATCCTCCACCAGAGTCCACTGGGTCTGTTACAGAGCAGCCCCAATATAAAACGAGTGGGGGTGGAGTCCACAAAGCCTGTATGGAATTAGCTTTAGGACATCCTTTTCCCCCTAACAGGTGTTCTCTCTCCTTTGTTCTCTACTATCAATGCTGTCTGGTAGACTCAATTCTAAGGGTTTATTTTGAGTGAGTTTTATCTGTACCTTTGTTTTGCTTCTCTATATTCCATATAAAATATAGAGTGGTCTCTAGACTTTTCTTTCCACCCACTTCCTGTTCAATGAGCTATCGTTCTCTCTTCTGTCTCCACTGTTCTGTCTGTGTTGGTAATTGCTATCCAAGAGAGGTTCCAGTTTTACTCCAAGCCACAGAACTCTGACTAACTTTGACTGTTACAAGTTCCTCTTGGAAACAAAACAAGAAGCCTTCTCTGTCACCATCTTGGTGATGTTCTGATGCTTTTAGCCATTGACAGTAAAGAAGATATAGGGGAAATGTATATTGAACAAATAATTGCATCTGCTGTGTTTAAAATTAACAACCAGCTAGGGGGCCTCCCTGGTAATGCAGGGGTTAAAGTCTCAGTGCTATCAAGCTATCACCAACCACTGCAGCATGAATTTGATCCCTGGCCAGAGAGCTAACCCAAATGGTGCAGCAGACCTCTCCTGTCTTGCCCACTGTCTTCCCCTCAGTAGTGTATTTCACTAGATCTGCCTGTTCTACTGCCTACTCTTTCTCTGGTGAATCCTCTCACCACACCTACACCTCTGGTCTAGACCCCAGTTCTTGCATGTATGAATAAACCAAATAAATCTTAAAAAAAAAAAAACAGCTAATACTGTTTTACTAAAGTAATAACATATGTAAAACAGGTAACAAATGAACATTGTAAAGGCACTTGACAGACAGTAATCCATATGAGTTTAGTTTACATATATACATTAGCTCCTTACAATTTGGTTGACCTTTGCTACTGTCAGGCTTTAGACTGCATAAATACTTATAATGGGTGTATTTTTGCTCACATAAGAAAATTTTTTATTTCAAATCAATAGCAAGGAAAGTAGGCACATAAGTTCCTTGCCTATCCCACTGGCATCAGACCGGGCAGCATAAAAGGCACACTATTGTTTGCTCTTTGTATAAGTAAAGAAAGGAACAAACATATTTTGTCTGTGGAATAGCTGTGCTTTTATTCAAAAAGGACTCTCAAATTTGCTGCTTAATGATAAGAGCGACAATAGATGAAGGAAGGCAAATTCTTCTCATTTTGCTAGATGAAAATAGACTTTATTTTGGCAAGCAGTAAAACTGCTTTGTTGATGAAATAATATCAAATTGAAATTTCTTTGAAATGTAAGAAAGGACTCTGTCAAAATACAAACTGGTCATACATGTGATAAGTGTTCTTTATAGGAGAAGTACTACATACTTATGATAAATAAACTGTGGGTTGTTTAGTGGTTCTCAACTGCAAACTAAGCAGAGGGGAGTACTGCCAAAAGTGGATTACATTCCTGCAGGATGTCAGAGTGTTTCATTAGCTGTTAGTATGCTTTCATTTTACATTGCTTATCTCTATTTGTCCCTTCCTCCTTTCCCTTGAGTTTGAAATCCTTTTGATAGCAAGATCCACTTTACTTTTAACTCACCCTATCACTTAGCGTGGTGTTAAATACAGGATGCAGTATCCATAATCCTTGTGGTCCCACTCTTCATTAATATTCCACCCTCAAAATCTGAAGCCAACTCTTAAATTATCAAAATTTCAATAACTTTTATAATCAAAAAGATTTCTACTTCTTTCAATGCAGGAGAGCTCAGAAATTCTCTACTGATGAGCAAAGAATAACATGTTCCTTCTGAAATGCTGTTGACTTTCAAGAAGGAGATAAGAATTAGTTATCCAAGAGTGAGGTTGAGGAGAAAGAAAAACAACTTCAAGTTACTATAATTTGAGGTTTTCAGTTGTCAGTTAGTTGTAGAACATGGTTATCCTGAGCCTGGAGTTCAATAACAGCCTTGACTTCCACTGATGTACCTTGTGCCTGCACCACTATGGTGAAGCAAAGTGTGTAACTGAGTCAAGACCTTCAAGCAGGTGTATGGTTGTTATATCTTGGTATAGTTTTCCGATATTCACAGAGGCAAATGCAAGTCTCTCGTGGAGAAAAGCATCCCTGATTCAGGCCTGCTGGATTTCTCAGAGGAAGATCAAGCAATTAGTTAAGGATAAACTTAACCAAGATCATAACCATAAGGAAGTAAACTACCATGAATGAGAATCAGAAGAATTAAATTATTTAGTCTCCAATGACTATAGATATTTAATTGCTCAGAAACAGAATATAGAATTACTTTGTGTAAAACATGTAAGAAATAGATAATAGAATGACTTTGAAAAGAAAAGAATTATTGAAATCAAAACTCAGTGGTTAGATTAAACAGTAGATTAGTGATAAATGAGAATATTAGTGAAATTGAAGGCAGGTGAGAACAATTTACTTTGGATGCTATGAAGAAAACAAAAATGAGACTTATGAGAGAGAAATTAAGAAAAATGGAGAGTGTAATGAAAATATCTAACATCTACTCAGAACCCATAGTAGAGAAGAAATTCGTGAATATTCAAGAACTTTCTGGCATGGTTAGAGGAGTGTTCAGTGTGACCCATGTTGAATAAATGAGCAGTAATCTATACATGAGCCCAACATGGTGATATTATAGACTACCAAAACAATATGATAACCTAAAAGCAGCCAAAAAGAAAAGAAAGCCTACCTATTAGGAGTGCAGATTTGATCAAGAATACAAAATCAACAGCAACCAACAAAGACATAAGACAATGAAATCATCTTTTTAAGATATTGATAAAAATATCGTCAATATTCTCTTAGCATCTGGGAATGCTGTCATCAAGAACTTTTTACTAAAGAAACCTCTAAAGCATCTATTTCAAGAAGAATCCAACTCAACTTCTTGACTCCTTCATTAGTTCCCTTTCATCACTGTGTTCAAAGCATAAGTCAGATTATGTCATTTCTTGCACAGCTTATTCACTCCTCTCCTGTTTTCTTTTTTTAAAAGATTTATTTATTTATGCATACAAGAACTGGGGTACAGGCCAGAGGTGCAGGGGGTGAGAGGACTCACCAGAGACAGAGAGGGGAACAGAACAGACACCGTTTCAGTGTTTTCAACAATTTTAAAATGTAGGCTTTTGAATGAATCGGAAGTAGGCTGTGTATAGACCAACAGACTGTCCTATACATTTTCTTTACTGTATTATTCCCTTCATCTATCACAAGATTACTGCTATATATTTTACTTGTGTGTGTTTTATATAGATAGAATAGAATAGAATAGACTAGAAGCTCCAAGAGACCCAGAATTAACTATTTTGTGTATTGCTGAATTTCCAATATAATTGCTCAATAATTCGAATAATGAATGAATGAATGAACACAATGCAATTAAAATGGGAGAAAATTATCTATAATGACTGAGATAGTTGAAGAACCTAAATTCAATGTAAAAAGTTTAGTTCAAGAAGTGGAGGTGACATGTCAGATTAACCATTTGCAGCCTACAAAATGTTCCTTCAGTGACTTTCTATTATAAAATGTTTATTATCATTTCATTGTACAAATTTTCTGTTCATTCCCACAAAATCCTATTGACTTAGTAAGAGATACCTTATTGCATCAATCCCATTTTTCTTGGCATGATCATACTTCTCCCATCATTTTCGAGATTTTGGAGTTAAATTGACCTATAGTTTATCCTTCTGTACTCCTGCTTCCCTGCTGGAGAGTACCCTTTCACATGGCTGCTTCAAGTGATCATGCTCACTTAACTATTTAGGACTTAATTTTCTACGTGTATTGCCTTCATAATTACCATTAAATTCCTACTTCTCTTCGATGAACTAAAGAAGTTAGCAAAGTCCTCCAACTTCTGTCATTGGCTACAGTAAATAAGAGTGTTAAATTATAGGCATTAGAGCATAGCTTAATTTCTATGAGCTATGTCAAGATCCTGAAATTGGATTTAATTATTATGTAATGGATATTAAAGTTTATAAGACAAATGGCCTACAATTTAATTAGATAGTGAACTATTCATGAGATACTTAGTTTTAATAATAACTAATATGTAATAGCAAGAAATTTTACATAGGATAATTGAAAAGCTGTGCCTTTCTTGTACTTCTAGAGAAGTGCTTTCTGTTTTGCTTGTTCAGTTGTGAATAATAAGTAAAGATGACACTGGCCACATCTTCCTGTAAACAAGTATCAGAGTATTACTGTTCACTTGTTGCATTGCCAATACAAAGTTAAGATTTTTGAGAAAGTGAAAATGTATTGCTTGTGATTTCGTAGACGTATTTGACAAGTATCACACAATCATTATGGTTCCTTAACTCAGTATTGAAGATGAGTCTAAAAGAAATCAGAATTGGCATGTGAGGATTAATCATTAGGTCCAAAATAATTAGTTTTGTTCTACCTTCCTTTTCAAGTCTCTGTCGGGTGTTTATTTGGGGGTATGGGTGAATAAGTATCCAATAACTACATTTGAGGCTTGCTTGTTATTTGCTTACTTGCTTCTTTATTTTATATTAACAGGAGTAGGCCAAGGAAGAGAGGCAGTAAATGGCGTGTTAATATTTTTAAAAATAAACTTGCTCAGGGCCTCTCTAGTGGCACAAGGGGTTAAGTTTTACACTATGAAACTATTGGCAGCCACTGCAGCACAAGATAGATCCCCAGACAGGGAGCTGACCCCCATGGCACTGCAGAACTCTCCTGTCTAGCCTGCTGCTCCCCTCAGCAGTGTTTTTCAGTCAGTCTGCCTATTCTGTTCCCTACTGTCTCTGGTGAGTCCTTTCACCCCCCACCCTGTACCTCCTGCCTGCACCCCAGTTCTTGTCTGCATAAATAAATAAAATGAATCTTAAATAAAATAAACTTGCTCAGAGAAGAGATAAGATATTGGTAGACTAGGTAAAGGAAATACAAAATCTCTGTATTATATACAATTTAAAGAAAAATGTCATGAAACCTGTGTTTAAAATCTTTTCATAGATATAAAAATATGCTGACTATACACATTTTAACTTAGGAGATAATTCATACAATCTGAATGTGACATTTTAGATGTGCACATTTCAAGAATAAAACGTGCATGGAATGTAAAAGGTCTTGAGGATGCTATGTGAGTTTATGCTATGTGAGTGATAGAAGTTCTAGCACAGACCTCCCTGGATTTGCTGTGAGTTTAGATATACCCAAGCCATATTTATTTTTACATTTTCAGCAGATGTGACACTTTGGCAAGTGTAATGGCTTAGAGTAAAGCATGGCTTCACCTTTATTGGTGTGTCTTGATGGAATATTATTTGAAATGATGTGCGAAGACCTTCCATCATTATTTTTCCAAGCACGTATCAACAAAGTCTTGGCTCTATAAAAGTGCAAATAGAATGCCATGCGTCAGATGGTGTGTTTACGTTTTATTTTTAGCCCCTGGAAAGATTTATAGTTTCTGAAGGAATTGCTTTCCTCCTTCTCATTATGTTTGATCTGGTTGTCCTAACTCAGAGCACTCACAAAATTTTCCACTTTCTGCATGCATGAGCTCTGTAGTGATTTCTTTCACTGGGATGTGTTTCTTCATACACATTCTGAGCGTGGTTAGTTAGTGTCTTCTATTGTCATGTTGATAAGTGCTTGCTCTGGATGACATGGCCACCCTTACATTAATCCTGCTTATTCACACCATCATCCCCATCTGCTTTATGATAGAAAAATAATTTTCTTATCCATTTTTAGGGTATGTGTGACTAGCCAAAATTTCATTTTAATTCACTATTTTGAGGTCTCTGGCATATTCATTTCCATAATTTAAAAAAAAGTATTTTCAATAAGTCTTATTTAGGAAAAAAGTCTGTCTTCCCACACAAAGTATGCAAACTACTATCTCTCAGTTGATATCCATCTGATCAAAGCTATTTATTGGGCAATGTAGAAATCAATTAAAGAAATTATATCATGGGCTTAAGTTTCCTGATTTGGCCATTGTGGCATCTATTGAGTCTACTCCCATAGAGCTTTGATTGTTCATATAAGATGTCTATACCTCTGTGCTGTATTTTTATTTTTAAATCAGGTGGGAAATTTGCACAGCAAAAATGCCAGATCCCACCTGAAATTGACTCCCGCTTTTATCTTTCCTAACAATTCAATTCTTAAATAGTATAAGCCCAGATCTCAACTTCCCGTGAGATTTTTCTAAAATAGATTTTAATAACATATGATTATTCCAATCTCTGTGTTTCAGTCCCTTGGAATGAGCATTCATTTTATTAGATGTATTCAGACTCACGCTTCATACATACACGCTTGGTTGTCCTGTACAGCTGGAAATCCTTCTGTGTAATACGATTATGATTGAGAAAGGATGCACATGTGCCTCCCTCTCCATGCTAAAAAGAAAAGAATAAAGTATCTAGTGGATTATGTTGCTTAAATCATATTTGGACTAGAAACATGCAAAGAATTTGGTTCAAAGAAGGGGAAGATGATCTGCATTTTTGTAGCAGCTTTCTAGATTAGTAAGGACAGACAGCTCTAGGTGTTTTGGAGATAAAGATGATGTTTCTCTGTTTTGTGGATTCTTTTCTAAATTTCTTCAATGTCTTTAACCTTCAATAAATTATATTTATTTTCATTCTTTTTCTAAACTGCATGTACTTCATTTTATTTTTTTTTCATTTATGTAGCACTTTTATGCAATAGTTTTAGTTCAGATGAACTAAATGCTAATTGAAAATCAACATAGACATTGTACTGGTTACATTTTCCCAAAGCTTTGTGAAATTTACATGGTCAGAGGTCTAGGTTTTCCATTTGGATCACATAAGAGCTATTCCTGTGAGGAAATGGACATCAAGAATAGCAATCTTTGAAGTGAGATCATCTTCAGTGAAGAATAGCTTCTTAATTTAGTAGATACACTTTAAAATCTGTTAGAAATAGCCACCACCTTTGGAATAACTCTATTACAAGTACTGCTTGCTATCCCTTCAAACCACAGATGTTGGCATTTTGATTGCCATATAAGTGAATAGCTCTCCACATTGTGGCAATCACACCCATCATAAAAGCTAAATGAGCATTTTTGTAACACCCGCTGGGATGGGACAGATGTAGGAGAAAAAAGATTGAATAGACAAGATAAAATATGTGACTGGTGAATTGAAACTACCCCCTTAATACAGCATTGTGTCTTGCTTGTCACCTATATCTGTTTTGTTTTATTCAAAGCTATCTTAAAAACACAAATGCTGCATTGAAATCAAGAATCAAAATTAATCATTTCTATTATCTGTCAGAATTTGCGTTGCCATTTCTAGATGTCTTGTGTTGTTTTCCCTTGCCATACATACCATTTGGTAAATCATTTTACAGGGATGCTTTATTCAGAATATGACTGTAGGCTAAATATGGGTACAAAGAACTATCATTTCTAAATTGGGAGTGTTGTATTTCATGTGAGTTTTTGTTTCATCATAGAATTTTTTGAAGTTCCTTGCTGTTATTCCATTAACATTTCATATTTTTTAACAATGTTTTCCCCATTTTTGATTTGATTTCAGAAGGGTTAACATGGATATCATTGTTGACATCTTAGTCTCCAAATTAATTGAAATTCAGACTTTTCCAGAATTTTTTTTTTGCTACTGTTGGCTTTATTCTCAGCCATTTGCTAAAAAAAACTTCTAAAAGTAATGTATTTTTATATAGCCTACCAATTTCAGAGGTTTGTATACCATTATCATTTTGAAAGAATAAAAAACTTGAAGCAACCTGATAATTCATCTTGTCTAATAGCCTCATACATATTATATAAACATAATAGTCATGTGGAAGTAATAGCCTCTCTCCCCAACAGCTCAGCTGTAGTATTTCCCTTATCATTCTTCTTTGGAGCAGAAGAATTTGTATTCAGTCACTGGACTATGAACTCCTTAAAGGCAGTGAATACTTCATCTGCACAATCCTCTGTAGTGCTTAGAACAATGCACGGATAGCAGTTCCACCTATTTCAAAGATTGGAGGGGCATAGAAGGGATAATGAATATATACCTCCTAGTAGTTTCTGGTGAATACTAAGTGTCCATTTATTTTAGCTAAAGTCTCATACAGACTAGGTACATAGATAGACATATATGTTTATAAAGATATATAGGGAAATACATATATAGTGTTTACCTGAAGTATCTGGCAGTGAATTTGATAAATAGTACGCGCTTAATAAATGTTTGTTAAATTATAATGAGATTGCGCTGTAATTTACCTTTACTAGGTCATGTCTTCCTGCTAGAGCATATAAATTTCGCTTTGTTCAGCAAGCATTCATTGAGAATTTCTTTCATATGCCAGAGTCTGGTACTCGAACTATAGAGACAGTTAAAATAAATTCACTGTCTCACCCTCCAGCAAAGAAGGCAGACTCTTGTAACAAATGGCTATGATTCTTTGTGGTAAGTGTTACAATTAATGTATGTAGATACTTCCAGGGGAACATGGAGAAATAAGCTATGAATAAGAGATTGTTATAGTCTCCTTAAAAATGAGCAGAAGTTTGTTGAAAAGAGAGTGGAAAAAGGACTCTGTCAGAGGAACAGTATGATACAAAATGAGTACTCAAAATAGCACATGGCAGAAATAGAAGTTTCACTTGTATCAGGCAAATATATATTGAGTGCTTATTTTGGATGCCAGGTTGTAAAGGGTCCCTTAATTTGGGCTGAAGAGTCTGGAGTCTTTTCTCTAGGCACAGGTGGCCCTCTAAAACCATTTGTGTCTAAGAAAGGTAAGTGGTCAGATGAAAGACAGATTTTAGTAAGATGAAATTAATGGTGGGGAGAACAGTAAGAGGCTGATAAAATTTAGGAATGAGCTGAGATTGCCATAGTCGGTAATGCTAGTAGAAATGGAGGGAGGTAAAGAGAGATCTAATAGGAAATAGATTGTCCATCTTAAATTTTCTTGTCCCTGAGGGAGAAACAAAAAAACTAAGATGAATGCAAGAAAACCAGAATACAGGCCATAATAAAAGTCTGCCCTGCATACTGGCTAGCTAGGATATGCCTTCCTGCATTATTCGTGTTCATCCCAGATCCCAGACTGACTCTGAGACTGTCTTTTTCTTTTTTTAAGATTTATTTATACAAGAACTGGGGTACAGGCCAGATGTGCGGGAGGTTGAGAGGATTCTCTAGAGACAGAGCGGGAAACAGAACAGGCAGACTGGCTGAAATACACTGCTGAGGAGAGCAGCGGGCAAGACAGGAGAGGTCTGCCACCCCATGTGGGTATCTCCGCAGCCAGCCAAGGATCAAACCTGCAATGCAGAGCGCACACAACCTGGGAGGCCCGACTCAGACTTTCTTATCAGTCCTGTTGCCCCTCTCCAGAGCACATCCTCTAGCCACAGATTTCTATGGTCATCCTTTCACCCACCTTAAAAGTGAACCTTTGTGTATGACAGATTTTTCTTTTTAGAAACAGTGGTTGTTGGTCTTGGGAAATTATTCTGACCAGGAAAACACCAATTTAAGGGTGTCTTAAGGTAGTGGAAGCTTTGTTTCCTTACCTCTACAATATTAGCATGTAGGAGACAGTCCTTACATACCTTATTCTGTTCAAATGTTAAGAATAGGTGGATCATAGAAGAGAAAATATTAAAACACAATGTGTGAAAAAGTTAGTAATCTCATGAGTACTCGGGAAAAAGAAACTACAATTTTATAACAATTCATGGTTCACAAAAGCATGGAGGCATGGTAGGAAAATTCCCCTCGAATGGAAGCAAATTACAAAGTAAATATTATGTTCCTGATCTGTGGTCAAAAGGCAAAGTTCTAATTTATGGGATGATTCAGCAACCCAAACCTTTTTCATCAATAGGTCAGAGATTAAAAACTCAAACTTCCAGGATTTTTTTAAAGATTTATTTATTTATACAAGAACTGGGGTACAGGTCAGAGGTGTGGGAGGGTGAGAGGATTCACCAGAGACACAGCAGGGAACAGAATAGGCAGACTGATGAAATAGACTGCTGAGGGGAGCAGCAGGCAAGACAGGACAGATCTGCTGCACCATGTGGGTTTCTCCCTGGCTGTCCGGGATCAAACCCACGCTGCAGAGGCTGCAGACAGCTTCAAGTGGGGCACTCAACCCATGGGCTACCAGGTATGCCCAGAATTCAGGAATTTTGATAAACTTTCTATTAGAATTTTTTGTGAGGTTTAAATTTGGAAACCAAAAACTATCCCAAAGACAGACTATACCAAGTTAACTATGCGTGCAGGATAAAGGAACCCTGTTCTGTGGTTAATGCTGATATATTCTGATACAGTCACATTGAAGAACAATTTTTTAGCATTCCTTTGAACCGGCAGTTTTACTCCTAAAAAGGTAACAATATGAATATTGATGGCAGCTCTTTTTAAATCTGTGTGTCCATCCTTAAGAGAATGGGTAGTAATTGGTGTGAAATAATTAAATTGTGTGTGTGTGTGTGTGTGTGTATATTGATGTGGATAAATCTGAAAAGCAAAATCATGAGCAGATATTTCCAGGTTCCAGATGTGTATTTGTTGGACTAGCATGCAAAATGGATGATGACAAATTTATAAAATCAAAGCTTTTGGTATTATATTATCATTTATTATACATGTGAATAATATAATAAAGGAATGGATAAAGGAAATGGTATTTATTGGAATAATAAGTACTAACTTAAGGATAGTGATTTTCTTGGGAGGATGGATTAATTCAGCAATTGGACATTGATGGATATTTGACAGATTTGATTGTCTTTATAAAGTTGTATTTGTTGGAAAGGTACATAATGTTTATTATATTATCAGAAATTGGGCCTCCCCAGTGGTAGAACAGGTTGGGCCCGTGCTGTGAAGCTGTTCACAGCCTCTGCAGCATGGGTTCACTTCCTGGCCGGCCAAGGAGATACACACATGGCGTGGCAGATCTCTCCTGTCTTACCCGCTGCTCCCCTTAGCAGTGTTTTCAGTCATCTGCCTGTTCTGCTCCCAGCTCTTGTATAGAATGAAATAAACCTTTTGAAAAAAAATGCCTCTATATTATCAGAAATTTTCATATCCCCAAAATATTTATAATAAAGAAAAACCCTGTGTCTGACTTTACTTTTATTTCTTCATTCATTTAATCTATCACCCATTGATCTGTTCAAGATATCCATTTATTCTTCTTTTCTGTCAAACTAATTTCATTTAAATAATCCAAGAAAAGATGATTGGATGATTAAGATGATTAAGTCTAGTTGGTAGACAGGGAGTGGGTATAATTAGAAAAAAGATTTAAAATGAAATTGTGGGACCTCCCCGGTGGCGAAGTGGTTGAGCGCGGGTTGCGAAGCTGCCCGCAGCCTCTGCAGCGCTGGTTCAATCCCCGGCTGCTCCCTGGCCACCAGAGGAGGGTCCCACATGGCGCGCAGACCTCTCCTGCCGCCTGCTGCTCCCCTCAGCAGTGTACTCGGTCCTTCTGCCTGCTCTGCTCCCCGCTCTGGCTCTGGTGAATTCTCTCACCCTCCCGCGCTTCTAACTGTACCCGGTGCTTGTATAAATAAATAAATAAATAGATCTTTTAAAAAAATAAATAAATGAAATAAAATGAAATTGTGGATAAAGTTGCCAGGACTTAACAATTAGACCCGTGTATTTGTGTATCTATAGAGGAAGGCAAAGAATTAAGGATAATTTAGTCAGGTTTCTAACTTGGCATGAGATCTTTAAGTATGACATTGAGATAAAGTAGGAAGAATAGGGCCTCCCTGGTGGTGCAGCGGTTGAGCGCTGGGTTGCGAAGCTGCCCGTGGCCTCCGCGGCACTGGTTCGATCCCCAGCTGCTCCCCGGCCACCAGAGGAGGGTCCCACATGGCGCGCAGACCTCTCCTGCCGCCCACTGCTCCCCTCAGCAGTGTACTTGGGTCCTTCTGCCTGCTCTGCTCCCCGCTCTGGCTCTGGTGAATTCTCTCACCCTCCCGCGCTTCTGACTGTACCCAGTGCATGTATAAACAAAACAAACAAATAAATAAATAAATAAAAACATGCCTCTATAAAAAAAAAATTAAAAAAAATTAAAGTAGGAAGAATAACACTGGAAGTGAGGAAAATAAAATATCTAACTTCTCTCAATCCATGTTATACTTTTTTTCCTCAAGCCTAATAGGTAATCTTAAAAACTTTAATTTAGTAATTACTTATTAGGTATCTACCATGCACAGTGCATAAACAAATAAAAAGAGATTCCTTAAACTTGTACATAAGTGCTCTTTTTCACTAATATGTTTCTCAAAAATTTATGTCATTAATTTTAAAGCATCATAGTATAGTTTTACTGGTCCAGTAAATTCAATTGGATAAGCAATTTCAACTGAATACAGTTCAATGGCACTATGCAGCCTTCATTAAGTTATTTGGTGGTTACTTTAAAAAGAGTGAGGAAACATTAAAAACTTCAAATTTTGCAAACTCATGTAAGGTGCAAATTTAGAAGAGAAATTAAGGAGGTTATCTTGAAAATATTCCTAAAATGTGTAATATATTAATTGAATAATAACTGGCTAAGACTAACTTTAAAAATTCTTCCTTAAAAGTTTTTTGTTTCATACCACAGTAAAATATACATATATATGGGCAATTTTAACAACATAGATAATATGAATGGAAATATATTAGATGCTATGAATGGAAATATATTTAATAATTAGAAATATTGGTTTATTAGCTCTTCTTTTTCATAGCTTCTCTTGCCTATTGATTTACCGCCATAAAAGGAATGTGGTCATAGGAACTAATGAGATAAAAGAGCTCAATTACTGTGTGGATTTCCAATTCCTGTTTAATCAGAGCATTTCAAACAAATCTTTTCCTTTTTCTAGTTTTGTCCTCCACCTGTCCTCTGTTTAAAGTTCCACATTTCAGTTCTGTTCCCAATCGAAACATGAATTCCCAGACCTAAGTCCCCTAAGTCTTACTATTCCTCTATAGATACCTCTTTCTAAGTATACGTAATAGACAAAGACCAGGAAAATGACTTTGTCTTCCCATCCTGTGTGTTCAGGATACCCTGTTACCTGAGCAGGGATCCTTGGGATCCTCAAGGTGTTAGACTAGACTCAGACCTCCATAATCTTGCCTTGTTCTACCCGACCCAGTAGACATCTATTACTTTATTTTGCTTATTTTTTCCAGTGTTGGAGAAATAAGACCAAGACCACAGTCAAGTAACAATAAAAAACATAATTCCCTAGAGACTTGGAAAAAGACATCATTTGTTGCCTCAGTATGGCTGCCAGACAGCCCCTTTGATGTAAAGCATCTGTCCTCTTCAAGGAAACAAGAAAGATGTGGTTCCTCTTTCTAGTCTGTGAAGTAGGAGGCGGTGTCATTTGTTGTACTTAGCACAAGTCCCATGTTTCTGAGTTACAAGCTGCTGTCTGCCTTTGTTAGTGTGCTGAAAATTTCATCAGCTGTCTTTAATAAAAGAGGATGTGTGTGAGGGAAGACACAGCAGTTGTGGTCGTGTTTCTGTTCCCTAGCCCATGAATCAGAGCTGGCAGAGAGCAATGACAGCAGTGTGTACTCAGACAGACAGACAGTCACCTGGACTTCTTGCCTTTCAGTTATATAGCCAGATAGTCTTGATGTCTCTGTAGAAAGCCTTGTGTGCTCTAATTTGGTTACGAAAAGGCTTTTTACTCCCTCTCCTGTCTAATATCATTTAGTCATTTTTGCTTCTTTAATAAGTTTCGTTAGAACATTTACCTACTTAGGGCCTCCCCTGGTGGCGCAGCTGTTGAGTGCTGGGCTGCGAAGCTGCCTGCCGCCTCTGCAGTGCAGGTTCCATCCCCGGCCACTGACAAGGGTCCCACATGGCACGGCAGACCTGTCTTGCCGTGCCTGCTGCTGCTCTCAGCAGTGTATTTCATCGGTCTGCCTGTTCTGTACCCCGCTCTGGCTCTGATAAATTCTCTCACCCTCCCATGCTTCTGACTGTACCCAGTGCTTGTATAAATAAATAAATAAATCTTTAAAAAAAAAAAAAGAACATTTATCTACTTAAATAATTACTCAGTCAGGAGAAAAATTCTACTTCATGTTCTGTAGGAACGTTTATCCTCTTTTAAGAAACTTCATCCCAAAGAAGTTGTAAAATTATATAATCTAGGATTTGGAAATGACCTCCAGAACCAGTGCCTCTAACTTTTTAGTGAGCATACCAACAACAGGAAATTATTTTTTTGTAGCAAGACTGGAAGAGACCTGAAGACATTCAATCCAATGAGCATCTATAAGTTACTCTCAGTCATTGCTATGGCGAGGAGACATGTAGATTTAAAAGATAAAGCCCTTGTGTTTGAAGAGAGAAAATAACTAGATAGGAAAATGTCTGTATCTAGTTTTAGTCACGGAAGTTTAACAAACACATGGAATTGTTTATATCAAAATAACTGTTGACATTTTCAAATCTCTTACCTAAGGCACTGATATTATTATGTCACATTTGAACATACCAGTATGTAAATTTCATCAGTTTCTATTCAGTCAAATAAGAAGCTCTAGTGATGTTTTAACATGATATAACATATATTTGTAAGTTTTAAAATAAACTTCCTTAAAATAGGCACATCCAAAGCAAATGTTACATCTAGATATAGAAATCTATAGCTCCTTAAAAATACTGTTTTTAAATATTCACGTTTTTAGTTTAGACTTTTACTCTTTACGAATACCATATGAATATGTGAGGGAACATCCATGTGATGTTATCCCACATTAGCTTTATAATCTCAATTTTTGGTTATTTTTGTATAATATGCTAGTGTGGATAATGCAAAATTAAAGTTATTCCAAAAACACCATAATAACTAGCATTCAAAACTCATTTTCATAGCAGATTTAACTTCTTGTTCGTGTCTTGGAATAATAATAAATTTGTTTTCATTATTTGATGTCTTGGAGGTGACATCAAACTGTTACAAGGATAGAATAAACTCAGGCTGCAATTAGTAATACTAATAAAGCTTATTTATATGGTTTGGTATTCTTCACCACCCATTTCCATATCCATATCTTACAGGTTTAATCTAACAAAGTCTGCAAACTCATTAAGATAAAACCAGTTCACAAATCCTCAACATTTGAATTAGTGGCTGTTCAAGCAACTGTTAAGAAGATTCCGCTTTGTGTTTTTTAAAATGATGGCATAGAGGGGAAAAGGCAGTAATTTTGTCTTCTTGTATGATATCAACAACAATCCTATTATGCAAGTATTGTTAGCATCCATTTATAGACAAAACAGAGATCTCAAGCACTCTCTGCTTGTTCAAGTGTACCATCTCTGGCATGGAGCTAGCATTGGCACCTAGGCAGTATGACACTATAACCTGAGTGTTTTTAGTAATTCTTTTTATTTATTTATTTATATAAGCACTGGGTCCAGTTAGAAGCATGGGAGGGTGAGAGAATTCACCAGAGTGGGGAGCAGAGCAGGCAGAAGGAACGAAGTACACTGCTGAGGGGAGCAGCAGGTGGCAGGAGAGGTCTGCATGCCATGTGGGACCCTCTTCCAGTGGCAGGGGAGCAGCCAAGGATCAAACCGGCGCTGCAGAGGCTGCAGGCAGCTTTGCAACCCAGCACTCAACCGCTGCGCCACCAGGGAGGCCCTGTTTTTAGTAATTCTTGTATTACAGTTATAGTTAGTTACAATTTGATAATAAAGCAATTCAAAAAACAAAGTATATTCCACTGAGCCATCTGGTTTCTTTCAGCGCCATTTCTGGGTGTTTTTTGTTTCTGGTTAGTAGGGAATGGTCTCCAACAGTGGTTCTTCCTCCCTATTTCCTCTCTTCCCACTCAGGATAGCAAGAAGTCTGAACATGGTATCTACTTAGCATTTCTAGTAATTCAGGCTGTGAACACACTTCGTCATCAGTTTAGTAGCTGTTTATTGATAGTTGTGCTAAGCTCTATAAGAAGACATAATTCAAAATTGTGTCCAGACATCAAGAAACTCCAGATAATAATGGGTGGTATGTTAACAAAGGTCTTTTAAGAAAACAGAATAGGCAGTGTTATTTTAGGTTTCCAATGTGGAGCCATTCATTGCACATGTAATTTAAAGCTATGTTTATTTGGATGGGTGTTTAAAATTAGAAATTGACCATCTGTATTTTTCTTGATAAGTATAGAGTCATCGCATCCAGAAGATTTTTGAAGGTCAGGAATAGCTTGTATTTGCAACCTTATTTTTGGAAAAGAAAAAAGGATGTAGAAAAGTTGAAAAATAATGCCTAGGAGTGGAGGACTCAGGGGATTTTGATATGCATCCAGAGACATATTATGTAGCCATTGAAATAAAATTTATAGTCTGTGTAGCAACAAAAAATTCACAAACATTCATCTCCTAGACATCAAGCGAAATGAGACAAGAAAAAGTGGACCTGACATTTGTAGTGTATACTACTACATCAGATACTGTGCTACATTTATTTTCTTGCTTTTTCTTTCTAATAACATGCAAAAAAAAAATTGATGTTATTTCAGTTACTTGTAATTGAAAGAATTGAGGCACAGATGTCTTAGGTCAGTGTTTGAGCAAAAATTCATATCCAATCTTCTAAATACCAAATCTGATCATCTTTTCCTAGTTAGTTTATTCTGAGCTATTCATCCATCTCCCCAGCATTGTTTGGGTTCAGAATTAATTGCTTTTATAGTGAAGAGTGGCATCACATGATCTCAGCTGAAAAATGAAGACATTGTAAAAATACTAAGTCATAAAAATATCAATTATTTTAGGCTGTTTCACAGATTTGCCAGGAGAATTAATAGGTGACACCATCATCTGTAAAATGAAAGAATAATCTTAGCATAAACACTTTTAGTTTTATCTGATATTTGAAATATGCATTTATGTAACTGCCAAAATATTAGCTGCTCTCTGTTAGCTAGAATATTGCTGAGATAATACAAGAACAGGACAGCCTTTATTACTAGATAGTTAGCAAAATATATGTGTATTTTGGGCCTCCCTACTTGCATGAGGTGTGAAGTCTCAGCACTATGAAGCAATCTGCAGCCACTACAGCATGAGTTCGATCCCCAGCCAGGTAGCTAACCCACGTGGCACAACGGACCTCTCCTGTCTCACCAACTGCTCCCCTCAGCAGTGTATTTCAATCTGCCTGTTTTGCTCCCCACTCTGTCTCTGGTGAATCCACTTATCCCTCCCCCATCTCTGGCCTGTACCCCAGCTCTTGTATACATAAATAAATAAAATATATCTTAATATATGTATGTGTATGTGTGTGTGTGTGTGTGTGTGTATTTTTTTGGAAAGGACTTTAATTGATGTTAACTAATGCCTGAGAATTTGGGGATGGAAGCCCTTCTATTAAACTAGTGCTACATAACTAATACTTTTTTAATAAACTTTGCTTTTTACATTATATATTCATGTTGCAGTTATCACACATTGTGGAAAATTCTTTTGAGAAATGACTTAACTGCATAATCGCAATATAAAGGGTATATTTTTCTTAGAAAGGCTATATTTTTCTGTTTATCAATTTTGATATGTTTTTACTTTGTTATATTTATGGTAAATATTCACCATTAGAAGTTTAAGAAATAAATATTTGACTTAGAAATAAGGACTGTGTCATTAAACTATGTGGGTTAGATTTGGAAAGGATTTAGTGGTTGCATTTGAATTCGTTTCAGAGTTTTTACCCTGAAAACATCAGTGAAACTTTACAAGATATTTTGCTTACTACATTTGCATAAATGTCCTGGAATATTGCTAAGGGGAGGAAACAAAGTGGTGCACATAGGTTTGTCAATTTTTCCCACTTATTTTTTATTTCTTGGCACCAAGTCGAAAACATTTCATTTCTTCCCCTCTGAAATTGTATCACTTTCAACTTTTTTCCTCAGAAAATTACAGTCTGACTAGATTACTAGATCTTTGCATGTAACCAGTGCTTTCTCATTAAAAGAAGAAAACTATTCCGCTAGCCTCCTGCTCTTTTTAAAGTACAAAGTGCTCAGCAGCTGTTGGAAAACTTTTTTTTTTTCCTTGCTAGTTATCTTTGTCTACTTGTATGAATGGCTAAATTGCTTCCATAAAATGCCTACAGACATAAGGGAATCATTTGCATAAGTGGATGAAGATTTTTGTCTTCCATGAAGAAAAACTTGAAATGGCCTCTTAATTGTTCTCCTTCCTCTCTGGTTTCAGTATCCGGCTGCTCTAATGAACCTGGGAGCCATTCTGCACCTCAATGGCCGTCTCCAGAAGGCAGAGGCCAACTACTTGAGGGCTTTGCAGCTTAAGCCAGATGACGTCATCACGCAATCTAATCTCCGCAAACTGTGGAACATCATGGAAAAACAAGGCTTAAAGACTTCCAAGACCTGACACAGGAGGGCAGTGCCCTCATCTTCTCCATGTTTTAAAGCTGACTTCATGAACAAACAGAACTTCCCAGCACTGATATGACAAGAGCTAGTTGAACTTCAAGACCCAGGCAGAGGTCACTGAGGTCACAGGCCACTTCTGGGAGTATCAAAGTTGCTGTTGGCACAGCCATTAACACCAAAAAGGGGAACATTGGAAAACTCCTGAAAGGATGTAATTGTTACCCATAGAAATGTAAACCAGAGCACTTAAAACAGGATCTTTTGGCATTCTTAAAGGGGCAGTTGCGGGGGAGGGGAGTCTGAGTTACAAATTTTGTTCATTTTTGAAAGCTAAATTAGAACTGCATTGTTCCTTAAACACTGTGAGAGGAAGTCACAGTGTCCGTTCAGCCAGGGTAGCTATTAAGGTCAGGTGTTAATTGGACATGAGTAGTGTTGTGTGGATCCTAGCCAGATGGCCGGTTGTCCTGATGCTGCTGTCTTCCCTCTTTGGGACAGCCTGCTTATCAATTTCTGAAGCTTGGAAAAACTTTTTTTTTTTTTTTAATGCTGTGTCAGGATCTGTCTGAATCTATAGTTGTTTCCTGACTGCACATAAATGTTTTATGATTTGTACGCCACAGTCTTCACTCGTGAACATTTACTTTTCACATTTGAAAAGGATATGGAGAACAGAGCAAACCACACTTCACACTTGTAAGAAAGGTTGAGGAAGTCTTATACATGTCAAGAGGGCATTTTTTTTTTATTTCATTGTCACCAAATTTTTCCCAAACTGCATAGAAAAATTCATTGTATGTATTCTTAGGCTTTTGAGATTGCTGTCAAAAATGACTGTTCCTGGCTAATGCCATGCAGTTATTTTGAGGATTAAATCAAAAGGAAGCATGAGAGTGTTCCAGTTCCAATGCCTAAACAGCAACTGTTAGATAAAAGGGAAGGTGCTTTGTGTTTTCCAGATTTTACTAGTTAAAATACCAAGTCTGCGTAACGGAGTATATAATGATGGTTGCCAGTAGTTTCACATTTTGGAAAGAGTTGGTATGAAATGCTAATCACTTTCTATTAGGTACCTAAACAGCAATATTGATACATTTTTAAGGAATTATTTTTATCATATTTTGCTCTTCCCAAAGGATATTAAACATGACTTAATTTAAACTGCAGTAGTGTATAGCATTAGGCTGCGTGTGTCAAAGTCCTCTGCCAATAGCTTCCCACAGTTCAAAACTATTTTTCACTAGCAAATTTTTGGCATTTATTTCATTACCTATTAGTAACCACTTCAGTGATCATTTTACAAGTAAAAGACTATAAATGCAGTAGGGAAAAAAACATTTATTGAATGTTTTTAACTTATAGTGGAACTTTGCTACTAAAAACTAACCTTGTAAAACAACAGCCCACTATCAACTTCTTCAGAGAGAAAGCAACTATACCATGCCCTGCATATTTATTTATTTATTACCCTACCATAACAAAATCACAAAGCAAAACTTGAGTCATTAAACCAGTTCTTTGCAATTGAAAATTAGTTTTTTCTCCATTCCTTTGATAATCTGTGTATATATGTGATTAGTGTCCCCATTAAAGGGAAATGGTTGTACATCACACCATATTTTCTCCGCATTTTATACATTTTGCTGCATATCTGAATACAGTGTCATAAAGAATTTAAAGTAGTGTTTCTATGACATTAGTGTTTTGTGAGGACAAATGTAGTAAGAGATTGTTGATGGTATTAATAAGAAGGTTCTCCTAATATGTATATTATTTGGTAAACATTTCATTGAAGGGCCAAAAGTTAAATTACAACAAATCACTGTTTTCAGAATGCTATTTGATATTTAACACAAACCTATGTCAAACCAAAAGCATGGGTTAAAGTATATTTCTCATCTTCTAGTACATTGGCAATTGCAAAAAAAAAAAAAAAAGGGATTTAATATAAGGTTAAAGAGATGAATTCAGTGTCTGACATTTCTATTTATTTAAATAGTTATTGACCTATGATGACCTCCTAGTCTTAACATTTAATGTCTTTTCATTGTTAATTGTTCTTCCTTTCAAATACTTGGTTCTTAATAGATTCACTGATTGCACACTAGAGGCACTTCATGTTGAGCTAGTTCCCAAGTAGCGTTAATAATTGGGCCTGTGTCATAAAATGCATGGATCTCCAATAATTAAATGTCCCTGACACCTTTCACTACAAGGCTGGGCTTAGTAGCTGACCAACTCGGTGGGAGGGTTGGGGGGGTCTTTAGAACATGGTCAAAAATGTCTCCGCTCAGGGATTTATGGTGGATTATTGCAGACAGTGCTAAAAATATAGAGCACAAGACAAGTTTACTAAATTAAAATTTTATTTTTTGAGAAACTGTTATTTGTATAAATTATCAAGATTTGTAGGCTTTCCTTTTGTAGAAATAATTGTTTTATGTGCCAGAGAATTTCAACTTTGTTTTCAACAATAAAGCATTGATAACAAATATGTTGTACAAGCCTTTCTTATATCGTCTGCAATATTTATACTTTGTTGACTACTTTTATTAAAACTAGGGAAAAGTTTGTTTTTTTTTTTAAATAGGTATTGAAATTCAAATGGAGACACATGACTAAGTATAATCAATAAGTAATCATTAATTGTTGTTATTAGTGGTAGTAATAAAGGATTCCTAGGAGACTTTCCATTTTCAGAGAAGGTTACTTCGTTTTTGTTTGGTTTTGTTTTATTGCTACATTATGGAAAAGTATGAGGAAGTATTCCACACAAGGTCAATTTCCTGCTTCATAGGTTGTTTGGTAAAAATGGCCATATTTAGAAGACCATGATTCTCTAGCTCGGGTCACAGGACAACCCTACTCTGCTGACAAGTGTGGGCACAGCACCCTCAGGAGTCAGCTATAAGGAAAACTTTAGTCCCAGACAAGGTGCCTACTGACAGAAGGAGAATTCAATCGTCTTGTTAAAATTGTTGTTATAGGGCCTCCCTTGGTGGTGCAGCGGTTGAGCGCTGGGCGGCAAAGCTTTCTGCAGCCTCTGCAGTGCCGGTTTGATCCCCGGCCACTGGCGAGGGCCCCACATGGCACACAGACCTCTCCTGCCGCCCGCTGCTCCCCTCAGCAGTGTACTTCGGTCCTTCTACCTGTTCTGTTCCCTGCTCTGGCTCTGGTGAATTGTCTCACCCTCCCGCGCTTCTGACTGTACCCAGTGCTTGTATAAATAAATAAATCTTTTTTAAAAAATTGTTATATAATAACAGGGTGATATATTGCTTAATTCTTATATTATAGGATAAAATTTAGCTGTAAGAATTTTATCCTATGCCAAGCATCCTGTGACTATGTGAGGCTACATTCCAGCTTTATAGTTAAGGAACCCAGTATTCAGGAGCATGAAATAACTTGTTCAAGGTCACAAAGCTTGCAAGCAGCAGACCTGATGCCATGTCTTCTAGTACTTGCATGTCCTGGATCATGTGAGCCTTCAGGCACTGAAGTTGAGTCTAGAGATAAGTTTTCCATCCCCTGGCAGTACTCTAGCTGTTCCATTGTCCACAAATCACATCTTCTACCTTTCTCGTTGCAGATGATCATGAAGATTAAAGGAGTTTGCTATGGTCTGAATGTGCTCCCCACTGCATATTGAAAACCTAATTAATAGTATTAGGTGGTGGGACCTTGGCAAACTGACTAGGTCATGAGATGGGACCCTCTTGACTGGGATTAATGCCCTGATAGAAGAGCTCCAGAGAGCTCTCTCAGCCCTTCCACCTTGTGAGGATACAAGAAGTCAACAAGTTAGAAGAAGGCCCTCTCCTGACTCTGCTGGCACCTTGTCTCAGACTTCTAGCCTCCTGAACTGTGAGAAATTTCTGTTGTTTTTAATCTCCCCTTTGTGGTATTTTGTTATAGCAGACTAAACAGACTAAGAGGTAATTCATGAAACAACATTTAAAAAATTTTGATTGTGAGAACAAAAACAGACTCCAATGAGCTTGTAACTAAATTGATTTACTTTCTGCCCAAGGAACATAAAACCCACACTTTAAGTGATTTAACTGAAATCCCAAAACTAGTTAGTGGCAGTTACATAATAAGCAATAGAAATGTCATTTATTAAGAGGTCTTGCTGTATGAAGCAGTTACATAATTGAGTCTATTTTTAACATGGTATAGTTTTAACTTGGATTGATGTGCTATAATCTGAAACCGGTGAAAGTAGGATTCGTGCGTCCCCATTTTGCATTGTTTCTCCAGACTGGCACATTTTGTTGAGGACACCATAAAATAGACAATGAATGAAAGTTACATCTATTATTTGCTGATGGTCAACTTGATATTTCCCAAGATCACTTTCTGAAAAGCGAAGATTCAGTGACACCATTCATTTGATATTTTCATCTTGATAATTTCACATATTATACATTTCTAATAACATATGCAACTAGATCTTTGGTATTCTTTCTATTTCAAGGGAAGAAACTGGTTTCGGTGGATACTTTAAGAATTATGATAATTCCAATTTGTTTGTACCTTTGGAATATATTTTTTCACTTTATCATTTTCAATAGCATAGAATTTGCTTCCTACTATTTTAAACTCAGCTTAGTTTAATGAAGGGGTATTGCTAAAATTTTTGGCTTATCCATTGGAATTGTCATAAACTGTAAGAAAAGAGCAAGGTGAAATGGCAGTATAGTTGTGCTAGGTGTGTTATGCTTAGTTTTGCAGTAGAGAAAGATATATGTGTAGCACAGAACTTTCTTTTTATTTATATATAATATATATTTAATATTTTGTGTGTGTGTGTGTGTAGAAGAACTGGGGTCTTGGCCAGAGGTAGAGGAGGTGAGAGGATTCACCTGAGACAGAGTGGGGAGCAGAACAGGCAGATTTACTGAAATACAATGCTGCGGGAAGCAGTGGGCCAGACAAGAGAGGTCTGCCGGGCCATGTGGGTTAGCTCCTTGGCTGGGGATCAACTCAGGCTGTAGTGGTGACACTGCTGAGACATAACCTCTAGGCTTCCAGAGAGGCCCCAAAACATTCTTACTGTGTCATTTTGGATGATCTTCCTGCAGATGCAATCAGAGAAGCCTTTGAGTTGACTTTTATTCCATCTGCTTCTTCACCACTTAGTGGCCTTTTGTTTTTGTTGTTATTCCATAGATTTGAGATTTTGAGATATGTTCCCCCTGCCCCCACCAATACTGCTGGAATTTGAAGTTGCTTATCTTGAAATTTCTCTGACAGTTTTCTTTTAGGCTTTTCCAAACAGTTCCCCCAAATTCATACAGCTGCTTTCTGATGTCATTGTGCTGTTTGTCAGCTTTACTTCTCTTTAGTGGGTAAAGGGGATTTAATTTAGTAAGAATATAGTTGGTGCAAAAGAGAAAGTTTCAAGTATAAAAGACAACTTGATGTCAGGTCACTAAAAATATCTACTGGAATCTGAGAAGTTAATGTAATACCTAAAATGATGCTCAGGGTAAGTTTCTAGAGGTTTCCCAAAAGGAGAAAGGGCAGAAAATGAAAAGATAGACACTTGGAGAATTGACTGTTAATTGCCATTAGTAATCATTAAATTTCTGTTGTAGAGAGTGGGACTTGATTAGACCATAAGACTGTGTCCTTTTTGGATGTACAATAATCTGCCAAGATTGGAACACTGTAGTTTTTGGCTGGAGGTGAGGGGTATAATAAATAATAGTGGATAATACAATCACAGGAGAGGCTGGAAAAATGTTCAACCAATTTGAAGTCTAGAGTGGAATTGGCTATCTATTCTGACCTGAAATATATTTAATATTTTCCCAACCTCCTTTGGATTTGACAAGCATATCACCCATTCAAGACAAAGTTGTCAGCTATTCTCCAGTCAGAGAGAGAAAAGAGTTCTGTTATTTCAAGCAATAGCTAAAGTGTTACAGAAAAATTTTTTTCCAATAATTTTCTAGTATGTCTCTTTCCTTTATATCCCAGAAGACTCAAAATGAAACAACTCCTCTGAGAACTTTCTCTTGGTGTATCACTGAACAGCTAGAGACTACAATGAAGATTTAAAAAAAAAATGTATTAAGACAGAAATCAAACAATTTCATTTGTTTCCAAAAATACTAAAAATAGCATAAAATAATTAAAAGTGCCTTTTTTCCATTGGATTCCAATTTCACATTCTGTAAAAAGCCATTTATTATCAGAAAATCAGAATTGGTGAACAAGGAGAGGGGAAGAGTATATGTTGCAATGGGGAGTGGAAATAAATTAATTCTTTTGATTTCTAAGTGGGCCCTTTTTCTGATCTCATGTAGCTAGTGATGGCTATATCGACTATAGTAACAATTAACCTTCTAATTCTGCAGATATCAAGTTATTAAATTACCTAGCTCCAACTAATAATCTCAGTAAGTCTTAATATTTTGATCCTTTTGTGCAATTTAAATATGTTGTTATGCTAAATGTCTGGATATTTTTGTTTCCTTTGCAATAGACTACTATCCTGTAAATGTGCCTTTGTACTTTATACTGATTACAATATGGGAAACGTCACTGGAATTATGATTCAAAGTACATTTTTTAAAAATTCTGCCCTCATACCAAATATTTTGATGTTACAGCATAATCTATTAAAATTTACTTGAATAACTTTGCATTATGTGATACAGAAGAGTATATTAATGTTATGTTTTCTTTATCCCATTGGATCTAACTCCCATTTGCCATGTTTACAAGTTGTGGGTATACCAGCAAAGCCTATCTCTTTTTTCAAAGTAAAATATAAAATCAACTCTTTCTATAAAGGAACTTTATTGCTTATTTTGTTGCCACTTCTGTTTAAAGAGATAATTATTGTATGGGCTTGTATTCCAAAACATTGCTCAGTGAGTAATGCTAAAGATGAGTAAGCATCTCCTGCTGTTTCTTAATAACTGCCACAGAATAATGCTTGTAGAAATCTTTAGAACCATCAGAGAGCAAGAGGGAATATTGGACTTGACCTCTGCTCTTTACAATTGACAAATCTATCATTTGAGGCACTTATATGATATAGCTAAACTCACATGTACCTAGTATATTCAGTGTACCAGAGAAAATGTTGAAGTATGAGCTCTAGGTATATTTCGTACAACCCAGTATCAACCATAGTACAGTTTGTGAAAGCATCTTTTGGTTGGAGTTGAGAGCAGATCCAAAGTTTGTCGGGAAAGATTTGATTATGAGTGCTTTGTGAATTGCGTGCGTGGAAAGTCCTATCCATTAAATTCCGTTTTGGTACCTGGTGTAAGACATAAAATCTTCATTTTAGGAATAATTTATAATTCATACCTTAGATTTCACATGGAAGCATTGGGATAGATTAAACCATTTCCTAATATCCATTCCTATCATTGAGGACTCTGGCTGGTTACTTCCTTTCTGGCCATGGTTCAGCAGTAATCCAAAGATCATTTGCTAATTACAGTGAGTACAGTTTGTAAGATTCCAGAAGACATAACCTAGTTAATTGTGGTCCTTCCTGAAAAAGTTGGCTAGCTTTTTTTCCCTTTATTTTACCCAAATCTGTCCTGTATTAAATTAAAGGTTTTGGGAGAATACTAGCTAGAGAAAAGCTCTTTGTAGACCAAAGAATAATTGTAAACTATGAATAGCATGTCAACAACAATTCTTTATGATTTTTGCCTAATTTATTTGATTCTCTTTCACCAACCTTGTTCACTTCTCTGTTATACACATGCACACACCCACACCCCTGACACACGTGCATGCACTCACACAATCCCATAGCACACTCACTATACGTCTGGGAAGTCCACAACTAAACTTAACTGTCTGTACATTTGATCTTCCAGAAGAGGAAGTCATTATGAGGAATGAGACAATTTGAAATGTTTTGATTAACAGAGGAAATAAAGTGAGATCAAAGCTTTTGTCCTTGGGTGAGTGATTTAAATCCAGACAAGCAAGAGTCAGAAGGAGATGAGGGCAGACATTTCTTAAGATATTGTTATAAACACCCTGGCACAGCTCTTTTCACACTCTCCTATGCCTGTCACAATCAAGCTGCTTCTGTGATTCATCAAATCACTCCTCTATATAGAGCACTTTTCTGTCCTTATTCAGAAAAAGAAACACCACTCAGAAGATAGGATGATTTGTAGGTCTCCATTTTTAGGATAAGAGAAATTACCAAATTGACCTTTAAATATCTTAATTTTAAACGTATTTTTTCTTGGAGACATTAGTCAAATGATCAAACAATACCGCTTCTCAAATACAGGAAACAACATACTCAGCACTCATAAAATTGAGGTGACAACTGGAACACCCCGATTGCATTACCTTCCTTGACTTAGGTTCCTAGGCGACATTGTATCTCGTCATGGCAACTCTGTTCAATGTGCTACTTGAAATTTCAGGGCAGAGGGGCCCTCCTCACAGATATAAATCTGAATGGACAGAATTTTAATTATTTCATCCTTTCATTCTCAAGGAAATCTTGTTCCTGTTACCTTTTTTTTAATGTGGAATACTTTATAGTTTTCAAAAGCTTCATTTGTTTTTTTTTAAACATTTAGCTTTCAAAAAACAACTTGGCCAAGTAGAGAAGAAAACACAATTATTTTCAAATCCAATCTCCAGTTGAGAATTCAGAAACTCAGGATGAGCATTTGACTTGCCCGAGATCAGTCAGAACAAATGTCTCCTCTCCCCTGCTCTGTGACTTTAGTGTAGACCCTGGGCGGGCAGTGTTGGGCACAGGCACAGTTGGCAGAGTCCTGCCTTCCTTCCTACACCTGAGTCTCTGAGGATCAGATATGATTGTGAGTGTTTCTGTGTGCAAAACTTCCACACAACACTGGAGACTGATTCCGACTATACCTCTAGTGATGAGAGAGTTGCGGAAGATGAAGATCCCTCAGCTGGAAGACTGCATGAACTCACACAAACTTAGCATTTATCCAAAGACTTTTACCCAACTGTCTTATTTGCTCTTGAGGGCTTGATACTAATTGTTTCTATTTAAAATTTACCTGTTGAAATTTTCTCTTGCAATCCAGGTATCAGCTCAGCCAGCTCATCCCACTTTCTATGGGATCTTTGGGTGTTCCCCTGCTTGGTGAATACCCACCTCTCACATCCTGAGACTCTGAGCCCCTCCTTCTGCTGTTCTCTCTTACTTTGAATTCCCTTTGTTCTGCCATTCACCAGAAGACACACTTTTCTCTGATTTTCCCAAAACCACTCACACAGGCCTCTGTGTGTGGCCAGCTTTAAAGGTTTGGAGTGGCAGAGTGGTTTTAATCGAATAACTCCAAACTGAATATTAAAAACCCTTGTTTTAAAATTCCTCTAACCACCCTGACAAGTGGAATTTCTCATTGGTTGGCTATCTCCACAGGCTTCACCCCCTCTAGGCAATGTATTTCCCATGCTCACCTTTTCTCTAAACTCCTCCAGTCTTGTTTTACTGTTTTAAACAGATTATGAAGGTGTTTTCCTAAAACAGAGCTTTAAAAAGGGCAGCCTACAGACTGAATTCAGCTTCCACACATATATTTAAAATTTAAAAAAAAAATCCTTGTTTTCAGCTTATCTTGAAATACAAAATACCTGGCCTCTGGTGCCACATCTCTGCAGGAAGCTGCTGTTCCACGCAGACAGGATTTCCCTCTGCTCTATGTCACTGCCCTTACCACTCTTGCTTCTCTGGGACTCTAGATGCATTTGACTGTAAAACTCCTGTTCTAATCAAAGGTAGTTCCTCCTTAATAGGCGACTCTGAGATTTGCTGTTAATATATATATATATATATATATGTATTATACATGGTATTAAAAAGATGCACTACATGGTATTAAAAAGATGCATTGGAAATGTTCAACAATGATTATTACCTAGCATTTTAGAAACATTTAAAAATTTCTTGAAGTCTAAAAACTTTTTTTTAACCGAGTTGTTTCCAGCTTTTTTTGATATTATGAATAGTGATGTTACAAACACTTGCTTACAAGTTTTTGTGATAACACATGCTTTCAATTCTTTTGGGCGGGTACCTAGGAGTGGAATTGCTGGGCTATGGGGGAATTCTATATTTAGTTTTCTGATCAACTGCCAAACTATTTTCCATAGTGGCCACACTGTTTTACATTCCCAGCAGTTATGTGTAAGACTTAATTCCAATTTCTTCCTGTTCCCAGCAACACTTGGTATTTTCTGGGCTGCTTTTTTTTAATCCATCCTAGTACATATATTATGGTATTTATTTGTACTTCTCTGATGGTTAACATCATGTCATTTTTTTTAATTTTAATTAAAATAAAAGTGTAAATGAATTGGTGGAATAAGGCAATACTAAAATAATTCACTCTTTTTTTCTCAAGTTGCTTTAATGTTATTCACTAATTCAGATAATGCTTGTCTTATAAAACTTAACTCTTGGGCCTCCCCGGTGGCGCAGCGGTTGAGCGCTGGGTTGCAAAGCTACCGGCGACCTCTGCGGCGCCGGTTCGATCCCCGGCTGCTCCCCGGCCACAGGAGGAGGGTCCCACATGGCGCGCAGACCTCTCCTGCCGCCCGCTGCTCCCCTCAGCAGTGTACTTCGGTCCTTCTGCCTGCTCTGCTCCCCGCTCTGGCTCTGGTGAATTCTCTCACCCTCCCGCGCTTCTGACTGTACCCAGTGCATGTATAAACAAAACGAACGAACAAACAAACAAATAAATAAATAAAAACATGCCTCTATAAAAAAAAAAAAAAAAAAAAAAAAAAAAACTTAACTCTTTGTTGGTATTTGACTAATGGAGTTCTGTAATTCATCATGTCAGAAAAAAAAAGACCCCCTCTTTATGCACTATATTGGCTAAGAGCAGAGTTATTTTTCATAGTCCTTATCTTGCAACTCAATCCCATTCAGCTACATTTATACAAATAGTTTTAAATGCCTCTTACTGCAGAATTTAATTTTGATTAATGACGATCTAGTCTCAAACCTACAAGAGTAAGCTACTGAGGGAACCAAAAAATTAGAAAGATATTTAAGAACTGCCATATTCTACTTCACCTTTTAATGTTAACTGCAGGTAATAAGTGAACAACTGCAAAATAGTCCATTTGTGAGAACTTTGCTGTTGAATTTGGTAAATTCAGCAGGATCTTTTTTCAATGAATAATAAATGGTGATCTTTAAATTCATCGATGTCTGATATATGTAATTAGTAATATGGCTAAAGTTAGTTTACTTAATCACTGCCTGTGCAGAAGTCTATGACCAACTATATTAAAAGTTTCATCAGTTTAGGAATTTCTTATCTACAGGATCTCTTTGCCCTTTCTCTCCCCATAATTGTCTTCAATAGAGTGAACTTGATTAATGAGCTGTTTCATTTTTCAGGATAAAGCTAACATTTTCCTTTTCCCAGCAATGTTAGCAAATTACTTGATTAATATCAAAAAGCTCTCATTCACACATAACCTTTGAATAAACAAGTTGTGATACTGTTGGCAACATGCTAAGAGGTATTCCTGTAAGTAGGCCATAAAGGAAATTGCCTTTGTAATTAAATGTATAAAGAGGGTGTCTGTTATTTGCTTGCTGCAAATCTTTTTTTTTTCTCTTATAACTGAAAAATATAGAATAAGATTGGACCAAGCAGAAAGCAGAATGTCTTTTTCTATTCTGGGTTTCTATTTGCATTTCCCTCACCACAGGCAACCCAGGAAGAAAACTGTGAAACACTTATGAAACTTGAGTAGAGTTTCTGATTCATAATTTTAGGACTCTCTATAGCTTTCTCTTAGGGTGTGGTAACAAGAGGTAATCAATCTCATGATGATTAAAAATGATACCACTTCAAAAGACTTTTGTAGGAAAGAGAAAGGAACTAAAATAGTATGCCCTGATCATACACTAAATACTTGATACATGACAGATAGTTCATTTAGAGAATTAAGCCCACCTTTTACTATAGTATTGTTGGTTGCCTAGTCAGTATGCATTTCTCCCTTAAAGACAACTCTGAAAGCACCAATTTTGTCATAGTCTTTTGCCCTGCTCCGGTTGATGGGTTATCATTTATCCAAGACAGAGGTTGGCAAACTATGACCTTGTGCCTAAATCAGGCCTGCCATCTGTTTTTAAACAGTCTGGGAGCTCAAATTGGTTTGTACATTTTTGAAACGTTGGAAAAAACTCAAAAGATGAATAAAATTTCATAATATGTGACTTATATCAAATTTCAATGTCCATAAATAAAGTGTTGTTGGAATACAGCAACACTCAATCATGTATGTATTGTCTAAGTCTGCTTTCATGCTAGAATGGCAGGACTGAGTGATTACAACAGAGACCATATAGCCTACAAAGACTAAAATATTTACTATCTGGCTTGTACAGAAAAAGTTTGCCGACCCCTGGTTTAAGCCAATCCTGATACTCCTGTCTCTTGCTTTTCCAGGCTGCAGTCCAGCTGGCAGTGCCCATATGACAATGAAACTCAAGTGGAGGTCTGCTGTGGGGAATGCTGGAAGGCTTTGCTTTCTTCATAAAAGGTTGGCATCTTAAATCCCCTTCAGGTCTTAAATATGAAAGTGAAATTTGGATGTGAGAACAGCCATCTTGCAATCATGGGGTGATGAATATAAAAGCAAAAGTCAGCACCCTAGAGGAAAGGAAAAGACCTGAGTTCCTGATAAAATTGTTAAGCAGCTGAACCAGGGCCAATACCTACTTACTGCCAAACTTTCCGTTAAATAAGAAAAATTACTCCTGCCTGAAGAGGGTGCTCTTAGTTGCATGTTCAATCACTTGCAGGACAACGCCATCCTGACTGATGTAACCAACTCTGTCTTTCCTTTCAGTGCCTAACCTGTTTGATCTTAATTGCATAATAATAGTTGTGGGAGCAGAGGACAGTTTCTGGCATTCCTTCAGTATTCAGTAAATAGGTAGCCATGTATTATCATCACATACAAAGTCGCCCTTGACTTTAGTCATGTCAGCATCATTACCTTGATGTTAGGGCAAATGACTCTGAGAAAAGTCTATTCCCCTTTGTTTCTACAGTTGCACCCTCTGTTCACACATGATGTTTAGGTTAGAATGTTATTCCTCTTGTTTCACTGTATTATATGTGTCATGTCAGTTTATGTACTCAGCTCTGGATGCTTTAAGGATAACACCCTGTCTTCTTCATCTCTATAACTCTAGCATCACAGTTTCACTTATTTTTTATGTATGAAGGAATGAATAGAAGGAAAGCAGGTGGCAGAGTTGTCAAGTAAAAGAATACATGGTGGGATAGAGCAAATATATTCTTTAATTTATCAGGTATTTATTGAGTGCCATTGCATGCACGCCGTTTCTAGATGGTGGGGATAAAGTGGCAAGTAAACCCAGTATCATTGAAAAAGCTAGCATTTATTAAATACTTACCAGTTAATATTCTAAGAACTTTACCAGTATTTATTATTTAATCCTAATAATCACAGATGAAAAACTTGAGGCACAGAGGTGCTTGAACTGTGCTTCAAATCATAGAGTTTAAAGAGAGGGAGTTAAGACTGGGATTCACAGCCAGTTGGTCTCATTCCAGGTTACTACTTACATTTTCACTAACATATTTTCAGATGCACTAGATGCGAGGAATGCAGTATAAAGAAAACTACTATATTTGTTCCATTATAGGATTTCAAAGCAGAGTAATAGAAGGAGAGGTTTTTAAAATGGTGATTTATGTTCAGCCTGTGAGGTTGCAAATCCTGAAAGCAGCATGACCTATACAATTTTGAGTAGATTAATTCAGCTCTGCCCTCAGTTTCCTTAATAGTAAACTTGAATCATAATAATATTTAGCTCATAGTGTTGTTGCAAAGAATACATGAAGTAAAACCTGTAAAGTAACTATGTCTGGAATATTTTAAGTCTAAAACAAGCTTGGATATCATTAGTGTCATTTTGGATACTTTTGTAGATTATATTGTAAATAACAATATGTGAGTGTTACTGCTATACTCAGGATACATGTAGTCAGACTACAATTGATCTCACAAATAATTGTATAATGGCCAGTGGTGATTCAGTGCTAAGTTGGTAGATTAGAGTTCTCCAGAGAAACAGATTCAGACCAATGATATAGATATTATAAAGAATTGGCTGATGGAATTATGGAGACCAAGTCCCAAAATCTGCTGAGGACCCAGGAGAGCCAATAATATAGTTCTAGTCTCAGTCTGAGTCCAAAATCAGGAGGAAAAGATGGATATCCTAACTTGAAGCAGTTAATGGAGGCAGAAATTCTCCCTTATTCAGTTATTTGTTCTATCAGACCTTGAGAGTCCCACCCACCTTGGGGAGGGCACTGTCTTACTCATTCTACCAATTCAAATGCTAATCTCATCCAGAAACACCCTCACAGACATACTCAGAATAGTATTGATAAGGGGGTTGCAATTGTATGAGGAATATAAAAATAAAATTAAAAAATAAATAAATAAATAAACAGAATAGTATTGAATCAAATCTCTGGACAGAAACTCATTGGTCCCGTAAAATGGACACATAAAATTAAGCCATCCCAAGCCCACCCCTTGTTAACTTGACACCCATGGATACCTCCTAAATCATGCTTAATCTCCAAACAATGACAATAGCAAAGTCATAATTCTGCCAAGCATGACACTACTATCCTGGGAACAACTGCAAACACACTAAACCCTTTCCCAGAAGAGAAGGTAAAGTCCTTGAGTGATATTTACTTGCGGCCCATAATAGATACTTTGATGTAAATTAATAAATTTGAATACTATACTACAAAGTCAGTACTTAGGGCACAGGATGAGGGAGTGAGAGAGGAAAATAAACAGTATTTGCTTAGTGTACACACACATTCATAACAAAGTAAAGAGGAAATACTCATGACAGTTATATTTCTTTCTTCTATTACTTGTCAGGTGGTTGTAATTGGTATTATTACTTCCTTCTACCCATTCTTTATTATTTCCTTTGCTTCAGCAAGTGTCTTAGATGGTCATAGCTCTTTACTTGATAAAATGACCCAAATATTTATTCCTGAGGATTTGGGCCATTAATAGTTCTACCTGGATTGGGTCGTTATAGTTTTCCATTGACTTTAGTCATAGGCATGGTGATACTAAGAAATGTCTTGTATTCCAGACATACTCTTGCTTACCTCCATTGTGGAATAGTGGTACAATTTCCTTTGGTTGCAAAGGTCAATCACACCAGCCAATACCATAATTTCCTCTTTACTGTTAATTCAGAGCATGAGGAATATAAAGTAGCTAAATAGTTGTCAACTTCCAGGTCAATGGAATCATTGTATCTCCTGGTGGAAGCCTTACTCTTTGGAACTAATACCTCTAAACAGAAAGAACATAAGGTCAGGAGAACAGGAAGCAAAAATGTTACTAATAGGTCACTAGAGATAGGAATGTGTGGACACTTTCCCATTTCTACCCTTGATTTCTGGACCTGTGAATCTTGGCATTTGGAGAAACAGCACCTTATACTGGTGATTCTGAGCATACAGTTTTGTGGAGAGCCCATCCCCAGTCCTGCAAGGTATCGCTGCTATGTAGCTGCCACCAAAACTGAGTCTTCCAATGGCTATTCCACCATTCTCTCATACTAGTTCCTTTAAGATATTGTGGAACTGGAGCAAACTCTATGGGCACAAGTCCTTTCCCACACTTCATTTTCAATGTAGTGAATCATTTGATCAGAAGCAATGTTGTATGGAATACCAGAAGAGTGGATAAAGCACTATTTCAATTCATGGGTGGTAGTTTTGGCAGAAGCAAACCCATATTCAGAGTCAGTTTCTATTCCAGTAAGAAATAGTCCATGATGGAAGTAGTCCAGTGTAATCAATCTGCCACCAGATAGCTGACTGCTCACCCTGGGGAGTTGGGGCTCAGTTTTTGGTCTTTGCTGCTGGCAGATTGAGCACTCGGCAGTGAGTGCAGCCATATCAGCTGTGGGAGTAGAGGTCCGTGTGTTACTGAGCACCCTGTGTAACCTTCACCTTTGTCACCCTGGTCAATTTATTCATAAGCACATTGGGCATTGCAGGGGTGGCTTAGGACAGAGGATGACTGGTAACCACAGCACAGGTTTTTTTTTTTGCTCACTCAGAGAGGTTGATCCACATAACTCGGCCAAATTTCCTTGTCATCAATTTTCTAATCATGTGCCTTCCAAGTCCCTAACCAGTCAAGCCATTGGTCACAGTCCATGAGGATATAATTGCATATTTGGTCATTTCTCCTTCCAAGCACAGTGAACACCCAAAATGTACTGCCCAAAATTCTGCCCACTCAGAGGATTTTCCTTCATTACTATCCTTCAGAATATCCCAGAAATATATTAGTGCTACCACAGTCCACTTTTAGAAGGTGTCTGAGTATCACATAGATCTATCTGCAAGCCAGGCCACCTTTTCCTTTATCTGTCAAATGATAACAGGGGGCTGACATGAGACCATGGGTTCAGGGCTGGAAAGATGTAAGGCAGGATAGCAGCAGTGGGAATGACAGACACTCGGGGGGGTGGGGGATAAAATATATGTCACAATAGCCTTCTACTCCTTTCCCCCATAAATTTAAAATGATCCTTGTGTTTGTGATCAAGTAGTCACATCTGTTTACCCATGTCAAAGTTATTGCTCATATAACCCACACTTTTATTTTACTTTATTTACTTTATTTTGCATTTCCTATCATCTAGTGTCCAAATTTTTTTTTTAAATTTTGTTTATACTGTGTTACTCTTTGCTGCTGTAGGAGAATAATGTGATGGTAGAAAGACGTGGCTAAAATCATTATTGCTGGATGGCATCAGGGGAAGTGCCCTACTTCATTCCATGGAAAATGAATACTCATCCACGTGGGCACTGCACTCAGAGGGTCCTGAGATGTGGGATGGAACTGGAGTGTCTTGCAATCACCGGGGACCAAGACTGACTGTGTGACAGAGGAGATGCTGAAGAAATTCATTAAACAAAACCGTGAGTAGGGGAGAAACTTCTGCTGGGGCAGAAATTGTTGTCTGTATCTGTACCTGGGGAGAGTGAAACCACTTGGGAAATATGGGCAACACTGCCATGATGAGGCAGGCAAATAGGGTACCAGAGAAGAAGACAAAACTCAAAAAGATTTGAATCATCCCACCCATTTCCCTCTGGAAGCAGACAGATACCAAGCAGATACAGTGACACTGCCCTGGAGCACACCAGTAGTGTGACATAGTGTATGTGCAATGAAATATTACTCAGCTATTAAAAAAGACAAACTATTATCACTTGTGACAACATGAATGGGACTGGAAGGGATTACACTAAGTAAAATAAGTCAGAAGGACAAAGACAAATACCAGAGAGTGTCATTTAAATGATGGCTATCAAGACACAAAACAAAAGATCAGGTAAAACCAAACTAATGATAATTATCAGAAGGGGGGAGGAAAGGAGTGAGAATAATTAGGGGAAGGACATCATGGACTATTGTGGTGGATGATAGGTGCTTAGATGATGGTGTTTTGTGATATCAATACATGAAACAGGAGATCCTATATCTTTATTTTTTTACAGATTTATTTATTTATTCATACAAGCACTGGGTATAGTCAGAAGTACGGGAGGGTGAGAGAATTCACCAGAGCCAGAGCGGGAAGCAGAACAGGCAGACTGGCGAAATACACTGCTGAGGGGAGCAGCGGGCGGCAGGAGAGGTCTGTCGTGCCATGTGGGACCCTCCCCGGCGGCTGGGGATTGAACCCAGGCTGCGGGCAGCTTCGCAGCCCAGTGCTCAACCATTGCGCCACCAGGGGAGGCCCTCCTAAATCTTTAAAACACAAAGGTTATAAACCAATGTTTCCTCAGTAAAAAACAATCATTACAATGAGGAAATATGAATGAGTAAAGGGAATAGCACTGTCATGTCATGCAGTTTTCCATTAGAAAGGAGCAGGATTTTGAATCCTGGGGCCAAGCCTGGAGCTAGGAGAGGAAAAGATACTGGGGGTGGGGGGAGGGGGGGTGGAAAGAAGCAGAAGACTGTAGCCATGTGCTTCAGCCAAGACCTGGAAAAGCTGGGAGGACCCAAGCTCAGAGTGTCAAGTTTACGCAGCTATCAAGTCTAAGCTCTGGGGTAGGTTCAGGCCAGAAAATGAGCCCTTGCGTGGAATCAGGTCTAGCCAGGTGGTAGAGATGCCAGTGCAAAGCCAGGTGGCGAGTCCAGGTGGCTCACAATGATGGCAGCTTCTCATGGGCCACAACCTGACAGTCCCTACACAGAATATGAGGCTGACAGTGATGCTTTAAATATAGACTAGAGGAAAATATAGAATAGAGGAGACAAGAAGCATTCTTCGATATTCAAAATGCCATGTTTATCATCCTGAACAACTTCATTTTGATTGTGCTTTTTATTCCTTTCTCCATAGAGCTATTTATATATTCATTCATTTACGCATGCATTTGTCCATTCATCCCTTCCCCATGCCATAAAGAATGGAAGATACTTAAAGGCCCTATAAACAAAAGGAGTAATGGTACAATGAAATACAAGTGGAAAATTATTACAAAGACAACATAGCTACAATGGAAATTTGAGAAAGTTAAAAAGATAGGGAATCATGTTTTATTTATTTCCTTAATGTTACATAAAAAACTCTCAAGAAAAATGTGACAGAAGTTCCCCTCATAATATTTTCATAGGCAGTTAGGTGAAAATAAAGACTCCAGCTGTATCACTGCAACTGTGCCACCCTCTGCAAGCCAATTGGGAGCCCTTGGTCTCACGTAAAATGACACACTGTTTAGTGAAAAGAGCCAAAATTAAGGATCAGCAATCTTGAGGACTTTCTCTGTTACTTGACTTTGGACAATTTATTAAACCTTTCATTCCCAGTTTTTCATCTTTTAAATGGAGCTAATAGGGGATTTAAACAATGTGTGTGATGCATGTAGCAAAATATTCCATGACATTTAAAAATGTTCTGTAAATGGAGGATGTTTAAAAATAAGGTATTGAAGTAAGTGATCTTTAAGGTCTTATATAGTTCAAAAATTCCAATTCTTTGAATTGAATCATTTATCATGTGAAATTTTAATAACCTTAGCTCTTTTATTAGTGTTTGCTTAAGAATTTTTCTCTGAATCACACAACTGACTGTATTCTCTGCATACTCACTGGGGAACTCAAGTAAAATAAATGCAAACTGATAGCAAAAACTGACTATAAAAGTTTGTAAATCCTTATAAAAGAATGGGCTACAGATGAAAAGCTTTGTCTTGGTTTCAAATGAAACTAATTTTGAGATAAAAACTTAAACCAAACAGTGCAGGACATTCAAGCTCTCTAGTTCTTTCCCCCCTAATTTAATCTTGCAAAACACAGCAATAATTCTAATAAAGAATTAATTTGGAGTTACTTTGAATCACTAGAAGCCATGACAAAAGGATAAATATTTTCAATAGATGTCATTGAATTTTATAGGAAGATGAACAGAATACTTATATTTATATTAGGGGAGATGCTGGTTTTGGAGGCATGAGGTGGGAGTACTGGCTCAGTGAGATAGAGAATATAATTAATGGCCTTGATTCTGCCCTCCTCCCCCCAAAAAAGAATTGGGGATGGGGTAAAAACAAGATAAACCCTTTATGAGGACCTACTATGCGATCTGTGTCAGAGGATCACTGTTTTCTCATTCAACCTTTACAACATCCTGAACAAGGTAGTTCAATTCTTTCTAATTTAACAGAAGGGTGCCAAAATTATCAGAATTACAAGGATTGAGTCACTAACTGCTCAGGATTCAACTATTGATAAATAGAGAAAATAAGATTAGAAAATGAGTTAGTCTGACTATAAAACTGTTATTTCGCCTCTCTCAGGCTCAGAGAATGTTTCTCTTGGGAAGCTAGCTGCAAATCTTACTCAGTCAGTCTTGGCTGCTATTTATCACCAACAGGGTAGCTGCCATCTTCATGATAGGGACAGGCATTTTGCTGACCATGCACAGGGAGCAGTACACAGCTGTCCTTTATCTCCTTAAGGGGGTGCCAAGGTGGAGAGCAACAACAGTGAAATGGGATGTCTGTGGATGGCATCTGATCACTACTTTCTCTCACTTTCTCAGCAAAAAGGGGAGAGGTTAGCACCAAAGCAATGTCAAAAATACCTTGTACACAGTGTTTTTATTATTTTCAGAGAATATCTATATAGATGGAATATAATATATACATTATATATAAATAAAGTATGTCCAGATATAAAATGCATATACTTTCTATAGATGTATCACTTATATATAATTATAAATAAACATGATTATGGTATAAGATTTCATAATATATGTTATGTTATCTATCATATATAGAATTAGAAATTACACATGTCATATAATTATAATCATGTGTATAAGTAATTTATAATTATAAGTATGTTAATAGACCTACACACAGTATTCCATTCATCTTTTTGGCTATAACTTGTGGTTGTGAAGAGGGTACTGAAACACAGAGTTCTAAAGTGCCAGCAGGTGGCAGACACAAATACAAACCCAGGTCTCTTAACTACTTGCTATCATATTCCCAACACTCCCTAGATGTCTGTCTGCTTTAATATAATTTGTAAGATTCACAGGAGCTTTGCAAAGCTTACTTCCTATTTGAAATTAAGATCCTTTACTTCCTCAGAAGAAAGCTTCTATACACAAAACCTAATGGCATAGTAATGAGCTCCCCAGACTAACTCAAACATCCACACATACCCTCAGATATTACCTCTCTTTGCTTCCTGTGGTGTCCAAAACAAAGATCAACAGGAACAGTGGGAGGCTCAGAGAACAGAGAAAGCAAAAGTTCAAAAAGGTTGAATAACAAAAATGAGTCTTTATGAATGGTGAAATCTTGGTTTAGAAAAACTACCTTTTGAAAGTGCCCCCAGGGTGGGGAAAAAGTGATTCTATTACTTAGAGAAAGATCTGGAGTTATGAACAATCTCTCCCATTTAGTTTCCTGTCTTTCAAAATCTGATTCTGTTGAGATGGCATTCTGGGTAGGTAGGGAATTCTGAGAGATTTTTAAGATGAAGCTTCTTTCTTTTATGTTAATATTTTCAATCATTAATATTTTAGGAAAAGTGCAAAATGTTTATGGTGGGGGAATTAAAGTGTTCCAGCATTTTGGTATGAGAAATAATCTGTCCACTTTGGATTTGCTGACGATAGATGAGAAACCTTCTGTGCAAATATGAGCAGGAAATTCCGTCTGGGGCTTCTAATGAATCATGTAACAAAACATGGGATTTGGTACAATGATTTGTTCATCTTTATTTCTTTAGTAAAGAACATGAAGAGCTAAAGCTAAAGAAAATAAAAGAATGAAGACCAACCCAGTTCATAACAGATATTCAAAATTATAATAGTAGAGAAAAGAAAACATCGATGGCAATGATTCTGAGCCATTACTGAAACTGAATCATTACTTGATCTCAAATTACTTCTTTTAAATCAACTTGGGAAATGACATCACCGTGTTTAAGTCCTCTGAGAAGAATTGTTAAGTTCCAACCATCTGCTAAATTAAGCAACAGTGATTATAATGAACATTTACAGCAGACCTAATACAAAGGGGATAATAACTTTATGCATAAAATAAAGTCCTGGGAGGTGAGAGTGATCTCAAAAATTAGGAGAGCAGATTTTTCGGGGTGCTGGAACTCTAGGGGTGATGAAGGTCAAAGTGCAATTTGTTTAAATTCTTTACTTCATTTTAAGAAAACAGTCACCAGATTCTATCAAACCACTAGTTTTCTAGATTTTCCTTTTACCTACCTCATCAAACTGCTAGTTTTTTTCTTTTCTGGGTGGTAATATAAGCTTTATTTCTTAATATTTTACTGTACCATACACTATACAGGTAAAATTATATTTAGCATGACTTCTGAAAAATGCATGAAGATTCAACAAGTTAATTGGGAACTCATAACCCTGAGAGATGTTTTATTAATTGGTCTGTTGTTTTATTTGGTCCTTGAACGGGTGTTCAATGTCTTTGCAGTCATGCAAAGTGTTTATATATGTGTGTGTGTAAGTCCACACATACTCTCCAAAGGATTAGTTGCCTCAGACTCATATTATTGAAGTAAAATAATAATAATAATAATAATAATGATATTAACATATACAATATTTTTTTTTGACTTGGGAGGGCCTGGAATGTTGCCTAGAACTATTTTTCAACTAGGAAACCTGTTTTTATGGCACAGGGTCACATCATCAAATATTAGCAGAGACTCCTCATCAGAATTGGAAAATATATTTATATCCCCCAAGTTCATAGACAATAGAATACCTTAAAAGTTCTTTTTATTTCAAATGCCAAAAAATATAATATGATAGTGGCCCTATGTCAATTGAGAAAAAAATTAATGTTTAAAATTTTTTTTTTTTTTTGATTTATTTATTTATTTATTTATTTATACAAGCACTGGGTACAGTCAGAAGCGCGGGAGGGTGAGAGGATTCACCAGAGCCAGAGCGGGGAGCAGAGCAGGCAGAAGGACCGAAGTACACTGCTGAGGGGAGCAGCGGGCGGCAGGAGAGGTCTGCGCGCCATGTGGGACCCTCCTCCGGTGGCCGGGGAGCAGCTGGGGATCGAACCGGCGTTGCAGAGGCTGCGGGCAGCTTCGTAACCCAGCGCTCAACCGCTGCGCCACCAGGGAGGCCCTAATGTTTAAAATTTTCACAGGCATGTCTATTATGTTGCTGCCCTACTGACAGAAAAAGAAAATCTCATAAAAGGATGACCTTCCTCAACTTCCTCATACACAGGCCACTCCTGTGAAAAATGTTATTTATAAGAATCGTTACAATAGCCTTAGTCATGAAGTATCTTAACTGCACTTAGTAACTGGACTCACCAATTCAAGGCCAAAGTTTAACAAGGCTCTCTTACCCTTCTGGAGTTAGCATATATCCTTAACACTGTTTTGTAGGGAAAATGGGATGATTCATTTAACATAGTACTGAACTATGTGAGATCCAGAGACCTTTGAGAAAGAATTTTCCATCACCATCCATCTACCCACCCACCAAACATAAATTCATTTGAAAAATATTTTTTTAAAGATTTTATTTATTTTATACAAGAACTGGGGTACAGTCAGAAGCACGGGAGGGTGAGGCAATTCACCAGAGCCAGAGCAGGGAGCAGAACAGGCAGACAGACTAAAGACACTGCTGAAGGGAGCAGCGGGCGAGGCAGGAGAGGTCTGCCACGCCATGTGGGGTTCTCCCTGGCCAGCGGGGAATCGAACCGGCGCTGCAGAGGCTGCGGGCAGCTTCGCAGAGCGATGCTCAACCACTGCACCACCGGGGAGGCCCCGAGAAATATTTTAAAATCACTACCATATTCTGGTACACAGAGAGCAAGAAAGATACATTTACTTCTCTTATGTCGTTTATATTCAAAGTAGAAGACACAGAATACCAAGATCAATGATGGAGCAGGTACTTTCGACAGACTCTGTCTTAGGTTCAATAAAGAGACAAAAATTTCACTTGACTGTCACTACTAATGTACATAATATCCTCACATATCACTCCTCCCTTTTCAAAGGCTCCCACACTCCGGCAATGATTCAGAAGTCTCCAGACCCAAGGGATCATGCGAATGGCTCATGTTTGTCTCTGTAACCTGGAAAGACAGACGCCAGAGCTTAGCTGAAGGGCGGGAGTGGCAAAAAGAGTAAACACTTGGTGAAAACATTGACAGTGTGCCAAAGTCACACAAATGACCATTGCTTTTACTGAAATATATAATATTCTTCGCATGACAAATTGTTAAACCAAACACAATTCTGCTTGTGCAGATGGCATTAAGGATTGTTACTTTCACTTTCAGTAAAGCTATGTAGGGGAAAAGTGTACATTTGCTGGAAAGAAGGAAATAGGGCAAATGCTGCTCCTGCTATCCCTTGTGTCTCCAGGAGCAACCGCCATCTGGGATTTACTTTTTCTGGGGACATTGTCAGGAACTGCCTGTAGCAACCACACTTCTCTTCCTTCCAGCACGTGGGGATTCTCTCCCATTCTTGCCTTCTGGTTACAGATGCTGCTGCAGGAGACTGAGCAGGCATTTATGAGCAGGCAGCCATGTATAATCTATTGCAAAATTGATGGACTAAAATTTGTCTTTATGCCTCAGCTTGTCCAGTAGTTGGTTCATGCTGAACTAGCTCTTCAATTTTGAGGCAATATTTGCACTGTCTTCAAGAAAAACCAGGTTCACGACTGAGCAGATCTTTGGGAAATGAATGTATTCAATGAATTATTTATTGAAACTCTTGGGGATATAACTTCTGCCTTGACAATAAGTTCAGTTTTTGAGTGAATTATGGGGTGTAGGATACTAGCCCTAAGGAATGTCTTAGGCGGACCGACAAAGTGATATGTTTTATTATAGCACTGGGGTAAGAGCAAGAGAAATGAGAGAGATGGTAGGTTTAAAAAGCTGCCTCTTCAGACTGCTTCTGTTTTCATTACGCCATGCAAGGTTATATTCAGAAATTATATTGTCAGTGAAATAATTAACAGAATAACTAAAACAACTAGCTACAATGTGGGAATTTAGTCAATTTAGTGATTTAAGATCAGGGAGATGAAATAAACCATTTTATTAAAAACTTTTGATATTTTTAGGGGGAGAGATTTCTAGATGTATTTATTCAACTCTGCATATACATAACATAAATAAGTTCTTCTCTTATGATAAATATATTGTATTAATTACTAAGGTACAGGCAAAGATGGAAACATGTTTTTATTCAAAGTTTTTGATTATTTGCAAAGTTTGAGCTCTATTTCTTCGACCTGGCCTATTTGAATTTCTAGTACAACTTACTTCGCTGCATTTCTTATGATACTAATAGCATATGCTATGATTTCCAACTCTGTCACCTCACATGGGGCTATAAAAATATTTTAATTGGTCTTCATTTTATTATCCAGTGGCAAAATACTCAAGGGTTACATGATAGGGTAGCAATAAGAGTACTAATTCTTAATTTCTTTTACTCTGTGCTACCCACACTGCAATAGACTGATTACTCACCCCCCCCCCCAACACACACACCCACACACACACAAGAACTTGCAAATGTTATCTCCTGGAGAAGTCCAGTGTTTGATTCCAAATCTGGTTGGTTGTGCTTGTGACTCAAACCACTGTGCATCCGGTCTTTGCATTGTCCTGTACCAACGATGACACCAGATGTGGAAAGTTGACTTACATAAACCCAGACCACACGTACTTACAGACTGCAAGACCTTGCTGCTTTATGCTTTAGAAAGTTATGCCTCTTGCCCCAGATCTCCAGAGGCTTATTTTGGGTTTGGAGCTGGGCTGGAGGATCCAGCATATCTTGCCTAGCACTAGTCATAAGTGTTTCTCTGACACTTTCATTCTATTTATAGTACGACGATGTTAGACATTGTGCTGTGTGCTAGAAATAGAGTTTGGGCAAAATAAGCACAGTTTCTACCCTAAGAGAGTCTAGTAGGTGCATACAAGATATTATTGTTTTAAAATATGTGTTGAAGAAATAATTACAATTGTAAGGGTTTTTGCAAAATGTGATGGAATATGCCTAATGAGGGAAAATGAAACAATCTCAGAAGCATAGGAAAGGATTTCTGAGGAAATAAGATCTAGGCTAAGGTCTGGGAGTTGAGAAGGAATTAAATATGTAAATAGCCATGTGAGAATCAAGGAAAAAGCAAAATGGTACCTTAAGTATAGTGTAAGAGTGTGAAGATCCTGTTCTCTTTATTTATTTTTATTTTATATATTTTTACATCATTTTTCATTTTTGCACAATGTATGCATTTACATCTTGGGTATGTTCCCCATACAATTCTCACCCCCCTTATTTTGACCCTAACCCCCTCCCCTCCCCACCAAAGTGTGTCTCTGGTTTATAGTTACATGTTTATTTTGATTTTTACTTTATTATAATTAGTCTATTTTCTGTTCCCTTATTTAGGTCTTCTAAATTCCACTATGGGTGAGACCATCCAATATTATTTTTTTCTTTCTGCCTTATTTTGCATTCTCTTCAAAAGCAAACCCCATTTGAAAACTTTAGACAAGAGCATTATGCCATTTTCAATGAGATGGGAAACCAGTGAAAACTAGATTAAAAGGGCTTTACAAATCTCAGCAAAAGGCTTTAATTTTATTTGAAAATAGTAAGAAACCATTGAAAGCTTTAGTTAAAATTATGTAAATCACAAAATATTTTAAAAGCACAAAATAATGTAAAAGGTAATGCATTAGACACCTCAGTAGTCATTACTGAGCCCAGCGTTTTGGGCTCAATTAATAAAAGGTTTCATGTCAGCTAGCATCCCAAACCCACATTCCTTCTTCCTGCCTCCCTCCCTTCCTGTTCAGGTAACCATGTCCTAAACTTGGAGTATATCATTTCTCAGCAATGCCACAGTAAGGAGTAAAGCTCAAAATGTGCAATCCCCATGACCTTGCAGTTTGTCTTCTAGGTATCTATTTTAAAGAAACTCTCACACATGCATGAGACATTTTCAAGAAACTTAATTTCAGCATTGTTCATTGCAATGAAAAAATGGGACTAGCATAATAACCCCCAGTAGAGGGAGGAATAAAGAAATCCCGGTTAGTGACACAGTGGAACCCTAGTCATCAGATATGTATGACCAACCTAGTCATAGGGATATGTAGCATATATTTCATGTATGAAAAATTTAAAGATAAATAAAATAGTATCTATTATTTATGAAAGTAAATATAGGTAGTAAATATGTTGAAGTCATCAAGGAGGAAATTAAACATTAGAAATTGTGTTTGAAAAAGCTCAGCTTATCTCCAGGATAGAAAATTCAATCCCCAGGGTAGACCACTTAAGAGCATAAAAGAGAGTAGCTGAACAATGAATATAACTTCAATTAGGGGAAAAAAAAAGTGGAAGGATTCTAGAGCTATTTGTTTATTTTTGCATGAACCATGGAAATGTTTTTCTCATGGTACTAAAGACTGGAAGTTCAAGATCAAGGTGCTAGAGGGTGGATGTTTGCAAGAGCTTTCCTCTGGCTGCAGATGGCTGCTTCTCTCTGCGCCCTCACGTGGTGAAAGAGGGCTATTTAGAAGATAGACTTTTAAGATAAGGTGTTTGGCTATGAGGTTATAAGGGGATGGGTTAGGAGTCAAGTGATTTTCCTCTTTCTGGAATCAGTAACATGGTCACTAGTGCTGCTGTTTACTGATGTGTGGAGCAAAGATTATGAAACAGCTTTGGTAATGGGTGAAGATAGTAGACTTAATTTTTGAAAAATTAATTTATGTTGTTTTTCCACCTAGAGAAGTTAGTGATGTCTGGGAAATGGGTATAAGAGTCAATGGAGGGCCTCCCCGGTGGCACAGCGGGTTGAGCGCAGTGCTATGAAGCTGTCCGCAGCCTCTGTGGTGCAGGTTCGATTCTCAGCCAGCGAGGGAGAGACCCACATGGCGCGACAGACCTCCCCTGTCTCGCCCGCTGCTCCCCTCAGCAGTGTCTTTGGTCCCTCTGCCTGTTCTGCTCCCCACTCTGTGTCTGAATTCACAGTCAATATAAAGCATAGATCAGTTTCAGGTAGTCCACGCTGTATTCTTTTTTTTTTTTTTTTGTAGATTTATTTATTGATTGATTGATTTATGCATACATGCATACAAGCACTGGGTACATTCAGAAGCTCGGGAGGGTGAGAGAATTCACCAGAGCCAGAGGGGGGAGCAGAGCAGGCAGAAGGACCGAAGTACACTGCTGAGGGGAGCAGCGGGCGGCAGGAGAGGTCTGCGCGCCATGTGGGACCCTCCTCCGGTGGCCGGGGAGCAGCCGGGGATCGAACTGGCGCTGCAGAGGCTGTGGGCAGCTTCGCAACCCAGCACTCAACCACTACGCCACTGGGGAGGCCCCACTTTGTATTCTTAAACCATGTCCACCATAGTTGAAAGAAGCCTTTTCAATGGCAATAGTTGAAACTTTGTTATCACTAAGTGTGCCATAAGCATTTGTGGACTTTCAAAAATTTTTTTAAAGATTTTTATTTATTTATGCGTATAAGAACTGGGGTGTAAGCCAGAGGTGTGGGGGTTGAGAGGACACATCAGGTGAATTCTTTCACACTCCCATGCCTCTGGTCTATACCCCAGTTCTTGTATAAATAAATAAATCCTTTAAAAAAAGAGTCAACAGAGAATCAGAAATGGAAATGAAGTGTGAGTCATCAGTATGTATTGTAGGAGGTACAGCAGTCACCCCTCATTCATTGCGATAGAGCTCAGGACTCTCCAGTGGATGCCTGAAACCATGGATTGTACTGAGTCCAATATCTACTATTTTTTTCCTAGCTAACCTGTAGTTTATAAATTAAGCACATAAACAACACTATGAACTAATGACAAATAATAAATAATCATTATACTATAATAGAGGTAATTTGAATTGCACTCTCAACATATCTTACTATATGAAAATTTTTGGACCATTTTTAATTGAAATTGCAGAAAATGAAACTTTGGATAAGGGAGGACTACTGTAATTAAATTTGTAATAGTAGAAAAAATTGATTAGAGTATAGAATGAGAAGAAGAGATGACCTAAGCTCAAGCCCTTAGGGACACTAAAATGTAGCGATGGCAATGGAGGCTGGAAGAAGCCATAGACAGAAGAAAATGAGGTGGGGGAATGTGGGAACAGGGAGAATTGTAATCAGGGAAGCTGAGAGAACACACTATTTCCAGGACAAACAGGTGACTGTCAGTTTTGAATGCTAGTAATACTTTAAACAAGAGAAAGAATGAGCAATACATTTTGCATTTTGCTATGTAAAAGTCATCAGTAATTTCAAAGTCAGCATTTTTGCAAGAATGGTTGCTCTAAATGCCATTTTGGGTGAGTTGAGTGGTAAATAGAGAAGTGGAGCAGTTTGGGAAGGAAAGGACAAAAATAGGTAGGAGGTGGGGAACTAGAAAGCTAGAGAATTACTGTTTCACTTTTGTATATTTATTTCTTTTAAGTCAGGCAAATTTTTTTTTTTTAAGTCAGGCAAATTTTAACATACTAAATGCTACTGAAAAGGATTCAATAAAGAAGGAGAGAGAGAAGGTACAGAAAAGAGGAGACAACCTAAGTGGGAGTGTGTCCCCAAAACTTTGGAAATTGAATGAAAATCTTTGAACAATTGTTTATTGTTGAATTAAATGATAAGTGACTAGGAAGAAGGGTGCAATTTCTCCTGAAATAGCAGTAAAGGGTGAAGGGGTGTCTGTGGATATCAACAGGCTTATTGATCTGGTAGTGGGAAGCTGAGTATTTTCATACCTGATTGCTCGTATCATCTCCTCCTATCATCTCCCTTTTTTTAGGTGGGAAGTAAAACCATCTGTGCAGAGAAAGGCAGAGAGGAAGGATTCAGAGATCTTAAGAGAGGAAAGTTTGCAACAGTTGTTGTGGAGTTTTAGAATGAATTCTGGATAAGAAAACAACATAGCATTTGTCACTTTCTAGTTCCAAGTTGAAATGGAAGATTCTGAGTTTGTCCTGCTCCTAAACTCCCTGGACCACACTTGCCTCTCTGTACTTTACTCTCTGGATTTATTATTTCACAAGAGTCTCTTCATGTCCTCCTTTTATTTTAGACTACCTCTGGATGTGCCACACACTGAATTCATAGTCAGTATAAAGCATAGATCAGTTTCAGGGAGTCCACTTGTTTTCTTAAATTATGTCTTTTCAATGGCAATATTTGAAACTTTGTTATCACTAAGTGTGTCATAAGCATTTGTGGACTTTCAAATTTGTTATTTTTTTAAAGATTTGTTTATTTATACACACAAGAACTGGGGTATAAGCCAGAGGTGCAGGGGTGAGAGGACTCATTAGGGAAAGGGTGGGGAGCAGAACAGACAGACTGACTGAAATGCACTACTGAGGGGAGCAGCGGGCCAGGCAGGAGAGGTTTGCTGTGCCATGTGGGTAGCTCCCTGGCCGGCCGGGGATCAAACTCATGCTGCAGTGGCTGGTGATAGCTTGATAGTGCTGTGTTCAACCCCTGTGCCATCAGGGAGACCCCAAATTTGTTATTTTTTAAGCTCTGAAGGAAGAATTGGGTATTTTAAAGCTCTCTTAAATGACAATAGGGGACGAAAGAGGTACTTAAATTTTTAATAAACAATTTATATAATCTGTGACACATGTTTCATCTATTCTGTCCTGGAAATAAGGGACCCGTGGTGTGTTTTCAGTGTGGCAATGTATGTTATATCAATTTTTATTGTTGTCATTGAAGCACAGTCTTAGTATGGGGAAATGTAGGTCTCAAGAATTCTTGAGAACATTAAAGAGTATGGCCACTGTGGTCTGATTGACTCAGCAGTGTATTGACATACATTTGCTTTTCCATACTTTCAAAAGAAGCAATGTTTTCTTTTTAAAAGTGACATCATCATCCACCATAAACCTTTCTACTCGAAGGCTTGGTGAGAGAATTCCTTGGAAACAAAAAAACATTTAATCATATAATGTATATGTGAATGTGTTTTTCTCTTTATGAAGTTCTTTGAGCAAGTAAATTAAAAAACAGTGCATTAGTTTTCCACATTTTCTTATCTTGGAGGAGTATTTATTTCATAGCAAGTTTATAATTTAAACAGCATTTGTGATTTTATGTGAAACTCACTGTTATCTGTGCCATGCGAATTAGTTGGAACAATTTTACTGACTTTTGATCAAGATAGAAAGTAGTGGAATGATCACTAGCTGTGGAGTAAGAAGACTGAGGCCTAGTTCTAACTCAGAAACTAACAACTATAACCGTAAGTCACTCTTTGTCTGAACCCTAGTTTACTGACCTGTGAAAAGAGGAGTTTTATTAGGTGATTCTTAAAATATTTTCCAGATCTTAACCTCAATTTTAGGAGTTGACACAGCTGTTGGGGAGCATGAAAAAAAAAAAAAGCTAAACATTATTAAAGTGAATAATTCTTACATGGTACAATTAAAATGTGCTTGCTCAAACCTGGAGTTTAATTTAATAGTATTCATTCATGCATTCTTTAATTCATTAATGAGTGTCAGAAATTTGGGCAACTGCAATGATCTTGCAATGTACCAGACCTCAGGTAGTTCACATTATAGCAAGGAAAACAAATGTGTCAACCAATTGTTAGAATAAATATGACAAATGATCTTGCAATAATATCTATATCGGACTTCTCCTCTTAGTATATCCTGCCTCCTATGTAGCATCTTTCTTGATCATCTCCCAGCACTTTAAGCTTCATACAATCAGATTGAACAGTTGAATGTACTTTCTGCTCTCAAAACTTATTCTTTCTCATTTCTGTCAATACCAGCATTGACCTACTTGTGCAAGTAGAAATGTAGAAGTCTTGCCTGATTTCTGCCTCTCCTTTATTATTTCTGCCTCTTATTTATTAGCAATTCCCATCAATTCCATTCAGGATTTCCAGTCCCCATGGCTACCACTCTAATTTAAATTACCATTTCATCTTGTCTGGATGCCTGCAAGAACCTCCTCACTACTCTCCTTTCTTTCTAGTCCCATCCCAAACTCTTCCCAAAAACAGTCAAGAACAATGCATTAAAAATATAAAATTATTCACAGCAACTTCATTCTTGGAGACTCCAATGACTTCCTGTTGCATCTCAAATGAAACCAAAGTGTTGGTGTAATCTGCTCCTCCTTCCATCTCCAATCTCATCATGGCGCTTGACCTTGTGACCATAAAATGTTAGCCATGCAGGGTCAGGTGTTCTTTTTTCAGGATTTAATTGAGAGATCCTCTTCATGGAGATGATTTATCATCTAAATAGATTGCACACACTCACCTTTTCCTCTAAATCTCTACACATTCAGTGACCACAAGTGTTCATTCAGAAATGAAGTGTTCTGTGTGAGCAGTAAAGGATCCTCATGGGGCAGAACAGAAGGGAAGGGTTTTTCCTTACAGTGAAGGAGAAAAAGTGAGGTGTTCCTTTCAGTTCCCTTTTCTCCAGACTCTTGGCTATACTTGCTCTTTTTCTAGTATTTTTGATAATCATCATCCTCACAGTGTGAGGTGATATCTCTTGTGGATTTGATTTGCATTACTCTAATAATTAGTGATTTGAGCATCTTTTCATGGACTTGCTGGCCAACACTATGCCTTTTCTAGAAAAAAATTTTAAGTATCTGCACATTTTAAACCAGACTTTTTTTTTGTATTGAGTTAAATGATATAGATATAGATAGATATAGACATATTAGATATTTGCCCCTTATCAGTTACATGATTTGCATATATTTTCTCTGATTTATTGATGGTTTATTGATGGTTTCCTTTGCAGTGCAGAGGCTTTATAATTTGATATAGTCTCACTTGTTTATTTTTGGCTTGTTAATATATGGCCAATTATTATGATTTTTTCTATTTACAATCTGAAAATATTGAGAACATGAAAACAAAGGCATTCCTTGACAATTCTTATCAATGATGTGTCTAAGACAGTTACCAAATATACAAAGATTGGCATGATTAAAATAGTAATTTGCTGTTTGGAATATTATCACATTTTTTGTTCTTTAAAACCCTTCAAATTTGAAGAATGAAAAGAGAAATTCCTAATTGGACTAAGTCCAATTCTATTTCAGCAACTAACCAAAAGGCAGGTTGTGGAGAATGTAATTAGTAATTTACTTAATGACTAACCGTTTTTCACACTATTCAACTTTTACTCTTGTACTCATAAAAATAAACAATAATAATGCTATTCTTTCTGATTAATTTCTCACTCATAAATGCCTAAATACTAATGTACTGGTAAATTGCCATAAGCTGGGTATGAACTAATTTACAAACTTCTTGATCTCTGCTATTACTTTGTGATGTATATTTTTATATAAGATCTAACTTCACATCATAGTGATATGAAGTCTCAATGATAAAGAGAAGAGAAGAGATATAAAAATAATAATTAAAAATGACATAATCATCTAGTTAATACAAATTTGGGAGTGATACAAATAAAATTATATAATAAATATAACCATAGGAAGTTCAAATCTTATAATAATTAGTATATATTCAGTAATTGATACACAGGAGGCTACTTAGAATCTGTTACTACAGAGTTCTTTTTTATTTGCATTGTTCTCACTTCGTGGAATTTTCATAGTTCTCCTATGAAGACCTACCATAACTCTAACATTCTGAGTATAAAACAGTCAATCACATAGTAGGTACTTAATAAACTGTTGTTGACACAAAGTGAATGTCTCCAAATTATTAAGTCCTACTGTGCTTACATGCCATGAATTATTGAAGCAGATCTGAATTCTATTTTGTATTATAAAAATAAGGTAATCACTTATATCTATAGGTTTTTACAGTTAAATTTTTAATTTTTGAATACATAATATATACATATGCTATGAAATCAAAAGTATAAAAAACATACCATGAAAACCAAGGTTCTTCTTATTTCTCTCTTCCAGATGCTCTATTCCTTACTCCAGGGATTTCTGTTATCACCAGTTATTGCATGTCTTATAAGATACTTTGTAGAACCCAGATGAGCATGCATATTTTTCTAAAGTTATACAACTGGTGAGCTTGCTTTCATCATTTTAAAATATATCTTATAGGGCCTCCCCAGTGGTGCAGCGGGTAAGCTCTGGGTTGGGAAGCTGCCCGCAGCCTCTGCAGCGCTGGTTCAATCCCCAGCTGCTCCTCGGCCACCGGAGGAGGGTCCACATGGTGCACAGACCTCTCCTGCCGCCCGCTGCTCCCCTCAGCAGTGTACTTCAGTCTGCCTGCTCTGCTCCCCACTCTGGCTCTGGTGAATTCTCTCACCCTCCCGCGCTTCTGACTATACCCAGTGCTTGTATAAATAAATAAATAAATAAATCTTTAAAATACATATATATATCTCTTGTATCTCTATAAGTGTGTGTTTATATATATATAGTCTCCTCCATTGAATGGTAATTCAATCTTCAAGATTGAATGATAATGCCATATTGCATTAACTAATTCTATATTAATAGACATTTCTACACAAAAATCTACAAAGAGCTGATGAGACTCAACAAAAAACAAAGAAAATAATCCAGTCAAAAAATGGGCAGAAGAGCTAAAAAGAAACTTCTCTGAAGAAGAAATGCAAATGGCCAACAAGCATATGAAAAATGTTCAACATCACTTGTAATCAGGGAAATGCAAATCAAAACTACCATGAGATACCATCTCACACCTGTGAGAATGGCGAATATTAAAAAAACTTGCAACAACAAATGTTGGCGAGGTTGTGGAGAAAAAGGAACTCTCCTGCACTACTGGTAGGCGTGCAAACTGGTCCAACCATTATGGATAGCTGTGTGGAGATTTCTTGACCTACTAAACATAGCGCTTCCATATGATCCAGCAATTCCACTCCTAGGTATTTACCCAAATGATACAGAAACAGTAATTCCAAAGGGCACCTACATGCCTATGTTTATAGCAGCACTATTTACAATAGCTAAGCTATGGAAACAACCCAAATGCCCAAAAATAGATGACTGGATCAAGAAGATGTGGTACATATACACCATGGAATATTACTCAGCATTCAAAAAAGATAAACACATGCAGTTTGCAGCAACATGGATGGAGCTAGAAGGGATCATGCTCAGCGAAATAAGTCAGAAAGAAAAAGAAAAATACCGCATGGTCTCACTCATAGCAGGAATTTAGAAAACCTGAATAAGAGACCAGGAAAAAGACTAATCAATACAAAGTAAAAATCAACAAATCAACAAGCAACTATAAACCAGAGACACGCTACACAACTACGCGGGGGGGGGGTGAAGGGATAGGAAGGGGTGGGGAAAGGAAAGACTAGAGTCAAAATAAGGGGGGAGGTGCAATTATATGGGGAATATAACCAAAATGAAAATGCATACATTGTGCAAAGATGAAAAAAGATGTAAGAATTATATAAAATAAAATATTTAAATAAAAAATAGACATTTCAGTGATTTTCAATATTTTATTATAAAGCTGTCCCAGTTCAGTGTCTACTACCACTGACCTTGGGACTCAGGCAAATTTACTGGCAGTAGAATTGCAATGGTCTGAGTGTAAAAATTGCCCATGAATACTTCTAGCTCTATGATGTCTTCAATAGGGTACAGTCAGATGGTATTTCAAAGATTTGCTTTCTGACGATGATCTTAGGCAAAGTTTTCACCTCCCAAAGTGTGAGCAATGTTGGATTCTTCTTAAATTTTTCCTGTTTCTTAAGGTTGACTTCTAGGTGATTAACATCTGTATGATCATGGTGGACTTGCTTGTTTCATACTTCACAATATTTAATGTGGATTCAAGAGTCCACGCTGGCCCTCAGGAGCCCTTTGATTTGGATTGGAAACTGATTATCCCTCCTAGGGATTTTAGTGGTCAAAAAGCCAAACTTGGGTCACTGAGGTGACATCTCAGCTTGCTACCTGGGTGTACCACCTGCTTCTCTTATTCTTCAGGACAAACACTTTTCTCCTGTTCCTTACAACTTGGCTTCACTGATCTGTAAGTGCTATAAAGGTTTTGCATTTGCTCATACATTGTTCATTCTGACTTATTCCAGTTGTTTCCAATTCTTCAAACCATACTCCACACAGTCTTCCAAATTTTGGTACAAAAATAGTTTGATTCTCTACAGATGTTCAGGGCAAATCTCTCTTGAATGTTTATATATGCTTAAAAACAAATAGAAGAATTCACACTATGTTTCATCTTAAACTCTTTTGAAGTACAATGTTCTTTTATAGACATAGATCTTTAAGACACTAACTTCCCACATAATTACAGTCCTGAAATTCTGTTAACTCCTAGATCATCTCTGTCACTTGCCTACCTGTGGGATTTGATATCCCAATATAATACTCAGAGTCATATTCTAATCATGACTCAGAAGGCAACATCCCATGTATATATTTTCAGATTACAGCATTTAGTTGTATAACCTACTAAATATAAATATGTTACATTCCTCAGATAAATAATTGCCTGAGCCCCAATATTTCCAGTCAGTCTGTTTCAGATAATAACATCCCCAGAGATTTTAGTGATAAGTTGGCTAAATTATTCTGCAAAATGAAAATAGGAGATACCAAAGGGAAAGCATCTGAAATGGCAAAGAGGCGGTGGATCACTGTTTTCAAAACTTAACTTGATGATATACCCCATAGGCCCTAGAGATTTCTTTTTTTTTTTTTTTTTTTAAATATTAAATTTTATTTTTATATTCCCCCATACAATTGCAAACGCCCCATTCTGACCCCAATCCTTCCCCTCCCGCCCCCCCACCCCCCAAAAAGTGTCTCTGGTTCATAGTTTTTTTGTTGATTTTGATTTTCACTTTCTTATATTCATTTTCCTGGTCCCTTATTTAAGTTTTCTAGATTCCTGCTATGAGTGAGACCATCCGGTATTTTTCTTTTTCTTTTTGGCTTATTTCTCTGAGCATGATCCCTTCCAGCGCCATCCATGTTGCTGCAAATTGCATGTGTTTATCTTTTTTTGAATGCTGAGTAATATTCCATGGTATATATGTACCACATCTTCTTGATCCAGTCATCTATTTTTGGGCATTTGGGTTGTTTCCAAAGCTTAGCTATTGTAAACAGTGCTGCTATAAACATAGGAGTGCAGGTGCTCTTTGGAATTGATGTTTCTGTGTCCTTTGGGTAAATACCTAGGAGTGGAATTGCTGGATCATATGGAAGCTCTATGTTTAGTAGGTCCAGAAATCTCCACACAGCTCTCCATAGTGGTTGGACCAGTTTGCACTCCCACCAACAGTGCACAAGAGTTCCTTTTTCTCCACATCCTCGCCAACATTTGTTGTTGCTAGTTTTTTTAATATGTGCCATTCTCACTGGTGTGAGATGGTATCTCATGGTAGTTTTGATTTGCATTTCCCTGATTACAAGTGATGTTGAACATTTTTTCATATGTCTGTTGGCCATTTGCATTTCCTCTTCAGAGAAGTTTCTTTTTAGCTCTTCTGCCCATTTTTTGACTGGATTATTTTCTTTGTTGTTGCTGAGTCTCATCAGCTCTTTGCAGATTTTTGTGATCAGTCCTTTATCATTAGTGTTGGGTGCAAAAATGTTCTCCCAGTTGGTGGGGTTTCTCTTTGTTTTTGTTATTGTCTCTTTTGCTGTGCAGAAGCTCTTTAATTTGATGTAGTCCCAGCTGTTTATCTTTCTCTTCACTATCACTGCTTTGGGTGATGTGTCTGTAAAGATGTCTTTGATGTGCAAATCCCGTAGTGTTTCGCCTATATTTCCTTCTATGTATTTTATGGTTTCAGGTCTTATGTCTAGTTCTTTAATCCATTTTGAGTTGATTTTTGTGTATGGTGTGAGGTAGTGGTCAAGCTTCATTCTTTTGCATGTAGCGACCCAGTTTTCCCAGCACCATTTATTGAACAAACTTTCTTTGCTCCAATGCATAGTCTTTGCTCCTTTGTCAAAGATTAGTTGACCATAAATCTGTGGGTTTATTTCTGGATTTTCTATTCGATTCCATTGGTCTGTATGTCTGTTCTTGTTCCAATACCATGCAGTTTTGATGATTATGGCTTTGTAGTATAGTTTGAAGTCTGGGAGTGTGATGCCTCCATTTCCTTCTTTTTTTTTCAGTAGAGCTTTGGCTATTCGGGGTTTTTGGTGATTCCATATGAATTTCATCAATAATTGTTCTATTTCTTTGAAGAATGCCATTGAGATTTTGATTGGAATAGCATTGAATCTGTATATTGCTTTTGGTAGGATGGCCATTTTAATAATGTTTATTCTTCCAATCCATGAGCAGGGGATGTCTTTCCATTTCTTTGTGTCTTCTTCTATTTCTTTTAACAGTGTTTTATAGTTTTCTTTGTATAGGTCCTTTACCTCTTTTGTTAGATTTATTCCCAAATATTTGATTTTTTTTGTTTCGATAATAAAAGGGGTGGTTTTTTTGATTTCTTCTTCTTCAGATTTATTGTTTGTGTATAGGAAGGCCACTGACTTTTGCGTGTTGATTTTGTATCCTGCCACTTTACTGAATTGATTGATGAGTTGAATTAGTTTTTCTGTGGAGATTTTGGGGTTCTCTATGTATATTATCATATCATCTGCAAATAGTGATAGTTTGACTTCTTCTTTTCCTATTTGGATTCCTTGGATGTCTTTCTCTTGTCTTATTGCTCTGGCTAGGACTTCCAGTATTATATTGAAAAGCAGTGGTGAGAGTGGACATCCTTGTCTTGTTCCAGATCTTAATGGAATTGCTTTCAGCTTTTCACCATTGAGAATGATACTGGCTGTTGGCTTGTCATAGATGGCCTTTATGATGTTGAGGTATGTTCCTTGTATCCCAAGAATTTCAAGGGCTTTTATCATGAATGGGTGTTGCACTTTGTCGAAAGCTTTCTCAGCATCTATTGATATTATCATATGGTTTTTATATTTCTTTTTGTTGATGTGTTGGATAACGTTGATTGATTTTCGGATGTTAAACCATCCTTGTGCCCCTGGAATGAATCCAACTTGGTCGTGGTGAATTATCTTATGGATACATTGTTGGATTCTGATAGCTAAAATTTTATTGAGGATTTTTGCATCAGTGTTCATTAGGGAGATTAGGCCCTAGAGATTTCTCTCTCCAAGGGACCACTTTTTTTTTTTTAAGATTATTTATTTATTTATTTATTTATTTATTTATTTATTTATTTACACAAGCACTGGGTACAGTCAGAAGCGTGGGATGGTGAGAGAATTCACTGGAGCTGGAGGGGAAAGCAGAGCAGGCAGACTGACGAAGTACACTGCAGAGGGGAGAGGTGGGCAGCAGGAGAGGTCTGCGCGCCATGCCGGACCCTCGCCTGGTGGCTGGGGATCGAACTGGCGCTGCAGAGGCTGCAGGCAGCTTTGCAGCCCAGCACTTAACCGCTGCACCTACAGGGGCAGCAGCAAGGGACCACTTTTGAGCAGATGAAGCAGAGCAAGTCTTTGGACCAGTAAATATTTTAAAAAAGTTCTTATTAAATATTCACCAGCATGCATTGCTGTATGTTTGATCTTTCCTTTCCAAGAAATAACAATTTATTAAGATATATCAAGACTGGAGAGGCTAGATTATACTGCAGTTTCCAGTCCAGAATTTCATACACATTTTCTTGGATTATTTAATTAGTATTAACTTTCATAGCATTGTGTCCATCTGCCTATTCAATAGATACAGAAAAGCCTTGAACACCACCTTTACTCTCTCACCTGTCAATACATAAAACAGTGATTGAAGGGGGTGGGGGTGTCAGGTCACAATCTTACTCTTTTTTTTTGTGGTTTAGATTTATTTATTTTTTTAATTTTATTTTGATATTCCCCATACAATTTCAACCTCCTTATCACAATCTTATTCTGTATTTAATGTGGTCTTCCACATCTCCGATCAGTTTAATATCCAGTGACGCCCTTCTCAGTCATTATGGGGGTGCAATTCTGATTCATATCCAAGTTTAAATTGTGATGCAGCTGCATCACAGCATTTTAGGGCAAATATTGTAGACAGGAATACCCAGAGGTTAATTTGAGTGGATTTGGACCCCTGTGGAACCCTTTGATTTTGACTTGAGTTGCACTAATACCAATCTGAATATCCTAGGAAACCAATAAAGAGAACACTAAAGTAAATTAAAGCAGTACATACTTACTCCTGATAAATTCAGAAAGCACAGAAAACTAATGTAGATATGTAATATGAAACACTAACTCTAAAAAGTATACACACCCCTATGATTTTTGCAGTATTGTCCACAATAGTCAAAACATGGAAACCTAAGTGTCCATTAACAGATAAATGGATAAATAAGATGTGTATTTATGCACAATGGAATACTACTCAGTTATAAAAACTGACATCTTGCCATTTGCCATAACATGGATGGCACTTGAGGACACTGGAACCTGGAGATAATACATGGGATGTTGTCTTCTGAGTCAGTGAATGTCAAATACCACATGATTTCACTCATTTGTGCAATCTAACAAGCAAACAAAAGAGAACAACAACAACAACAACAAAAAACAAGCTCTTATAGAGTGAACAGAGGGGGGAGGCTTGGGGTTGGATGTAATAGATAAAGTGGGTCAACTAAGTGATAGTTGATGGAAACTAGACTTTTGGGGGTGATTGTTATTCAGAATATATAGATGTTGAAGTATAGTGCTATACACCTAAACTTTACCTCAACAATTTTTTAAAAGATTTATTAATTTATACATATAAGAACCAGGGTGTAAGCCAGAGGTGTGCGGGGGAGAGTGGATTCACCAGAGAGAGCGGGGAGCAGAACAGGCAGATCCACTGGAATATACTGCTGAGGGAAGCAGCGGGTGAGGCAGGAGAGGTCTGCTGCATCATGTGGGTTGCTCCCTGATGGCCGGGGATCGAACTTCTGCTGCAGTTGCTGGCGATAGCTTGATAGCACTGTCTTTAACCCCTGTGCCACCAGGGAACCCCACAACAACAATTTAAAAATATATTTGTCTCAGGTACTTCATCTCTTCCACCAAACCCACAACCTTAGTCTACTCATGAAACATCAGACAACCCAGCTTCAGTAATAGTATATAAAATACATGATCTGTACTCTTAAAATTGTCAAAGTTATGATAAGCAAGGAAAGACTGGAAAACTGTTATAGGTCAGAGGAAACTAGAGAGATTTGATGTCTAAATGCAACATGGGATCCTGAAACATCAGGTAAAATCTAGTGAAATGTGAGTCATGTCTGGAGTTTAGTGGGTGGTACTGTTAATTCTTAATATTGACAAATGCAGCATGATAATGAAAGATGTTAATATTGATGGAAACTAGGTGAGGGCATATGGGAACTTTCTGTCTACATTATATTTGCAACTTCCCTGTAATCTAAAATTATTCCCAAATTAAATGTTTATTCTTAAAATGGAAATTAAAAAAAAGTTTTGAATTAGATGAGTAGTTCTCAAGTGAGGGTGATTTTGCCCCCAAGAAGACATTTGGCAATATTCAGAGACATTTTTGGCAGTCACTATTATGGGGAAAGTGCTATTGTCTCAATTGACTAGTATTGACTAGTACCTGCTGCTAAACTTCCTGGAGTGCATTTGAGTGTCTCTGCAAGGAAAAGTTATCTGGTGCCAACTGTCAATATGCTCTGATTGAAAATCCCTAGGTTGGAAGAAAATAGGGCTTATGGGATCTGTCACCTTATAAACCCTCCTTAATACCACCCCCACCCCCCAATATCTCTCCTAAATTTACCTCTACTTTCTGTCTTTGGCAGCTGTCATGTCTGTTTCTATTACTCCAAATTCCAGGCATACCCACCCTTCCTTTCATAGATCACACTTCCCTTTCTTATCTGAAACTTAGCAATGGTTTATTTCTCTTCTAGCCTCCCATCTCCCCCTCATTATCCAAAATTATCTTTACTTGCAACTCAGCAGGATAAATGAGCTTTCTTAAGATCTACTCTTCTCACAGACACTGAAGGAAAATGGATAAGGAGGGTGGTTGTAAATACAAACTTGGTTTTCTTCTCTCATATGTGGGAGAGTTAAGATACTCTTATAACGGATGAGTAAGTAATATCTTTCCTAACTTTAAATTCTGTTTTTTCTATTCAAATTTGTCATGCTTTCTTCTTTCTTTGGGTAATTAAAAGGTAGTAACTCAGCAGGTGGATTTTCCCCAGCTGTCAGAATTCCTGCTAAAAGATGATTTAGAACACGTTGACTAAAATAGGGACCTGACAATTAAAGTGGTTTTTAAAGAATTGCACAATGAATGTGCTCCTTTGGAAAGTTTATTTTCAATCCATTACTATACTTTGAAGTAGAATTACTAATTGTTATTCAACTATATTTCATTACAGTTAATTGGCTTCCAACATTTGAAAATGATTTACTCCCACTACTTCAGAAGCTACTAATGGCAGGTCCTAAATCACAATCTTGACAGAACAGCTTCATGTTCTTTTCTGATTACATTGTCTTTACAATTCCAAATTTAACAAGGTGATTACATCATTGAGTTTTTGTATACTTGGTGAATTTTTTTAGGAGGAGTGCTATGGAGATGCTAAAAGAAGCTTGATTTTTAATTGGAATCTTAAATCTTCCTCCTTCCAAAATATACCATTCAAGCAACAACAGCTCCAACTGGTTTCTTGGAAAATCAAGCAGTTTTTCAAGGATGTTTGTACAAGACCACATGAGTGGATATTGACATACTTCAAAGATAAATTTGTTTTTTTTAAAGGAGTCCTTAGGATTCTCAATGTATATTATCATATCACCTGCAAGTAATGATAGCTTTACTTCTTCTTTCCCAGCTTGGATTCTTTTATATACTTGTCTTGTAAGCTCTACTAAGGACTTTCAATACTATGTCAAATAGTAGTGGTGAAAGAAGACATCCTTGTCTTATATCAGATCTTTGAGGAAGATCAGTTTTTCACCACTGAGAATAATGTTAGCTGTGGGATTGTCATATATGGCTTTTATTATCTTGAGGTATTTTCCATTAATCAGTTCATTGGTGGTGGGTTTGGTATAGTAATAACACCTAAAGGGGGAGATCTTCTAAAACCAGTGTTAGCTTAATTAAAAAAAAAAGATAATTTTGTTTCCTTTAAACAACTTCACCTGCAACTCATGGAAATCAAATGCCATGGAAATAGCTGACATATTCAAGAGAAAAATTACTGAGCAGATACTGGAGAATGAAACAATTACTATCCTTAGTTAATAGAAGATAACAATGAGATTAAGCCATGGTTCTGCAACAATGTAAACCACAAGCAAATCCTTTCATTTTTTGGAACATTTGTAAAATGGGAACAATAGTTTCTGTTATGAATATACCCCAATGTTGTGTGAATGACTCAGGGAGTTCATTATTCTCTTAAAAAATGTTTTTGAAAACCTAGCATGTAATAGACACTACAGTAGATGAAATAGATATACTGGGAACAAGGAAGTCAAGGTCTTTGATTTTTTTTGTGGTTTTGCTATCTAGCTCTCTGCCATTCAAAGAGCAGTGAATACCAGTAGCATTGACATCCCCTGGGAGCTTGTTAAAAATCCAGAGCCTCAGGCCCTCCTAGGACTACTGAATCAGAATTTGTATTTTCTTTATTTTCTTAAATATTTATTTATTTATGCATACAAGAACTGGGGTACAGACCAGTTCTGTGCGGGGGGGAGGGGTGAGAGGATTCACCAGAGACAGAATGGGGAGCAGAACAGGCAGAATGACTGAAATACACTGCTGAGGGGAGCAGCGGGCAAGGCAGGAGAGGTCTGCTGCACCATGTGGGTCATCTCCCTGGTCTGGGATCAAACTCATGCTGCAGTAGCTGCAGATTTTTTCATAGTGCTGTGTCTTAACCCCTTGCATCACCAGGGAGGCCCCAAAATTTGTATTTTAATAAGATCCCCAGGTGATTCATATGTACATTAAATTTTGATAAGCATTGGTCTAGCAGGTACTATGAAATCAAATTCTGAAGTGCTGTGCAAATACTTTTAAAAGGCCATAAAACTAAGAAAAGACTAATTATATTTAGAACTCAGAGAAATATAGGAATCTGTGCTTCCTTAAATAAAATTTTTGAAAAATTTAGTTAATTATTGGATGTATTCATTTTAATGCTAAAGGAGTTCATGAATAATGCTAGGGAAATCTTTGAGGTTTCCAAAAGAAACTCAATTGGAGATCACTTATAGACAGAGGGATGGAACTATATCAGTTTGACCATGGAATCATCCTTAGGTCATTTTTGGGAAAATAATATCTCATAGTACATGCTTATTGTGGAATCACAAACAGGAAACACGAATGGGAAAAAAGTTTCTTTTGGGGAAGAGAATGCAGTTAAGGCAGGGAAGAAGAAATAGGGAGTGGAGAAAGGAAATGACAGAGATGACTTCAGACAAAAAAAAAGGATTGGAAAGGGAAAGACAAAATTACAAAGAACATACTGTATCTTCTGTGGGTGATGCAGACATCAAAAAGAAGAATATATTTCAGGGCTTGATATTCCTGAACAGTCAGAACAGCCACAAACTACTGTCAGTAATTTAGCAGAGACGCTATGTCAAGGATAAACCCACATCCACAACTTCATACTCAACCAAATTGCATGTGATTGTCTATGACAAGTCCTTATTGGAATCCTCTTATCATGGCAAACATACTCAGTGTTGTAAAAACTATCATAAAGGAAAAAAGAGAAAAAAAGTGCTGAGACTGGAATACAAATTTTCTGTGGAAACAAACAGAAAAAGAACTGTATGGCTCTACAAGAAAGTGGTGTTCATTTGCAGATTTTAGATTTTCATGTGTAAGTTTTATAGACATTATAGATATAAAAATCTACTCTCAAACATTTGTTTCCTAAATGGTGAATAAATACACAGACAAAGGTGACTTTTGTCATTACAGACCAGTCAGTTTCAATGTAAGGACTGAGAAGATTCTAGTATTAACCCTACTAGTGATTTTAAGCTTGCTAGAAGGACACAGTCCTGGAACACAGCCAAACTATTGTGCCAAGATTGTAGGATTAAACACTTTCCAAATTCTGTGATGAGGGTAGCACATCATTCATTGGCATGCATAATATCAGAAGAGAACTGAATTCAGTCCCTGATTCCAGTTGGATCCAACTGAATCCAATCTTCCTTTCGAAGTATTTATAGTATGAGGCTAATACAGCTTCAGTCCAACTGATATTATAACAAATATTAACTAGGATACTAATATGTGCCAGTTATGATAAAATAAGCACAATCCAGTCAATTTGAATATATGAAAAATACAGTAACAACAGAATGAATATCAGTTATAAATATTTGAATATTTCTCATTATAAGTATTTGTATATTTAAATCATTGCTTCAGATATATGGGATTTCTATGCATAATAGTCAAGGTTCCTTTATATGGTGATTCCATTATATGGATTTTTGCGTTCATGCTGAGATGTTTATTTAACACATTCACATTCTAATTTTCTATTAAATGAAGATTTTTCTCAAAGATACTGCAAAGATGATTTAAATCTTTTTGATTTGGGCAATAGTTTCCCAGATTCTCACAAACCCTTGATTTTATTACTAAATTGTGATAAGAAGGAAACATAGAAGACAATCTGTTTTTATTTGTAACTTGATTGCAATGTCTGATTTTAGATATAAACTAAGGAACTAGGCTATTTCCCCGTTATTTCATCAGCCAGTTTATCTCATGTAATCAGCAAAAGGCAGACTGGGTCAAGTTTCAATTTACTAATTATAAGAATATTGCAACATTCTTGGCTTCCTATCATCTTGAACATTTTATTGCAATTATACCTAACTTTTAAAATGTAATGCCTCTTTGGTTGTCAATGTATCATAGTCCATTTAGAAAATGTACCAAAGTATCTGTAACATCAGTTTTCTTCTCTTCCCTCCTACATTGAACCAAACAGTACAGTAAAATTATCTTTTTACTGTATTGAAAATATGAAATTGGATTTTTTAAGGGAAGTTGCTTGAAACAAATATATTCTATCGTCTGATCCAAGTGTGGCTTTAAAAAAATAAGAACTTCTCTCCAGCTAGCAATAGCTTCAAGACTATAAATAAGCACACTGTATTTTTTCATTTTAAATTTCAAAAAAAGTTACTTTCATTAAGTATTTACTTAACTATTTTTCTCAGTGCTCCTTTCTGAAGTCAAGAAGTACTTTGCTTAAAATAAGAGGTTAAGATAGAGTTTAAGTACAACTTTAATTATGGGAATTAATATAAAAAGAAAACACTGTCTTGGCTACACGTGAAAATGAAAAATGATGAGCAGATTGAAGGATCGAACTCAGGCCATCGAGGTGGGCTGTTGTGATAGTGTTGAGTCAAAATCACTGGGCCACCAGAGAGGCCCCTAAATATAAATTTTTATCCCATCATTCCTGGGCTTCTCTTCAATGTCTTCATATTACTCCTAGGATAATGTCAACATTTTAAACAAGGCCTATAGAACTCTGTATAATGCGATGCCTGCTTAATCTAGAAATGCTTACCAGAGTCTCCTGCCTGTTCTATTCCAGGCATAGGATGATCTTTCAATTCCTGCTAGGTGTCATATTCTTTTTCTTCCCCAAGATTATTTTTCTCAATAACAATAAGTTAGAGTTAAGCTCTGCTGTATGACAGAAAATCCAAAAACAATGGCTTAAATCAGAGTTATTTTTCTCTTACAGAAAAGCTGTGAGGATTTCCAGGGATATATTAGCTGGGACCCATTGCTTTCTGTCTTGATGAGCCACCTCACCTGCATTGTTCATGGTGACATCTCTGACCTAGGAAAGGGATGGACTAAGGACAAAACAAGAGTTAAAGGGTCCGTTTATATCAACAACTCATTTGGGTAAATGCCAAAGAGAGTGGTTGATAGATCATATGGTAAATTTTTAGTTTTGTATGAAAATGCCAAACTATCTTCTAAAATGGCTCTACCATTTTGCATTCTGGTTCTTGTTACTCCACATGCTAACCAGTTTTTAGTGCTGTTGTTGTTTTGGATTTTGGTCATTCTTATAGATGCTTAGGGTTAGCTCACTGTTGTTTTAATTTGAATTTCATTATGATGTTTGATGTGAAAATTCTTTTCAAATGCTTTATTATCACCTATATATTTTCTTTGTTAAAATGTCTGTTAAAGTCTTTGGCCCATTTTTTCAGTTGAGATGTTAGTTTCCTTATAGAATTTTTTATATATTTTGGTATTGTGGATAACAGTCTTTTGTCTTTGGCAAATATTTTTACCAGTCTGTGATTTGTCTTTACCTTCTCTTGACAGTTTTTTTTCCCCAGAGTAGATGTTTTTTAATTTTAGTGAAGCCCTGCTTATCAAATCGTTTTTAATGGATTATGCCTTTAGTGTTGAATCAAATGCCATCACCATATTCATGACATCTAGATTTCCTCTTACTTTATCTTCTAGGAGTTTTAAAGTTTTGTGCCTCTATTTAAATCTATGATTTATACTAGTTTTTATGAAGGGCATAAGATATGGATCTAGATTACTTTTTTTCTTTTTGCATATGGAATAACTTCCATTATTCAGCACCATTTGTTGAAAAAATATTCTTCATTATATTGTCTTGTTTCATTCTTTTTTTCAAGTATATGTGGCTTAAGTATATGTAACTATTTCTGAGATTTCTATTCTGTTCTAATCTATTTGGCTATTCTTTCATTAATGTAACACTGTCTTTTTTTACTGTAGATTTGTAGCAAACCTAGAAATCAGATAGTATAAGCCCTAGAAATCAGATGTTTATTTTTCTAATATTTGTGTTGCCTGTTTGAGGTCTTTTACCTTTCCTTATAAACTTTAGTATCATTTTGTTGATATCCACAATAAAACTTGCTGGAATTTTGATTTGGATTGGATTGAACCTGTCTGTCAATTGGCAAAGAATTGACATCTTGCCAATATTTAGTCCCTATACACAAACATGCAATATTACTCCATGTAATTAGTTCTTGGATTTCTTTCATCGGAGTTGTGTGACTTTCTTACATAGATTTTGTATATATTTTGTTAGATCCAATAGTATATTAAAATACATACTCATGCAATTATTTGAAATATTTAAAAACCGTCTACCTTTCTAGCTAGACTGTTAGCTACATGTGATCAAAGCCAATGATTGGGCTGTTTATTATGTATCCGTAGTGACTCATGAGAGACACTTAAGAAATATTTATTAAAAAAATAAAATAATGAATGTCTTATGTGTTGTTATATCATATAGTAAAAACTGTAACTATTCCAATACCTATTCCACCTCAATTGAGTAGTCTAGCCACATGGTATTAAATTATTCCTTGCCAGTGATTTGTTTTGAAAAGGATATGGACTTCTGTCTCATGAAATGTTAAAAGAAGTGTTGGAAGTCTCTGGGGAAAATATTCTGACTCCTAGAAGTTACTAGAAGTTTTTCTTTTACCTAGGAATGTTACTTGGTCTGAATATGACAATTAGAATATATGCAGCTATATTGCTACCAGCCCCATCATGAAGATAACATAAAGGATCAAAGTTTAGAAAGATTGAGATAAAAATAAATCCCAAATTGATCCTTGGATAAATACTTGTGATCCCGAGTCAGCCAGTCTGGAATCTATTTTTCCTCTGAGTGGCATGATCAATCTATTTGTTTAAATTAAGATAATCAATATAGTATTTGTTTAAAGTAATTTTAATCTCTGTGTTTTGTGTGAAAATTGGATACATAAAAATTCTTTAGTTTGAAAAATTCCGTTTTGAGTTCTATTTAAGCTAAAAACAAACATCCCTAATTGAATAAAAGCACAAATATTTTTACACTTCCTTATTGACTCTATTTGATATAACTTTTGCTTTTTTTATTTTTAATTTTCAAATTCCTCTACATACACTTAACACTATACTCTTTCTGTCTCTTTCTTGCTCTTTCTTACTGTGTTAAACTCCAGTAATTGTTTTTGTGCTGCCTGTATAACTTTGAAATGAAGGGAATCTGAACTGTTAAGTGGATTAAAAGGTTAATTGCCTAATCTTACTTTCTTTCTGCAAAAGACTATTTTGACCTATACAAGTTTCTTGTCTGGAAACTAAGACTCTTTTGAAATATACTTAAATGAGTCAGTCATATTTCTAAGGTTAACTATATTTACTTAGTAATTCTAATGTTAGTTTCTTGTCAGGTGACATTTTTCTTTTTCTGTCAGTATGTTTGGGAAAATTATAATTTCTAATTTTTTTCTATTAACATATATACATTTGAATAAATCTAGTGTATTTCCAAATTTTCAGAATGCTCAGTCTGGAAATAAATAAAAATATCTGAGAAATTAGGTATTTCAGATCATGTTCTATTTCTATTAGAGACTTATGATGACAAAGTGGCCTTCAAAAGTATTAGAGAAATAGTTTATTTGCAGTATCTTCTATAACAAAAGCCTTTGATATGTCCCACTACAATTCTCCAAAGTGCTGATGAAAAATAGCAACTATTCTCAGCATATTATTAACTTTAAAGCTTCTCACATTCAATAATAGGAATTTGAATTGTTTCTTGTCTTGAATTTTCCCGATATATTATTTGTTTGAATTTTTACACTTTGCTTACATGATAAAAATAAAACTAGAATTTATTTTATTGGGTTTAAATCCTTGAATTTCATCCTAAATTATAATGCTTTCATTTTCACACATTTCATACCTTTGATTTTAATTTGGGATATTTAAAATATATTATTTCTTAAGAATATTAAAGTACTAGACTGAAGACGTGACATTTAAAAACATAGTTATTGCTTCTACCCCTTATAATTTTTAGGAACTTATAAAAGTCAAGAAATCTTAGTAGGTAGGACTGTCAGAATTAAAAATTCTCATTTCATTTCATGAACTTTATTTTTCATCCATTGAGAAGACAAAGTCCTCGGTTAAAAATTTATTTATTTTAAAGATTTATTTATTTATGCCTACAAGAACTGGGGTACAGGCTAGAGGTGTGGGGGTGAGAGGATTCACCAGAGACAGTGGGGAACAGAACAGGCAGATTGAAATACACAGCTAAGGGGAGCAGCAGGTGAGGGAGAAGAGGTTAGCTGCGCCATGTGGGCCACCTCCCTGGCCTGGAATCGAACTCCTGCTGCAGTGGCTGCGGATAACTTCATAGTCTGAGACTTATCCCCTTGAGACACCAGGGAGGCCCCTAAAATTTTTAAATTATTTTTAAATAATAGTCTGTATTTTTGCAAAGAGATATAAATCAGTGTTTAGGCATTTTTGCAAAGAAGGTGTGGTAGTGAAAAGGAAAATACTAATTGGGAATGTCAGGAAAAAAAGAAAAATTAAGGGAAAAGAGAGATACCAAAAAAAAAAAAATCAGATTAAATTACACAAAACAAAATGCCTATGTTCCTGACATAGGACATTTGCTGGGCAAGGGTAGATTCATTTGCAGATGAAGCAGTGATCAGAGCAAAAGCACGTAGAGAGTGGATTGAGTTCAGCTGGGAGTATCATTACCTCAGTTGGACATTTATATGGCTTGTCTCTAAAGGCTAATAAACTAGCACAGGACCTGGCTGTCATGAAGTTCTGAGCAAAACGGGTCCATATATCAGATCGCGTCTAGGTGGAGAATTTATTCATTTCCTGTTTCCTTGATCTTTTAAACAACGTATGAAATATAAAATGCCTACGGAAGAGTTTGTTAAGAGTACAATGCAAAGCTTCTCAAACTAGTTATGCATTAGAAACTCTAGGAAATTATTTGAAAATATTGCTACTCCAACACCTCAGGATTATTAAATTAGTGCTGGGACATTAGTTTTTTGTTGTTGTTTTTTTTTTTTAAACCCTTTAGATGAGTCTAATATGCAGCCTGAATTCAGGCACTTGTGAAAAAATTAATAAGATGAATACTCATATGCCCATTCCAATCTAAAGAAATACAACATTACAGTTTCTTTGAAACCCTTTATATTTCTCTGATAGAATTACTGGTCCCTCTTGTTCCCACTTGTGCAAGCAAGCACAGGGCAGCTTCTGTCAATTCGGGAGGTGGGTACAGGAGAGTCCCGGAGGCCTCAGTGGCTTTTTCAGGCTTTTAATGACCTTTCTGCACCATTTGTAGTGAGGCAACCAGGTGCAGAGGCCTGCAGCCCCCTAGGAATCTTTACTCTTTTGGCTCTCTCTGGTGTCATCTTGTGATATCTTCTCATAGTCGTTCTGCCATAGTTGTCTCTGAATGATACCGCCCTATAGTCCTGACCTCCTAGGCCCAGGAGTGCACACTTACACATACCCACTCCACACCCAGGTATCCACAGTCAGGCACACGTACCCCAAGCCTAGAGTCCCAAGTGCCTCCTGCATTAGCACAATCAAGGTCGCAGGTGAGAGCCACAGAGGCCAATGGTGCAAAAACCTGATCATTTCCTTACCCTGCACCACTCCAAACAACAAAGGTATTGATATTAATCATTCCTTGGTTTTCTATAGTATCTCTAAATATTTCAATTTTTAAGTTAAATATTTTCTTCCGCAATATAATATTTCACTGAGTTTTGGTTTTGAGATTATACATATTTGATGCATATAGTTATTGCTCATTCATTTTTATTGTTGAATAGTGTTTGTAGCATAATAGCCCAGGTGTGCCCTCCTATGCATGCCCACACCCTACCTCAGGCATGCATTTAGGACTACAGGGATCCATCATTAATCCTAATGGCAAGAGGGCAGAAAAGCCTGATCATCACTTACCCTACATGTGCCCTTTGGCAATGTTTTTTCCCCTTTTTGATGATAAATGAATAGGAATAGCAGCCATGACCAGAGAAAGACTTGGTGAATAGATGCTGCAAACAAGTGTCTGTGTCACCCAACCACATAAACCACATAAACTAGCAGAGATGCTAGTGAGGGGTGAATCTGGAATGGTCAGTAGATGAGAGACAATGAACATCAATTATATTTCAAGAACAGCTGCAATAATGAGGGCTGTAATGTGTCCATTAATTTTGTTCTTGTAAATTTATACAAGAAAAGAGATAAAGCAGAATCCTGGAGGAGTTCTTCCCAGATGGGTGACCTTAAGTAAAGCAGGTGGATCCAGGCACACAAAGTGGGGGTTGTGGCAGAGCCTGCAGCTAACCAGCCCGTGGAGAGGCAGATGCCTCACTTATTCCCCCAGCTGCTAGGAATGTTTACTGCTGACAGTTCACAGCTGCGCCCTAGCTTGGCATATGGCCATTGGCCAAAGAGAGCTGCTTTGCTCAAGTTTATGCTTCCTCCCAGAGGTAACTGCATTTAATGACAGGTCAGTGTGGAGGTAAAAATGTCCAGCTCCCTTGCCTCCATCTGGAACATCTCTGAGGGGCCATCCTAGTTCCAGAGCTCTTCCACGATTGATTACAGACTCTCGCAATTGCATCTCAATTCAACTTTTCTCTCCACTCAATCACGTTTTACTCTCCAACACTGTTTTTCTGAGTTCTCACTAATAAATCTCCTGAATCTAGTTTTGTTCACCAAATGTGTTCTTTGTGGTATCCAAACAAAGATAACGTCCAAGGGTCTTTTACATTTTTCATATGTACTTGCTTTCCCGTTCCTTCTGTTTTGCAACCATCCCAGGCCGGTTAGGTTCACCATCAGCTCTAAGAGTTTAATAGAATTTTGGAGCCCCTGGTGTCATCTTCCCAGGTTTTAATAGTAAGCAGGGGAAACAAGCCAGCAGAGAGTCAGAAACATGAGCCCCCTCCCTCAGGGTGACACTGCCTTATTACCCCAGGCAGGCACACTTGCACATGTGCACACACCCATGCACCAGTTGTCCACAATCAGACACACATGCCCCACACCCACGCGCCTTCTTGTTAACACAATCAGTGGCACAGGTGATAGCCAGAGGTTGTGGCATAAAAAGCCTGATTTACTCATTTACCCTACATCTTTTTACTTTGGCTTCTTTTAAACCAATTTTCTAGTTTGCTAAAAAAGTTAGAATCTAGTTCAACTTCTCTGTTTTCAGCTGCATTCAGTCTGCTGTTCAATTTATCTATTAATTTCATAGCTTCAGGTATTTTCTTTTTCTCATTTGAATCTCCCTTATAGATTTTAATTCTCAGAAATTCTCCCCCTTTTGATGCATTTCATCTCTTTTTTTTCTATTGTTGTAAACATAATAATCATAACTTTTTGAATGTCCTTGATTTCTAACTCCAGTATATGGGTAAGCTCCCCTGTCCTTTTCTCATGAAAGTTTCTGGGTTCCACATTTTCTTGCTTCCACGTTTCTAGTAATTTCTTAATGGATGTTAGGCATTACATATAACTCCAGAGGCTCTATATTATGTTATCTACCTTTATTGGTTAGAGTGAGGGTAGGGACACCTGAATCCAATCACATTAATTAAAGTTGGGGTGGAGTTCAGCCTTAATAAATGCTTTGTACCTGCTCAGTTGAGCCTTGCTCCTCTTCCCCATGCACAAGGTTTTGATTCTAAGTTGGTAGATTTGTTTGGAAGACTGCACAGTTTAGCTATGCTCTTCAGAGATTTCAGCTCAGTTCTCCAGTGTTCTAACTTATGTCGCTTCAAACGATGACATTCCTTGAAGGTAAGATTTGCAATGTGTTTGAGTTAAGCCACTTCCACAGTAGTTCTTAAGATGTCATTTTGTCTTCTGGAAGCTTCTGGTCACATACTCCCAGGTTCCTGTATAGTACCAGAACTTAGTAAGTATTCTGTGAGGAAGAACATTTGTACTTTTGAAACCCCTCTGGTTTCTGAGTTGTCACACTGGTGCTGCAGACTCACTTAAAATTTTGCTAGCTTCTCTTTTCTCTAGTGGAGGCTCTGACTAATCAAGGCAAGCACAGGAAATCAGGAAATGCCCGCAGGGGAAAGAAAGATACATACCCTTGCTACATAAAAGACATTTTATTTTTTCTGGAATTTCAGTTTGTTGCTTCTGAAGTTCTCTGCTGTTTTAAAAATGTTATTTATAGTGTGTCTGGTTAGGTCCAATTTGGTAGCAAAGCGCTTTCTTGTCCTGACATCCTAAACCACAAGTACACTTGTATTTAGCTTTTAACTACATTATTAACATTATTATGGCTTGGTAAAATCAAACTTGCAATGATTTATTTGTATTTTTACTATTTTTCATTCTCACAGGTCATTTTTATATTTTAGCTTCTGCATTTTTCTTTTGGGATAGTTTCTTCTATTTACCCCCAGATTACTAGTTCTCTACTTAACTATGTCTATTGTATATAAGATCATTTATAGAGTTTTAAATTCCCAGAATTTGTTTAATTACAGTTCTAATCACCAATATAAACTTTTATAAACATATTTTAGAACACCTGATTCTATCTTACAACTCCCTTAACTTTTATACCTATTTTTCTTTTTGTGCTAAATTCCTAATAATGTTTTCATATCTTTCAATTCATTTATTCTCTCTTCAGAATTTATTAGTGTCTAATCTGGATTCTCTAATTTTAATGATTACATTCTTCTAGAAATGATATTTGTTTCCCCCCCCCCTCAAATTTGCATGGTAAATTTATAAGCTGTTACTGATTAATTATAATTTCAATATAATTATTCATATAACAATTTATATTCTCCTTGGTAATTCTAACATTTGTTAGAATTTGTTAGCTTTTGCATTTCTGCCTCTGCTGTTTATTGCTGCTGTTTCTTTTACACAGTTTCTTGGTTCCTTTTTATTGTGAATTTTATTTATAATACTATGCTGGAATCTGATCTTTTGGAATATTTGATCTTAGATTAAAAGTTTGCTTTTAGAGGGAAAATTCATATTTCATTGTGCAAAATACCTTGGGGCTCTAACAGTTGGGGGCCACTCAACAAATTTTCTGCTTGGACTTCTCTTTTTTTATCATCACATTTATGAATATTGAGCATCATCATCTGTGAGGGCAGATATTTCCATTATTTCTCCATTACCTTGCTTCAATAATTATAATTATCAAGATTATGACACTAACTGTAATTAAAAACAACCCCTCAAATTTCAGAGGTTTAAGAAAATGAAGGTTTGTTTTCCTCATGCTAAGGTTGATGTTGAGTGGGCTGTCTGCCTCCTCCATTTTTTAACTTTGCTAAGTGGAATACATTACCCCTAGAGAGCCAGCTCTAGAAATGGAGTCCTTCATTTCCACCCACACCCTACTGGCCAGACTGCTATCATGTCACAAATAAACTATAAGGAAGCTGGAAAATGTCTTTTTCTTTGCTCAGGAAGAGAAAGAATTTTGTATATAGAACATACACGATTGTCTCTGTCACATCCACCAAGGTTAAAAGCTCTCAGGTGTTCAGTATTATGTGGTGATCTCTTTTCTAATTTCCAAACTTGCAGGGATCCTAGCCTTTTTCAATGCTCCCTTAAGTCTGTGGTCAGTGAAAATTAAACCCTTGAGAATGCTAGCTTCATAGATTATTTTTAGGTATTCTGTGCAAAAGATTTTTTTAGGAAAACTAGACTGACATAGTGCTTAAAAAGGGAGTCAACTTCAGTCGTGGAGAGCTGCTTCTGACCCCAAATGCTATCTTTATACTGTGGTTTCTCAGGTTGGAGAAGAAATGGGTGGTTTCCTGATTTTGAGAGCCTGACTCGTGAGGGCTACCAGATAACTCCTGCTGTTTCCTGGAAATACAGGTCTCTCTCCATTTTCTATTTTATATGAGAAGAGTAAGTTATTCCAGACTAAGTTATTTGAATTAAGTTCCCAAGGCCCTGCTGTTGTCCAGCTTTCATTTATACCATTACTCTCTCTCATTGTTTTCCTTCCCAGAAGTCCTTCAGGAATTCATAGGGACATTCAATCTGTGGGGAAGAACAGACTTGATAACACATAATAAATTCATAATCACCCACATTCCAATTAAAACTAGGTAATATAAATGACATCAAATATTGAATTATAGTTGGGGTAAAGCTTGCTTGTCAGTAAAAACGAACTGAAGGTTTAATATGAGTCATCCAATTCACAATGATTTATTGTTCATTTTCATAGTAACAGATAATCTAAACATGATATTTGTTTATAAAATTATTTTGAATTTTCTTTAAAAAATGATTAATATGATATAGTAGATTTCATTTAAGTTCACTGGATAGTAACCAGGGTGTGTGTGTGAATTATATATAACATATATTCTCAAATAGTGTTAAACCAATTTCTGTTACCAAAAATGGATTAAATTTACTTTTGAAAAGTTTTATGGACCTTAAGAGGCAATAACTGAATTTCATTTAGGATTTTAAATCTAAGTGAGCTTTAATTAAGAGCCTTGATAAAATTTCTTATGTTTTGTTAAAATATGTTTAACAGAATATTAATCTGGAAAATTGCTTTAGGCACAATTTTCTATTTTTATGAACTACTGGATCTTCACTATAAATGTTTTCTACTGAGTAGAATCAGTAATATAAAAGGCAGACCTAAAACTTTTCAAACTCCTTTGCTCAAATCATATCTTTCAATTTTTCAAATGAACAGGCTGATATTCTCTAGCTGTTAAAAGTTTTTTATATATATCCTTTAAATATTTTACTTTCTTCCAATTACTAAGAAACATTGATTTTATGAGCTTAGTCAAATTGCACTTACACAGTTTCAAATTGCTAAATTCATGACATGTATAACAATACCATAGACAATCTGATTATAGAAGGTAATGATTGCTTTTTAAAAACATTACTTATCTTGAACTTTTCCCAGTCTTTTAGATTTGAGAGATAGCATTCCCTTGTTATAACTCCTTTCTTTCCATGAATTGTTGCGGATAAGTCACTGTAGTTTATATATAGCAGCTTGAAGTCCTTTTGAGAAGTAGAGGTATTAGTGTCTGCATTAAAAAAGAAGTCCCTTTCTTTGCTGTTATTCGGATTTTCTCTCAAAGACAGACTTCATTCTATTTCAGTAAGGTCTCCAACCTCTATCATATAAGTCATATTTATTATAAAGAGGAATGAATGTCTTCTAAGGAAAGATAAATTGGCAATAGCTATATGTTGAATATAAGCACCAATTGGGCAGCATACCTAGAAGGTGGAGTATTTGAGGAAGGATAAGGACACTGGAATTGGAGATGTCAGGGAAGACCCACAGTGTAGGCCAGACTTGAAATACTGTATTAGAGTTACTCTTCTTTTTCTCTTCGGTATCTTACAGGATTCCAAACTTTTTATGGGTGACTTCTTCTTCTGTCTTTTTTTTTTTTTAATCTGACCATTTTACAAGGTAAAGTTTGCAAAGAAAACTTATTCATACATCAAACACCTGGAAAGTCTCCTGTAACTCAGATCACTAGACTTTGATATCTGAAGGGAAATCTTCCCATTGGATCTTGTAACAGGGTGGTCCCCAGGAAAGGGGGAGGTTCCAGGTTCCCTGCCCCACCCAAGGGAGGGTGGAGCTGAGCAGGAAGAGAAGAAGCTGCAGAGGAGACTGAGGGAGGAAGGGAGCAGGATGGAGCCAGGAGACCTGGAGGAGGTGCAGGGAGCCTAGAGACACGTGAAGAAACTGCGCTTGTTTTTTGGTCGTGAATGGGGTGACACAGATGTGGGTGAGACCCGTGGGGAGGTGACAATGGCAGCTTTTATCTTGATGTTGATTTTGCTCTTTTCCTTCCGGGCTTGTCTGGTTGTTTCTGGCCCTTTTCTGTGGGTCCCCACTGGAAGATGCTTTAGACTGTGGCAGGCTTTGGGGCCTTGCTCTGGGCCAATCCCATTTGGATGGAGTTTTACCCACGAGGGGATGGGTAACTTTGGGTGCTTGATTTAGAAACTAAATTCTTTGCCTTTCCTGTATTGTTTCCTAATTGTATTAAAGTTCCTTCCCATTAAAGTCTCATGTTTTGTGTTAATGCGGTGGATGGCAGAACCCTATATAGAATAGGCCGGTTTGCAGGGTTTGGGCTGCCCCTCTCCCTGCCCTGTAACAGATCTCAGGGAGATATTTTTACCAGAAAAATTTCTAGTACTCTATAGAAGAGCAAACATATGTCACTCTGAAACAGGACTTTGGCGGAGGTTTATTTCATGGGATTGCCTCTATAGGCTGGGTGGAAGTTGGCATTGATTTTTATCTACAAACTTCTTTCTGTAAAGACCCCTGCCTGAATACTTAATCTCTTTATCTCTTTTCATTGGAGAAGGCAGCATTTAGCATTCCTTTTGTTTAATTAAAAAAATGCCCTACCAGAATTTTCCTCTTTCCCCAGCCTCCTTTGTCTTAGCTAAGCTATTTAGATAGCTTCTAAAACTTCATGGACATCTCTCAGTCAAACAAGAGATATGCAAGTTATTGTCAAACTTCTATGTGGCTTTTTTCCTTATTAATGTGTCTGATACTTGTTTGATTATTTGTCAGCTTAGAAGAATGCAGAGGAACATGGATGATTTTCTCTGTGTCTGGGAAAACCGTAAACTTTGCAAAAATATTTGGATGTTCTTGATTTTTTGCATTGATCCCAGGTTAAGAACCAGTTTTTAGGGCCTCCCCAGTGGTGCAGTGGGTTGAGCGCAGCACTGTGAAGCTGTCCGCAGCCCCTGCAGTGCGGGTTTGATCCCGGCCAGCCAGAGAGAATCCCACATGGCGCGGCAGACCTCTCCTGTCTTGCCCGCTGCTCCCCTCAGCAGTGTGTTTCGTCAGTCTGCCTGTTCTGTTCCCTGCTCTGTCTGTGGTAAATCCTCTCACCCTCGCACGCTTCTGGCCTGTACTCCAGTTCTTGTATAAATAAAAAAAAAAAAATCTTTTTTTTAAAAAAAAAAAAAACTATTGTTTAATATATTACAATAATTCAGGATAAATTGAATCAAATTTGAAAGTCTTAAAAATGAACCAAAAAAGTGTGAATGATTCAATCACTGAGTAACTTCTATGACCTTTTCTGTGCCTTGTGTACCTTTGTGTTGTATTTGTTATTCAGATGTGAAGCATTACTCATCTACTCAGTATCTTATTTAACCTGATTCAGTGAAGTAACTCAGGGACCTAGATAGGTTAGTGAGTTTGTAACAGGGTGGTTCTGAGGAAAAGGGCGGGTTCCAGGTTCCCTGCCCCACCCTAATGAAGGGTGGAGCTGGGCAGGGTATGGAAGCTAGAGAGGACTGGGAGAAGGGGGAGGTGAAGAAGGAGTTCTGCAGAAGGTACTTGGAGCAGAGAGAAGTGTGAAAAAATCTTCATTTGCTTTTCGACTTTGGACTTATACCAGGGATTTGTGGAACATGGAAGAAGACACTTGAAAGAGACACGTGGATGAGAGACCCATGGGGACACTCACAGTGGCAGCCTTTATCTTGACTTGGGTTTTGATTTTGCTCCTTCCAGACTTGTCTGACCCCTCCTGTCCCTTTTCCATAGTTCCCCACCAGAAGGTACTTTCCACTTGTGGCAAGCTTTTGGGTCTCAGCTGCTTTGGACCAGCCCTATTTGGTTAGGCATTTACCCACGAGAGGATGGGTAACGTTGGGTGCTTGATTTGGACACTATATTTTTTTCTTTCTCTTCTCTCTATTGCACACTAAAGTTAATTTCTATTGATGGTCTTATGAACTGGAGTATATTTTGCCTTAATGTGGCAGACAGCAGAAAATATTTAGAGCAGGCAGGTTTGGGGGTCCTGGGGTGCACCTCTTCCTGCCCTGTAACAAGCTCATTAAAGAATAATAAGGCTAATCTGAGGGTGTTTGTTGTCAAAGAGAGGAGTTAAGAGTATACTAAAGATGGTCCTCGTAGAACAAGAATAATCAGCTTCTGATTGAGAGCTCTGTATATTCTTCTGCCCAGGATGCCATAACAAAACATGGCAAGCTAGATGACTTAAAAAGCAAATATATATTCTCTGTTCTGAGGTTGTTGAAGTTCTGGAGACTGTAAGTTCAAGATTTTGGCTGATTTGGTTTTTAATGAGAACCTTCTTCTGGCTTGTAGACAGCTGCCTTTTTTCTGTCTCCCAAAATATCCTTTCCTATGTGGTATTGGGACAGAGGGTGAGCTCTCGGGTGTTTATTTTTATGGTGTTTATTTTATCCTTTCCTCCCAGCACAAGGATATTAGTCCTATGGGTTCAGAGTCCTATCCTTATGACCTCGTTCAACCTTAATTACTTAATATAAAGACCCAATTTCCAAATACAGTCACCCTGAGGGTTAGCACTTTAACATTTGAATTTGGGGGGCAGGTATAATTCATCTCATAGCACTGTATGTCTCACTCTTAATTTATAAGCCAGTAATGAGCAACCAAGAATATTTCTCAAATCCAGTTTCTTAGTCACCTCTGTTTATCATCTGGCCAAATGAAGATTCAGGGATTCCACTCTCATTGAAACAATATCTCTAGGATTTGAGCAAAATTCTAAATTTTAAAATCAGTAGGTGGTTGATTTGCACCCCAAATATTGAGGGTCACTAACCTAATATACTTAAAACTTGCTGTTAGGGGAAGCCAGCAGTTTCCTTCAGACACTTTTATTGACCACTTAATAAATTTCTACTGTGAATAATGCAAGCTTAGTAAGCATGCTTTTCTAATAAATACTTTAACTGCACCCAAACTGTGAAATAGGGATTCTTGCTCTCTTTGCTGTGAAGTCTGTCTAGCAATATAGGTTAATTTGGTCAAGAGTCTTGCACCTTGGGCCCATCTAAAGAAAAAAAAAAAAGGCTTGTTCTTTGTTGTTGCAGGTGGCATAAATGCCAAAGATGGGTTTATTAGATTTTACTGAAAATTTTTGAGGAAGATAACATTTTTAATTGTAATAAAATATAACTGTAACATAACATTTACCGTAGTAGCCATTTTTTGATGGTGCCCTTTAGTGGCATTTCTTATTGTGTAAAAAAACCCAAAAAACCAAAGCTTGGTTAAGAAAAAACTCTTTTGAATTGTAAATATCTATCTCAAATTGCCAAATTTACATGAGGGGAAGATGAAGAGCAAGACTTTTATTCTGTGCATTGATTATTGCACTGTCGGATGTCCAGGGGCAAAAATCAAGCAGGAGAAACAAGTTGCTATTTGCAAAGTGTTAAAACAACAGCCAGATTGTTTCTTCTTCACTTACTGTGCACAGTGTGGGCTGGCACCGTTGCTGCGGTAGCTTAGAAATCTCAAATGCTGTGAGGAAAAACAAACCAAGCCCTTCAGACAGAATAAAAGGGTAAAAAAAAAAAAAAAAAAAGGCAAGGAGGAAGACCAAGAATTTATCTGCAGTGAACAAAAGAATGATGTATTTGTTAACAGAGTGGTGGAAACTGCTCCTTGAGGAGGGAGTGATCTCAGGAAAAGTCTTTCTTCCATCTTACTGTCTTTGTTCCTGCGTGTTGCAGAGATGGAGATTTAATTAGTAGTGCCTTCTTTTAAGATGTGAAATCTCTAAGACCCAGCAGCTGTGTAGTCAGCATGATTATATTGATTTGAAGACTTCATACATGGATGTTTCTTGAAAAATAAAGTCTTAGGAAGTTTTGTCAGTAAAAGCTGAATGAATGAAAAGAGAATGAAAAAAGAAATGATCTTTTATTACACTAACGCAGTTTTAAGCCATTTACCTGGAATATGCTGCAAGGAAACACATTTGGTGTGGGGATTTGTCTCATTTTCCTTCTCCCCTGCTTTCCACCTCCCTCCCCACCTCCTTACTCTCCACTCACATAAGAAATAGTACATCTCTGGGAATTTCCTTTTGGAAGAGTTATGATATCAATCACCAATATGCTATAGACAAATTTCAGCATAAACAAAGGTTTAATTTGTTAAGATATTCTGGTTACAGTGATTGAAAAGACAAAGTTTACCAAAAATAGAGTCAATATGTTAGTTTAATTGAAACTGCATCATTTGATTCAAATGACAATTTTTTTTCTGTTTGATTGGTTTTCTGCATTTTTTTTTCTTTTGGTTTCTTTACTATTCAGCATAGGTCAGATTTGATCCTGATAATTTTCATAACATTTTTAAGGAGGTGGAATGGTAAGTATCCTGGCTTTTTTTTTTTTTTTTTAAGTGGAGATCCTTACTTTCATTTTATTTTATTTAAAAGATTTTTATTTATTTATTTATTTATACAAGCACTGGGTACAGTCAGAAGCGCGGGAGGGTGAGAGAATTCACCAGAGCCAGAGTAGGGAACAGAACAGGCAGAGTGACGAAATACACTGCTGAGGGGAGCAGCAGGCGGCAGGAGTGGTCTGCGCGCCATGTGGGACCCTTGCTGGTGGCCAGGCATCAAACCGGCGCTGCAGAGGCTGCGGGCAGCTTCGCAGCCAGTGCTCAACCGCTGTGCCACCAGGGGAGGCCCAGGATCCTGTCTATTTTTAAGAGTGCCTTAAGCTGATTTTCATCTTTAGTAGTTTAGCACGTCATGTGGTTTAACTTATATGCTGGAGATGGAAAAAGGGATTGTTAATTCTAAGACAAATAATTGTCAATACATAAATAGAAATTTCCTGATAGTAGATTTTTTTTTTTTTGTCTATGTGGTAAATTCTTTAGGAAGTAGAAGGTATCATGTTAAAAAATTAGCTATAGCATGACTATGGCTTTTCAACTACCAAATCAATCAGGTAGCAATAAAGCGAAATGAATCAGAAAAGAGGGATAATTCAAATTAGTCATTATTTTAATATGAATACTTTGTTTTAGCACATTTATCCTAAAACTTCAGGTTACAAATGTACTTGGGTTCATATTCAACAGAGTATTCCTGATTATGCTTTGAGTAATAGATAAATGGTCAAAAATAGTTCTTATAAAATAAGGGGTGAATAAATGAGTGAGATAGCTTCAAATATCCTAAAGAGGAAGAAGTTATACATAACATATGCCTGATATGTATTATGTATGTTATATTGTATATCATATATTTTTTTATTTATTTGTGTTTACTAGTGTGTAATGATTTGAATTTTAGTTTTATGTTGTGTATTTTTACTCATTTGCATTTCTGTTTATGGACACCAAGATCCCTCTAACTACCTTTCTTTTTAAGAACTTCAAGCTTTATTCTGTTCCATACTTGTATTCTGTTCTGTGTTTCTATCCCGTGATTCATTCTTCCATGGCTGCCTTTCATCCAGTTCTTTCTATTGACCCATACGTGTTTCACTGCTTCACAGAATTCTTCTGACATCCTTTTCTCCTTGACTTAAGTTCCTTTGTCCATTGGGGACACTTGCTTCATGAAGTCATTTCAACTAAATGTTGCTCATTTCCCTACATGCCCATGTTTTATAGATTTACTAGATCAATTAGGCATGCTTCAAATAGTTCTGAATGATTGTAAAGAGATTATTCTTCCATCTCTCTGTAAAACCCATTCATTATTCCAGGCTGATGGAATATTCCAGCTATACTCTCCTACTTTTCAAAATGGCTCTTATTTTTAAATCTTTACTCTCATTTTCATCAACAATTCTGGCTACTTGCCTTAGTCTCTCTCTTTATCCCTCCCCCTGGTTCAATATTTGTTTTGCTGGCTCACTTGATGCCTTAGTGTCAGAGGTTGTTATTCCCCTTCCAAACCATATAAGCTATGTTCTACTCGTTATATGGTCAGGTCATAGATTTTCATATCATCTGGAATGCTAAGACATCTAAAATTCTAAAATTTTCTAATCCCTTCCATGACTACAATTTCCAAATACCATGAGTCTTATATATATCATCTTATTGAAAATGCCTTATAATGCATGATTGCTACAATAAACTCCTAAAAACTTGCTGTAGTTTTCGTTCTAGCACTCATCAGCTATTAAGAATTCTATTACTCATTTATTTGTTTGCTTAATACTTTTATTTCTCTCCAGAGAAGGAAAACTCTTGGAGGACAGGAGTTTTGTCTTTTTCACTATTAAATCCCCTAAGTGGATATTCAATAATATCTAAGTTTACAGTAATGCACAATGTAGAGTGATGTAGAGTGGATATTCAATAATATTCATTGACTTGATGAGTGTATAAAGTAATTACAGTGAATCAGGAAGGATTTTTTTTTCTTACGAAGCACTTGTTTATCAGATTAACCATATCTTTGAATCTTACATCTGCTTTTGCTAAGTAGAGCTAGCTTCAGACTCACTCACTATGGTGGGAATGATTTCATCATGGGAGTAAAGATTATTTTCCCAAAAACATCTCAGAAGTGTGCACATTTTAGGATGAATATTTCTTTTTGAATATCTTTACAAAATTGAACTATAGTAAATTGGGCACATTATCTTTTATGATTGAGTGACACTTTCAAAGCCCTATCTAGTCATGGACCACCCTCAGTAGGAAAATTGCAAACATTTAAGAGCTGAAAAGGTAACACATTTAGTTCTTCATGAAAGGTATTATGTGGGAAGTGATATATGTTACAGAATATTTTGGAACAAAGCTTAGATAAATGATATATGAAACTTCTTTTCCATTTCACCCAGAAACAAGAATACATTCCAATACATTTTTAGTTAGGGTCATATAAATTTTGTTGCTTTATTTCCTACCTTTGTATGAGGATGTAACTGTACTTAAAAAAAAATTCCCTCTCTAAAATGAGAATTAAAAAATGATATGAACTTTCAATCAGTGCTAGTGTTACTTGCAAGGTGTTATGTAGAATGTAATTGAGAGCCTAGACTGTCAGGGTTAACATTATATTAACCTCTGTGTCTGTCTCTAAGCATAGCACTATGCCTGATATTTGACAGACAACAATGGTTACAAAATGATCAGATTTTTGCTCTTCAGGTCTGATATTTAATAAGATTTTTACTTTCTCAAAATTAATTTTTTTTGTTTTTGTTAGTCACTTTTTCTATGATTATTGTTTAATTGTGATGAAATAATATGTAGCTGTAAATTCATAGTCTCATAGGAAAAATATCTTGAAACCCAAATTGTAGGGTTAGTTAGATATTGGCTAGTCCATTCTTTTTCTTTTACAGGTGGGCAAAAATATCCCAGAGAGGTAGGTTGACTTACCTTGGGTTTTATAGATTTTTAAATTGAACAGGAAAGTAGGTCACTCAGTGCTGGGCTCATTACATTGTATTAGGTAATTATGTACCTAAAGCACATTCAAAGTCATAAACTTATGTTGTGAAACATTCTCTAAGGCAGTGATTCCCAAACTTCTATGATGATAGTCCCTATTGACTAAACAATGTTGAGAATGCTTTCAATATATCAAATTGTTTATAATAAATTACTATTATTTTTTAAAAATTTATACATACAAAAACTAAAATATAGGCCAGAGGTGGAGGGCAGGTAGAGGATTCACCAGCGACAGAGTGGGGAACAGAACAAGTAGATTGACTGAAATACACTGCTGAGGGGAGCAGTGGGCTAGACAGGAGAGGTCTGCTATGCCATGTGTGTTAGCTCTCTGGTTGGGAGTGCTGCTGATAGCTTCATAGTGCTGAGACTTAACCCTTTGCCCCTAATAAATTATTAAAAATACTGTATATTATTTTATAACCTATAGTAAAATAAGAGTAAAAAAATTAAAATTTTATTTTTAATAGTACAATCACCCATTTCTGATTTTACCCCAAATTATTATTAAACTTCAGAAAATTTTAATATGCTTTATTTTTGAGAATCTTGACTTAAATACCATATGCTAAAGTGATTTAAAATTCAGATTGTGGGTTCATTTTATTTTGATTCTTTTAATGGCTGTCAAAGAAGTGATAAATTTAAATGGGAAAATATAGGATGTAAATTTTTGCTTATAAGAGGAATAGTTCTGGAGAGCTAATGTAGTGTTGGTGATTGTTAAATATGCTGTATTATATACCTGAAAGTTGCTAAGGGTGTAGATCTCACTCCACCCCCATAGACACAAAATGGTAATTGTATTAATTTCACAATATATATGTTCATCGAATCATCACACTATGTATCTTTAATTATGCAATGTTATGTGCTTGTATGTTGGAAAAAAAGTATAAAAAATGGAAGTGATTTCTCTGCAATTAACAAAATATGGTAAGCACTTTTATATTGCATTCACAAATTATACAAATATTTGTAGATGAAATAATTTTATAAATTCTCATCTATCTTGGGAATCAATAATTTATTCTTGCTAACAAAATCTAGATTTTGAACCAATGACATTATTTCTATAGCCTTTCTGTTGGATAAATATATTGATATGTATGAATTTAGCAATAACTGTACCTAAGGACAGAGTTCCAAAAATTTTTTTTCTACAAAGTACTCTCTAGCATGGCTATAATTTTTTATTTTAATTTTATTTTTATATTCCCCATACAATTACAACCCCCTTATTTTGACCCCAATCCCTTCTTTCCCTGCCCCCCACCCCCCATAGAGTGTCTATGGTTCATAGTTGTTTGTTGATTTTAATAGTTTCTTTCTTATAGTTATTCTTTTTCCTGGTCCCTTATATAAGTTTTCTAGATTCCTGCTATGAGTGAGACCATCCGGTATTTTTCTTTTTCTTTCTGGCTTATTTCGCTGAGCATGATCCCTTCCAGCTCCATCCATGTTGCTGCAAACTGCATGTGTTTATCTTTTTTGATTGCTGAGTAATATTCCATTGTGTATATGTATCACATCTTCTTGATCCAGTCATCTATTTTTGGGCATTTGGGTTGTTTCCAAAGCTTAGCTATTGTAAACAGTGCTGCTATAAACATAGGGGTGCGGGTGCTCTTTGGAATTGATGTTTCTATGTCCTTTGGGTAAATACCTAGGAGTGGAATTGTAGATCATATGGAGGCTCTATGTTTAGTAGGTCAAGAAATCTCCATACAGCTATCCATAGTGGTTGGACCAGTTTGCACTGCCACCAACAGTTCAGGAGAGTTCCTTTTTCTCCACAACCTCGCCAACATTTGTTGTTGATAGTTTTTTTATATGTGCCATTCTCACTGGTGTAAGATGGTATCTCATGGTAGTTTTGATTTGCATTTCCCTAATTACAAGTGATGCTGAACATTTTTTCATATGCCTGTTGGCTATTTGCATTTCCTCTTCAGAGAAGTTTCTTTTTAGCTCTTCTGCATGGCTATAATTTTTTAAGTAAGATATATTGTCAAGGATGTCAAGAAAATGGAGTCCTCAGACATTGCCCATGGGAATGTTGAATGGTATAGTAACTTTGGAAGATAGCTTGGTGTAATACCTTAGAAATTTTAAGTTTAGACTATGATTACTGAGCAATTTTACTCTTATGTGTATATCCAAGAGAATTTCAAACAAATGTTCACATAAGACATAAATATTCATAGCAGTATGATCTATTACAGCCAAAAAGTAGAAACAACCTAAATGTTCATCAACCAATGAGTGAGAAAACACAATTGTTATAGCAACATCACATGATAGAATATTATTTGCAATGACATACTAATACATGCTGTAACATGGGTAACTCTTGGGAATTGATGAAAACTATCACCTTTCTCCTCAGTACAAAATTTTTCCAAATACGCAGACACAAACATTTTTCTGAACATTTACAGGTCTCCTGAAACACATTCATGACACTCATTGACTCCAAGAAAGAATCCCTGACCTGTAAAATGCTGGATGAAATGATTTGATCATAATTCTTTGGGACACATCTTTATAGTTGTTACAGCTTTTGAATATTAGTAAAACCACTCGCAACAATGTTGAAAGCTAACTATTTATTGATAATGTAGTCTACTGCATTTTGTAAGCATTTTCACATATAATTGGTACTACATCCCTATAGATGTCTCACAGTTTCAAAGTACACATCTCTAGTATCTGCAAAATTGTGATAATATAAAGCCCTGTCCACCTGCCAAGTTAATTTTATGAAGTACACAATGTGGACAAGGCTTTGCAGTAGAAGTGAGATCTTGATATTAGTTTAATTCTGCTATTAAGAAACTTATAGGACTATGAGTAGTTATTTCAAGTTTCTTTGTGCATTATAATGCATGCACACAGATACTTAATGTAAGGGATTATTATTGTTGTTAAAATACACTTAAATATATTTTTTGTGAATCAAATAGACTGCTTTTCAGAGGATATGGGGGCAGGGGAGGGAAGTGGAGTGATACTAAAAATATCCAGTTTGTGGGCTCCAGGGTCAGGACTTTGCAGGGATTAGAGATGGTAGAAGTACAAGATGAGAAAGGAAATAACTGCTTTGTTGATTTAGTTAATTCTTCCACAACAAATGTTTTCCCCAAGGTGGGAAACAATTAGTAGCAACCATTTGCTTAAGCACCAGAGGGACTCTGCAAAAGAATTAGCTAGGAAGGTTCAAAAGAAACTCAAGTGACTTGCATATAATTATAGACTAAAAGCAAAGTTTAAACTGGAGCTAGGCCCATAATCTTATTTTCTGAGTGAAAAATTTGCCTTAGTATTTTTTGCTTTCCTTCTATCTGATTTTCTTAAGACACATTTTGGAACAAAGGCAAAATGTCCAGCTGGAAAATGAAATCCTCTCTATGAACCTTCGAATGGAGTAAAAGGAAAGTAGAATTAATGCTTACAAAATAAATCTCTCCAATTTTTTTTTTCTGGTAACTAGAAAAATGCAATACAGATCATTTTACTCAGGCATTTGCTTACTGAGATAATAGTTACATGGTTACCAATGGAGAAATAATAGTAGTCAGGAAAACATCAAGAGAAAATAAGCAACAGAAGGAATAGGGGAAAATACAAAGAGCAGAAGGAAAAAGAGGAAGAGAGATCAGAGATACGGTAATTTTTACTTAGCAAGCAAATTATATGTTACAATAGATTGAGGGCATAGCATCATAGAAAAATTTAAAGGGAAGATGTTATAAGCATTGTTTTTATCTCTTCTTTGCACAGAAAAGTCTTACAGTTTCAATGTAATCTTTTTTTGAAATAAGAAAACCTAAATGGAAAGTCCTTTTTCCTTTGTACTACTTTAAGTACTTATAGAACTAATGTCAATTTTTCTGTCTACTGGCTTTCTTCTCTTCTGTATAATTGATAATTGCGCCACTAAATTCTGTATATCTTTTGTATCACATGCCACATTTTATTAGCAAACATTTGCTTACCAAGAAGTTTCTTCTGGCAGAATTTGAGCCTCTTCATCATATTCATTTTAATGGTACCTGTCTTCGGACCTAGCACATTGCAGTCTATCAGTATAATGCATTAATGAAAACTTTAACCTCCCACTTTAAAATTTTAGGAAATAAAATATTGGTAGTGACTGTGACTTGATCTGTCATCTATTCAGAAAGATATTTTTTTCTTCCAAAGCAAATGGCTTTATTTTTTTCATATTTATATATATTTTTTTACTTCATTTTTGCACAATGTATACATTTTTTCCCTTGGTTATAGAGGTACATATACCCAATGGAATATTACTCAGCATTCAAAAAAGAGAAACTCATGCAATTTGCAGCAACATGGAGGGAGCTGGAAGGGATCATGCTCAGCGAAATAAGCCAGAAAGAAAAAGAAAATTACCAGATGGTCTCACTCATAGCAGGAATTTAGAAAACCTAAATAAGGGACCAGGAAAAAGACTAATTATAATAAAATAAAATAAAAATCAACAAGCAACTATAAACCAGAGACATACTACGGGGTTGGGGGGAGGGAGGAAGAAGGAGTAGGATCAAAACAAGGGTGGGGGTGGAAATTGTATGGGGACTCTAACCAGAAAGATACTTTTATACTGGTTCTGCAGCCTACCAAAATTGCAGACCTTCTAAATATCAAGTCCCTAGAACTTCATCTTCTTGGAATGTTGTGAGGTGGCCATTTTCTTTTGTAAGTGTTAGCAGGTGCTTATGTAGTCTAGAGTATAGGCTACACAAGAATTATGTGTTTCAGGATTATATAAAAATATGATAGAAAAGTCTCAGCAGAAGTAGGGTGTGGATAGACTATGAGGAGGAAGGGTAACACACAACCTTACTTGAAAAGAGTATAATGTTGCTTGACATTGTGATCGTAGTCGACCAAGGTCACGTTGTTCTTACAGATCAGATATAATAAAATCATACCACAGAATGATGGAGGAGAGAGCTTTTCAAAAGAAAGTGAAAAGGCATTGCACTTGAAAACTAGTGAAAGGGAGATAAAATGTAGGAGGGCAGAGTGGCTGGGTCAAGAAAATGATAATCTTACTTAGAACTGAGAAAATGCTTTCAAGATGGAGAGTACCACAAAGACACTCATACATTCAGTGAAGAGCAAGCAGGAAGAGGAATAATTAAAACTGAACCCACACATTATAAACATATGTAAAACTGTTATGACTCTTAAGTGCTAAAAGGGGATTTTTTGAAAAGATTATCTTTTGTATATAATTAAGCATTCTTTTATGATAATAATTAAGAAACTTTCTCATATATTGCTTTTATTTGTCCATTTCTCCATTGACCTTATTTTGAAAATAATTGCCAGATTAATTATATTTATGAGTAACTCATTTTTCATTAAGCATTATAATGCTAGACAATTGCCAATTAGAGTTTATTATGAGCTTGAAATAAGATGCTGCACCGTACCTATTAATTACAAACTCAACCCAAAACAAAAGAAATGTAAATTTTGGTTAGCCAGCACATTGTGATCTAACAGAGCATTTATTTTATTAAGTTTCTAAAAGTTTGGAAAATAACTCAAAATATCCATTGCTTCCTTTCTGCAGCATTTCTTAACAGTGGCACTATTGATTTTGATTTAAATAATTGTGAGAGGGTCTACAGTACTTGATGGGGTATTAAACAGCATCCCTACCCTCTACTCACTGGTAGCACCCTCCTAGTTGTGATAATCAAAAAAAGTAACTCCAGGCATTGTCAAATGTCCTCTGGTAGCAAAACTAGTCCCAGTTGAGATCTGACATATAGAAGTCTGAGAACCTGGTCTGAGAACTGCTAGCGAAATTAATAACACACATCACCAAATAATATATCCAAAGGGATGAATCGAGAAGATTGCAGGATGGAATGATTCGTCATTGTTCACAGAAATCCAACACTGAATGTAAGAAGAATTGCAAAGCCAGGCTGTCATAATTCTGGTCTCTGAATAGGCATGTATGTATTCTGCATAGGATCAAGTGACACAAATTCAAAGTAAGACCACACACAGGACAGCGGCGGGTGGCAGGGGGGGCATGTCTTTTGGTGAGGCTCCAAACTGATTATTAATTCAGAAAGATAAAAGTGATCATAGAAAAAAGCCAGGAGGTTGTGGATGATCAATTGAATAAGAAGTGAGACTGTTTGTTATTCAGTAGGATGTGTTGCCTCTCACAGTTTTACCAAGGCATAGAACTGATAAGAGTTTACAAGCTTTTCAGTCTTGTTAGGAACAAACCTTAAAATTATCTGATGTGTTGTCCATGTGTTTAAAAAAAAAAGGACCTCTGTGGTAACGTGTTTTCAAGAATTTTCCTTTTCCCATCACTTTTTGAATTTGGAGGTTGAATTCCAATAAAAATCTGTCCTCCCGGGGTCTCCCTGGTGGCGCAGGGGTTAAAGACAGTGCTATCAAGCTGCTTGCTGCCAGCCACTATAGCATGATTTTGATCCCCGGCCAGGGAGCTGGCCCATATGGCATAGCAGATCTCTCCTGCTGCTCCCCTCAGCAGTGTATTTCAATAGATCTGCGTGTTCTGCTCTCCACTCTGTCTGGTGAATCCTCTCCCCCACAACACACCTCTGCCCTGTACCCTGGTTTTTGTATGCATAAATAAATCTTAAAAAAAAATCTGTCTTCCTGCATGGTTCCATTATGCAATTTAGGTTTTGTTTAACAATTTTGAAGACTTCAGTGCTGTCACAGTGGTTATCAAGACCTAGTTTTTTTTTTTTTTTTACCAGAGTTTTCTGCAGATTTTGATATTAAGTCATGGTCTAAGACTTACTACGAATTACAACTGAATTTTAAATTTTGCTCACAATCTCTATAAAATCCCTATCCACTGAAGAGTGAATCACTGAGAAAGTGGCCAAGGCTGAAGTGGAACATGGAGCAGCCAGCCCATCTGTCACTCATGGAAGAACGAGTTTGTGCGACACATTCTTCAGACTGAGTAATAGACTTGATCCCTGAGTCTGGGATCAAATCATTCATTTTTGAGATAGACTGTGGGCACCTGGTTATTGTCTCATAAAATGAACTCAAGACTGTGACACAGTATTTTTCATATATATGGATGAGGAAGAAGAGAACATGGTTAGTTTAGCTCCACTTAAGCCTTTTTATTTAGTAAGGAAGCAATACATTCTAATGTTAGTGGCTAATGCTACTACATTTAACTACTACTATTGCTACCACTGTGATTACCACTAATAACAAGGAGAACAGCAGCAGTTTTAATAATTTAGGTGCATCTATTATATAGCAATCTCAGGCATTTATAATTATTATTTCACATACACCCACATACCTGTAAAGTAGTACTGTCCCTCATCTAGATATTGAGTAAATTGAATTTTGGAGAAATTGTTTTTCTCAGGTCAAATTGTATGAAGTTGGTAGAGCTGGGATTTACCAGGTTGATTGTGTACAAATTGTGTGGCTTAGTTTTATTGCTGTTTTTTACTAATTACCCAAAATCCATAATAAAGTTGCTATAGTGAAGGCAAAAAAGGAGGCAAGAAAAATATTCAAGAAGAAATAACCTATATAATTGTCATTTCCCAGAGGGCCTCTCACAGATGGGAGAAGAGGATCTAGATTGTTCTGATTCTCCAAATCTTCCACTTAGCTGAATAGTTGGGTAGAGGAGTTATTTTTAGTTTCTTACTTCTACTTGTCAAATATCCTTTCTTCTAAGCTCACTCATTCTTGGCTGTGAGAGGTGTTTTATTTAGATTTGAGAGAACTGCTGTTATTGTTTAATTCCTGTTTATGCTTAGGAACCAATAGTATTGCATATATTAATTAGGCATGTTGAGGCTTTGAATATGTTCTATTCATATTAAAAGTGAAATTGGAAGTACTAATGGAAAGGGACATTATTCTCAATCTCAGTAGGTACAAATTTCGATTTTTAAATATATTTATTGTCCCATTAGAACATGGTGAGGGAATATTCTCAAGAGAATAAAAATTAAAAGTACCCTTCCCTTTTACTAATAAATGTTCCTCTTCAAAACAGAAATATAATTTAAATGACAAATCCAACTGGTACTTAATTTTGGTGAAGTAAGCCAAGAATAAAATTTGCTAAGATAATCAGCAATAACTCCTTTTTTTTGCTGTCTTATATAAGTATGCATGACCATCCTCTGACAATTTAGAAACCAAAACCAATTACTATTCAAGTTCATATGTCCTTGTATTTTTTTTATAATGTTCAACGTTTCTCATTTTGCTAAATGTACAACTCTACATACATGTATATACTATTATATTCATTTTACTTATTTTTAATTAATGATTAAATGTAAAAGTCTCCATATAAAGATGACAAAGAAGAGGTTGCCCATAACCCATCATTTATCTGACGATGTGTAGAAAAGGAATAAAGTGTCCAGTGAGGTGCTGTGAACAGCAAGGTGGGCTCAGTTCCTGGCTTCATTGTCATGGGTTGGGGAAGAAGCATATATGCATATTTCTTTGGATTTTTTTTCTTTCCTCTCTCCTGGCCAATCTGTGTTTCTGGAATACTCTGAAAAAAATCAGACTAAATTGTATGAAATCTAACCAGTTTTGATGTGTCTCTGAACCTCAGCATTCTCACTTATAAAATAGGATAACTATACCTTCTTCACTGGACATTTGTGAGATTAATGAAATGCTATATGTAAAGAGCCCAACTCAGTGCCTGATATACTTTTTTTTTTTTTAAGATTTATTTATTTATTTATACAAGCACTGGGTACAGTCAGAAGCGCGGGAGGGTGAGAGAATTCACCAGAGCGGGGAGCAGAGCAGGCAGAGGGACTGAAGTACACTGCTGAGGGGAGCAGCGGGTGGCAGGAGAGGTTTGTGCGCCATGTGGGACCCTCCTCCGAAGGCCGGGGAGAAGCTGGGGATCGAACTGGCGCTGCAGAGGCTGTGGGCAGCTTTGCAACCCAGTGCTCAACCACTGCACCACCGGGGAAGCCCATGATACACTTTTTTTAAATGTTTTTTTTTTTTTTTTTTTTAATAGAGGCATGTTTTATTTATTTATTTATTTGTTTGTTTTGTTTATACATGCACTGGGTACAGTCAGAAGCACGGGAGGGTGAGAGAACTCACCAGAGCCAGAGCGGGGAGCAGAGCAGGCAGAAGGACCGAAGTACACTGCTGAGGGGAGCAGCGGGCGGCAGGAGAGGTCTGCGCGCCATGTGGGACCCTCCTCCGGTGGCCGGGGAGCAGCCGAGGATCGAACCGGCGCCGCAGAGGCTGCAGGCAGCTTCGCAACCCAGCACTCAACCGCTGCGCCACCGGGGAGGCCCCCATGATACACTTTTAATATTATCTTTTGTTACCACTATCACTGTTTCTTTCTAATGTCAATTTCTTGTCAGTGCATATTCTTCATTGTGGAACTCTTGTTTCTGAAGACCTAGGGGATGCCTATCTATGGATTCTAGAACATGGATTGTAGTGCTAAATTTCAGTGTTTTTGGATTAGGAAACAGAATTGATTCAAAGGCTACAGCGAGGGAGATCAAAAGGTCACATATCTGGGAATTGAGGATCCTTAGCACTATGAGGCATTTAGTGGTTTCATCAATTTATGGAGGTAAAGTTATTCATCTATATTTTAAAGATATTAGTAACTTGAAGTTATCATTAAGCAAAAGTACAGGTAATGGGAAAAGAAGAAAAAACATTAATAACAAGAAATAGGGCCCCACTGGTGGCACAAGGGGTTAAGACGCAACCTATGAAGCAATCCGCAGCCTCTGCAGTATGAGTTCAATCCCCACATGGTGCAGCAGACCTTTCCTGACTCACCTACTGCTCCCCTCAGCAGTGTATTTCAGTCAATCTGCCTGTTCTATTCCCCATTCTATCTCTGGTGGATCCTCCCACCTCCCATGCCTCTGGCCTGTACCCCAGTTCTTACATGCATAGATAAATAAATCTTTAAAAAAAACAAGAAATAAAAAAAAATGTGACTTAGTATCTAGTTCTAGTTGAACCAAAAGCTTTTATTAATCCCCCAAATAGTTTTCTTGATGTAATGGTAGACATCAAAAAACCATATACACTTGGCATTTAGTTGATACTTAGTACAGAGTTGTTGGTCAAGCTAATGAATGAAAAAAATAAATGAATATAAAATTCTGCTGTGTTTATATAAAATTGGGAGTTTCCCTAGAAAGAGTAATTTATGAGAGGTAGGCAAATCAGTTAATAGTATCAATATAGGTGAAGATGAGAAATTTACACTAATTTTGCTTGACTTGAACTTTTTCAGAGATAAATGTTGTCAACCCATGAATGTATAGACACCTAGGCAGTAATTTTTCTATAGAGAAATAATTTAACTATGTTACTCAATTAAAACTTTTCAGAGATATACTATTACTGTCCTGAATGCAGTATTCTAATCTATATTAGCAGTACGTAATATATGAATAACAGGATTTTATTCTATTACCATGCTGTCCTTGTTTGGCAACATTAATCAGAAAAATGTGTTACCTTATAAAAAGAAGCATTATCCATTGACTTAGGAAGTTCTCCAAACATGATTAATTCATTCAAAGCTTTATAAATGTTATGTTGAGTTGTCATTTAGTTTGTAAAGTAAAGGTTCTTGTTGAATTTTATTCTGGCTAAAAGTCATTTTCTCATGAAAGATAAATGTGAAATGGCTTAATGTCTACTCATTCTGTGATCTCACATTACTACGAAGTTCAGATAATGTTTAATTTCATTGGATAATGATTTAGAAAATGTCAAGTGTTTAAACAAACACATTTAAAATTATAGATCTCCAGGGAACTTACATTTAACGAAGCAGAAAAACTGAAGAACAAGGAGGATAAGTATTTTACCCATTTGTTTACCTTGACTGGTAAACCACTGTTTTCCTTAAAAAAATCATGCTTTTTCTTGCAGGCTGCCTCTCTTTCAGATAAATAAGTTTATGTAGGTTAACTTAACCTTGCTTTTGTCATATTCGTTTATTTTTTACTGAGTGTGTTTACCTTTTCTCTTGGTTAATGAGTTGGTCTGTCTGTCTTTCCATGACCTATGAATATAGTAACAAACAGTGTTTTCAAGAAGAAATTGTGAAATAGAGATAGTTACCTGGGAAGGGAGCCAATGTTTGATATCTACCAGTTGGTTGGGTGTTAAAAACACTGAATGGACTCTGCTTTATTTTATCACTTGCAACCATACCTTAGATCCTCCTCTGTTCTTCACTACAGTAACTTCTAAAGCTAGGGCAATGGCAAGGTAGTGTTGCTTTTTGTGTAATTTTCCTTAACATTCTCCCAATATTCATCTCGAACTTTTCTTAATAGCCACTGAATAGAAATAGAAACACTTTCCTTTCCGTTGATGTGTGTAGATACAGATATGCCTGCAAACTTCCCATTTTATATGCAGCAGCATATGGGAGGTATGGGAGACACATGGGAGGTAGAAATGGCTTATGTATCTGATATCCAAAGAAGGCACACAGTGGAGAGCTGGTGATAAACATAATTTGATCCAACTTGCTTAAATAATACTGAGTCCCAGGCACTGCCAGTCTACAGTGCCTGATAATTTTGCTTATGAAAATAATAGTTGGAAACTATTTGTTAGAAAAAATAATTTCTCTAACCATTGTTTATGGAAAATTGTTGTAGAGTAAAAAAAAAGAGAAACATTAAATTATTACTTTTATCACAAATACTACAAGCCCATGGGGAAAAATGTTTCTCCTGTTCCTTATCAGTGCATCTAGAAAGGTCCTATTTGGAAGTTTTTAAAAAATATTCAGAATTTTTTGAATTTTTTTTTTAAAGATTTATTTATTTATATAAGCACTGGGTACAGTCAGAAGCGCAGGAGGGTGAGAGAATTCACCAGAGCCAGAGCGGGGAGCAGAACAGGCAGACTGATGAAACACTGCTGAGAGGAGCAGCGGGAGCAGCAGGAGAGGTCTGTTGCGTCATGTGGGACCTTCGCCAGCAGCCAGGGATCAAACCGGCGCTGCAGAGGCTGCAGGCAGCTTTGCAGCCCAGTGCTCAACCACTGTGCCACCAGGGGAGGCCCAAAAGTGCTATTTTTGTCAATGAAAAACACTGTTAATGGATTGGCGAGCCATTAACAAGTTCTAGGTTACTCTAGTAGGTTGTGGTAGAATTTTTATTTTGTGGATAGCAAGAGGGTTGTAAGTTATAATTTATCACAGATTGCTTTAAAATATTTACAGTAGTTCTTGTGAATTGGAAAGTAAGTTCCACTTGATTAAAAAAAGCATATTTAAGTTTCTTTTCAACATTACCTTCTTGTTTAAAGGCCATTTTCATTTTTCTCCTAATTTTTGTCCTTCCATATAGTACATGCATGTGCGAAGGGATTGGAGGGTGAGGAAGAAAACAAAAAATTTGCAGGAGTCACAACAGTCTGAAGCAGAAGAGGAAAGGACTCTGCTTTAGTTAGCATTTAGGTCTGAGATTTGCCTGAGCACACAGTTTTCTCATCATCTCAGGAAATTAGACTTAATGCAATTTTTACAGTTGACTCCATTACATAAGGTGATGATTAATGAAGGTGACATTTACCCTGATTGTTGTGCTCTTTAAAAAGATATTCTCCATGAGGAGCTTGCGTTTCTAGACCCAGCTGGAGTTGATATTCTTTGGGGAAGAACTACTATAAAAGTCAACTCCATTTCACTAACCACGCTTTTTGGCTATGGATCCCTTCATGGTGCTTCTTGTCAGATTCATTACAAGAGAGCCCTTTGCTCAGAAGTTCCGCATCCCTCAGCTTCTGAATGCTAAATTACACAACCTCTTCTCTTTTTCACAACTTCATTGGAGATGGTAATGTTCTGCCTTAAATGGAATTGTTTGAAAAATTTCACGATGCTTTTGTTGGAGAAGTTGCATTATTTTAAAATGTGGCTTCAATTGGTAATTCAGGATGGGAATACCTAAGAGCAGATAGAGTTTGCATCCCTTAAAGTTACCATTTGGTTTGCAAAAGCAGATGGACAAACGGACTATGTCACCACATGGGGTGGCAGCATGGGAGAGGCTTGGGATTAGAGAAATGACTGAAAGTCCATCTGGGGCAATGAGAGACCTAGAGGAGTTACACTGGTGAGTAAGGTGCAGTCCCCACCCAAAGGCAGTCACGTATTCATTAGCATAAAACACAAGTGGGGCAAGTATGTTGGGAGTGTAGGTGCCTGGGCATGATATTGGGGGTGTAAGCGAGGGTAGAGTGACCAGGGGCTATTGCTTGGGGGGCTCCATTGTTTCTGTTGGTCAGAGCATATTATCTGTATTCTAATATCTGCCTGCTGTTTTCAGCACATACTGGTTTCCCACTATATTCCTCAAAGGATCTTTTGCCCTTGGTGAGAGGCCCCCTGCCTGACCCTACACCTGCTGATAAGCAGGAACTCTGGGCACCAAGACAATATCCCTCCGAACAAGGGGTCTGGGGATCCCACACAACTGCCCTAATCTCTCAGGGATTCTGATATCATTGTCTCTTGAAAGTGACATTCAGCTATTTTTGCTAATCCTGGAAAAGTTTAATTCAGTTCTGGAGTTACTGAAATTTAAAGGGGCCAGAATAGGTGCTAATCTTATTGCAGTGTGATTTTTATACCTACAAAAGTCAACATTTGATTTTTGTTTTTCATGTTATTTATCTATTTAATTGAGGTTAGGGGAATAAGACATATGTTACCAAAACACCAATAGTCCATTGGACCCACACCACTCTTTCATATTTTGAGGAGCCTCCATGATGTCCATAAGGGAGTGTATTTTTGTGTATTTATCCTTACCACCCTTAACAATTTGTGTATTTATCCTTAACATAAGGGCTGGTCCTGTCTACATTTCCACTGATAATGTATGGGACCACCATACATTGTTTCTGATTTTTTTGTTTGCTTATTTTATTTTTTTAATGAGCTATTCTCATGGGAAGGAGATGATACCTCATCGTGGTTTTGCTTTGCGTTTCCTGGATGATAAGTGATGATGATTATTTTTTCATGGGTCAACATTAGTTTTTGGATTTGGGGCATGCTAGGCTTATCTGAATTTCTTCTCTGGACAAGTAAATATTCTGGTTGGTAGGTTTGTACTAGATTGTTAATTAATTTTAACTAAATGTCTCATATGAATTAGCTCTCATATGAATTTGTTCTCATGTAGCTCAGAGGACAGGTGAGCTCCAGAGATCTGTTCTGAGCCCCTATGTGGGTATGACAGATCCACAGGACTAATGTCAGGACCCCAGACTCCCATGTTCAATGTGATCTAAAAGATCATTTTGAGGGAACAAATTTGAAAGTGAGGTAATTAGGCAGGTTATCCAAACAAGGCATCATTTAAAAAAAGGCAAGGCTGAGAGGAAGAATCTAGGTATAACAATAAGACTCTTGTTAGAGGGAAAGGATGTCCTGCGCAAACTCCATACAGGTTTTGTGGACTCCACCCCCACTGCAGACCAAAGCCATCAGGACACTGGAAATGACAAATCCCGTCATCATCAAAGGGAGGGTTGCTGGGACCTGAGGGTGGGGTTAAACAGCCAGGTTTGGTGTAAAACCAGACATGTGGGCCTTGGGTCACTCTCTTGGCCTCACGGCTCTTGGCTCTTTGCCAGCTCTTAGAGTGCCATTGGGATTCCAGGTCAGCGGAACGGGTAGGAGGCATTCATGAGTTTATCTTTCACTTTTTTTCCCTGAGTTATTCATTTCTTCATTTCCCCCTTTCTTTTGTAAATAAACCATTTATTAGCATTTTGTGTGTGCCTGCAGTTGATTATTAATAAGTCCCTTTTAAGTGAGGACCCACAGTCAGGCAACCCATTTTATATCGGGGTTGCACTGTAACATTATCAGTTATTGAGCAGACATGAAGAGCCATTTGGTTCGATAATAGGATGGAGAGCTAGGTCCACAGGATGGGATATAGGGGGTTGGGCAGCATAATCCGGGGGAAGGACCTCGGAAGGTAGAGTCCATCACAGCAAACTTTAAGGATATCGTTTTACTATTTTTAAGTGAGTCTTTGTTATAGTATCAGTATTTAGTACACCAAGTCATTGCCCAATAGTGACTCCTTAGGAATGGTTTTAGAGTAGATGACATGGATTTATAATTAGAATGTAATGTCTTTTCATATTCGTTATTGCTTCTAGCATACTTTAAATAGATTTTGCCCACACAGGTAAAATGTTTTCCTTACAATTGCATCTAGACTATAGCTTAGTTAAGCCTTTCCCTATGCCCTATGAAAAGCCAATGTTCCTTTCTTTTTTTTTTTTTAATAAGAGATTTTCTTTTTCTTTCTTTTTTTTTTTAAATATTTATTTATTTATTTATACAAACACTGGGTACAGTCAGAAGCGCGGGAGGGTGAGAGAATTCACCAGAGCCAGAGCGGGGAGCAGACCAGGCAGAGGGACCGAAGGGCACTGCTGAGGGGAGCAGCGGGTGGCAGGAGAGGTCTGCGCACCACGTGGGACCCTCCTCCAGTGGCCGGGGAGCAGCCGGGGATTGAACTGGCATCACAGAGGCTGTGGGCAGCTTTGCAACCCAGCACTCAACCTCTGCGCCACCGGGGAGGCCCCGATGTTTCTTTCCTTTAAAGCTATATTTACCTGATTACAAATCTTAGATAACCTTAGAAACATTTGCTTGCCATTCCCAACTTAGAAAAATGACAAATCTTTCTTTTCTATTATTACCATCAGGGCTTTATCTTATTGATATGAAAAAACTGAATCAGAAGTGTGAATTTATACATCAAAATGTATTTAAGAATATCCTCTTCATAGTTTTGTGGTTCTGCTGAGAATATGAAGGGATTCAAAGAGAAGGCCAGTCATCTTAAGATTTCCTCAAATATATTTTCATGTTTTAGTATTTCTAAAACCTGAGAATTTTATTACTAAGAGTTTTGCCAGACAATTAAAATTTTTATTCCTTATAATTTTCATTTCATTGAAGTGCTTGGGACTTGAATGGGTTTTGGAAAAAAGAAAACACCTTTTTCTCTTTTAAGAGCTGGAGTACAGGCCAGAGGCATGAGAGGGTGAGAGAATTCACCAGAGACAGAGCGGGGAGCAGGAGAGAGAGAGGGACCAAAAACACTGCTGAGGGGAGCAGCAGGCAAGGCAGGAGAGGCCTGCTGTGCCATGTGGGTATCTCCCTGGCCGGCTAGGAATCGAACCCAGAGGCTGCGGACAGATTCACAGTGCTGCGCTCAATCCGCTGCGTCACCAAGGAGGCCCAGTAACCAACTCTTAAGATTCTTTGACATTCTCATTTTATAATTATTTACCCTTTTGGAGCCATAATTTCAATCATAAGTCTGATAAACTTCCTTCTAATCCTGGTGAAAGTGTAATCTGCTTCTACTCAACTCTTGGCCTTTTTAAAAACACCTCTGCTTGACAATTTTATCTATTGAATTCCTTTTTCTATTTCTGACAGGAACCATTATCATTTTGACCTTAACTGACTCGTAACACAAAATTATACCAAATATATTAAAAACAAACGAACAACAACAACAAAAAACCCTTGGTTCCACAGTTGTCCGTAAGTTCACTGTCCTTCTATTAGCCATCAAGCTTGGAAAAAAGATTAAATTCACTATCACTCAGCCTACTTCTGTCCCTTAGTCATTTCTCAACATACAGAAGTCTAAATTTATCTTTCACTTGAAATTGCTGTCACTGGTCAGCAATGATGACCTTGTTACAACAGCTACTGTTCCTTTCTCTAAATTTATCCTTTGACATTTATGCAACTCCTACTGATGACTCCCTCAGGCAACTGCTATTTCTGCTTCTCTTACTAGTTTTTTTCTCAGTATCCTGAGAATCTTTTCTTAATTTTTGGTATCTCCAGGTTTCCAGGTCACTCTTTACTCTTTTTGCTTTATAATTTCACTCACCTTAATGTCTCCACTTAATCATAGCTGTGCTGATGGCTACTGTGCACTTTGCTTCCCAGATAACCTCACTTAAATCAGTGTCTCAAACTTGAAGAGTCTCACCTTACTTTCCAAACTGACTTTATTCTGTATATCTAGTCACTGGTAGTTAGCATCAGTTTCTTCCATGCTGTTACTCCCTCAGTATATCAAATCAACAGACTCTCCTATTTCTGTCTTACAAATGTCTTTTCTCATTTTCTCCCTTTCTTCCCATTATTATTACCAAAATTTTAGTTCAGTTTCTCATTGCCATTAAAAGATCCGTAGTCTGCCTCAAAGCTGTTCAAATCCTATTTCTACTGACCTTTCTTTTGTGTTCTCCTGATGCTTTTCCCCAGTTCTTGCCTCTCTGGGTCATATATCACATCCTGAATAATCGCGTAAGGAAAAGTGTACTACTTTTATGCTTTTATCACTTTATTCTTCTGCTTGGAGTGCCTGTCTTTCCTTCTCTGCCTGATAAAGTCCTTATAATTTATCAACCTTAACACAAGTATTCTCTTCTTTATAAAAAATTCTCTGCCTTTGTGCTCAGGCAGAAAGAATTTCTCCCTTCTCCATGTCTCAGCTGTGTTTTTTTTTTTTTTTTAAGATTTATTTATTTATTTTTTAAATAATAAATTTTATTTTTATATTCCCCCATACAACTGCACATGCCACATTCTGACCCCAATCCCTCCCCTCCCGGCCCCCACCCCCCAAAAAGTGTCTCTGGTCCATAGTTTTTTGTTGATTTTGATTTTCACTTTCTTATAGTTATTCATTTTCCTGATCCCTTATTTAAGTTTTCTAGATTCCTGCTATGAGTGAGACCATCCGGTATTTTTCTTTTTCTTTTTGGCTTATTTCGCTGAGCATGATCCCTTCCAGCGCCATCCATGTTGCTGCAAATTGCATGTGTTTATCTTTTTTGAATGCTGAGTAATATTCCATGGTATATATGTACCACATCTTCTTGATCCAGTCATCTATTTTTGGGCATTTGGGCTGTTTCCAAAGCTTAGCTATTGTAAATAGTGCTGCTATAAACATAGGGGTGCAGGTGTTCTTTGGAATTGATGTTTCTGTGTCATTTATTTTTATACAAGATCTGGGGTACAGGCCAGAGGCACAGGAGGGTGAAAAGATTCACCAGAGACAGTGGGCAGCAGGAGAGGCAGAGGGACCGAAATATACTGCTGAGGGGAGCAGCAGGCAAGACAGGAGAGGTCTGCCTCACCATGTGGGAATCTTCCTGGCTGGCCAGGAATTGAACCTGTGTTGCCGAGGCTGCATACAGCTTCACAGTGCTACACTCAACCCTTTGCGCCACCAGGGAGGTCCTGTGGGGTTTTTTTTTTTGTATTTTTTGTTTTTTGGGGTGTGTGTGTGTGTGTGTTTAAGTAGCAGAAACTTAGTGACTTTACATTAAAGGGAGAGAGATTCAAGGAAAAGGAAAGGAAAAATTGTGTTTCACTTCATTAACCATTTGAATTAGTCATCTATTGCTGAGTAATAAATTTGCCCAAAATTTAGAGACTTAAGCCAATAGACATTTATTGTATCATAATTTCCGAGCAATACAAACCTGGGCAGTGGCTTAAACTGGTTTCACAAACCAGATGTGAAACCAGTTGAAATTAAGATGTGAGCCAGGGTTTGCATTTTTCTCAGGCTAGAATGGGGAAGGATTCACTTCTGAGCTCAGTTCCAAACTCAGTTCCTTGAGTGCTCTTGGACTGAGGGCCTCCTAGTCTCTTGATGGCTGTGGCTGGGAGTATACACAGCTCCTTGCCACGCGGACTCTGAACAGACAGCGTCCTGCATTAAAGCCACTAAGGGTGAGAGTCAATAACAAGACAGAACATACAATCTTTTGTATCCTAATCATTCTGTTCAAAAGAAACACAGTCATTAGGTTTAGCCCACATGCAAACAGAGGGGTTATACATGCATATAAATACAGAGGCAAAGATTATTTGGTACTGTTTTAGAAGTCAATCCTCACAGCAGTCCTTAAAAGTAGATAACAAAAGGATCATCTCGTTTGCCACAAAGTGGGCTTAGCACTGAGGTCATGGTCTGAAGGAGCTCAGTTTCAAACATAACAATGTGCCTCAAGAATCATTGTGTTTAAGGGCCTCCCTGGTGGCACAGGGGTTAAAGACAGCGCTGTCAAGCTATCGATATCCATTACAGCACGAGTTTGATCCCCCACGGCCAGGTTGCTGATCCACATGGTGCACCAGACCTCCCCTGCCTCACCTACTGCTCCCCTTTGCAGTGTATTTCAGTACATGTGTCTGTTCTGCTCCCCACTCTATCTTTGGTGAATCCTCTCATCCCCTGCACCTCTGGCTTACAACCCAGTTCTTCTATGGATAAATAAATACATCTTTAAAAAAAAAATTGTGTTTATCCACTGGGCTCTTCGGATAGGAAGAAACCGGTATAACACTGGAAATAACAGCAGCAACTCTGGGGAAGAAACTGAAATCAAGGTGATGTTTCATTCTAGTATTTCCTGAATACGTGTGTGTCAGTTCCTGTTCAGGTGCAAAAGTCCCTCTCTGCTTACCAGTGAATGGGTAACCTTATTTGGGTCTGATCTCTGCTTTTGATATAATTAGCAATAGTCAAGAAGGTGACTTCATCACATAGCAGAGCAAAGCTTCAGAATTTCTGAGAGGGCATATCGCACAGAAGTTGAATGTGTGCTGAGAAGATAGGTCTTGGGCCACGCCATTAAGACAGAACTCACCATGTTGCTTTATATTATTCTGAGTTACTAATGTGCCCATCTTTCAAAGCTGCTTGTAGATAGAACTGACCATACCTCATTTATTTTTTATTTCCTAAATGTCTTGTACAGTGGAATTGGGTCTTCGTTGAAATTTTCTGGATAAATTAATTTTCTTCACAAATGCTGTTGATCATCATAGAACTGATAATCTGGACAACTGTGCTGCTGTCATCAGTGACAAGCACAATAAATAAATGAAAGGCACCATCTTTTAGGACCTTTTATTAAGTAAACTTCAGTGCTATTGTCTTTGGTATGTAGCTATATTACTGAAGGTTAACACAATGGCTGTTATTCTCTGGTTTGGGCAAGTGCTCAACATGAATGTTAATAGAAACGTGTACCTATGGCATCTCACATTGATTCTCCAATTTGGAATATTGTCCCTTAAGCCCTTGTTTTTTTTTTTTTGGTAATGCTTTGAAAGGCAGCAAACCCTCCTCCTCCTTGCAACCTGCAGTGATCATCTACTTAACACATATTTATAAAATATGTATTATATACAAACCAAAAGGCTGAGTATTATTTTTTTAATGATATTTTTTACTGTAATACATGTTGAACAAACATTGGATCATATGACATTCATATATGATTAAAAAGTAATCACTTAGCAAACTAGAAATCAAAGTGAATTTTTAACCTGATAATGTATACAACATCCGCTTTCTCCAGCAGTTAACCCACTTAATATTAGAACTTGCCAGTAACCAATAAATTTAGGAATTGAAAATTCAATTAACAAAAATTCAATAGCTTGTCTATGTGTGAGAAATAACCACTTATATAATGTACTTTTAAGGCTGAGTATTTTTTAAAGAAGATTTTTTATTTATGCATACAAGAACTGGGGTGTAGGCCAGGGGTGCAGAGGGTGAGATGATTCACCAAAGACAAGTGGGTGACAGAACAGGCAGATCTACTGAAATACACTGCTGAGGGGAGTAGCGGTCAAGACAGGAGAGGTCTGCTGCACCATGTGGGGATTGAACTCATGGCACAGTGTCTGACGATAGCTTGATAGTGCTCACTTTAACCCCATGCCACCAAGGAGGCTCTCTGAAAGGCTGAGTATTGATGATACTATGAAAATGACATTTTATGTTACCCAGAAGTTCTGTCCATTGGGAAGACACCTTTGCAAAAAGATATAAAACATTGGGAACCTTGGAATATTTATTGGCCAGTCAGTCAGAAGTAATAGCCTTTTGCCCCTTCTTTAAAGGCCTACAATATTTATGTGCCAGCTATAGAAATAATTGCCTTAAATTATATGTTTTAGTTGCCTTGTATTTTCCTCATTTCTTATATTAGTAGTACATTCCTGAAAAGCATGCAGTTGAAATGAATTCTTTCCTTCAAACCTTTGCTCAATTCTTGTTTTAATACACCACTTTGACCTCCTTCATCTGCCTCATGTTCCCAAAGCATCTGACTGAAGCATCTTCACCTGCTTCTCAAGAGGATAAATTCTTTATGTAACATTATATTTCATATGTCATACCCTAAAATTTCTGGCCTGGCACTAGGTCCAGGCTACTTAAAATGTGAATCTTGGACTGGCTCCATCAGAATCATCTCTGAGATTGTTAGAAATGCAGGATTTTAGGGCTTAGATCCATTGAATGAGAAGATGCATTTTATTAGTGTGTTCAAACGAGTATGTGAACATAAACCTTTAACACTGTTCTAGGAAATACAGTGCATGACAACACAGGTTTTTTTTTTTTCTTTCTAAGTGCAGTCAAAGGACCATTACAAATCAGAAATCATTGTATATGGGTTAGAATGATATTTTGATGATGATGATGGTGGTAGTGAAGATGGTTTATGAGTTTATAAAAATTCATGTTCCTTAGCCTCCCCTAAATATAATTAAAAGGGATAGCATTAATGCTTCTGTGTTTTGAACAAGTTGTTCAAGTGATTCTTAAGATTATTTAAGTTTGAGATGAATTTGGATGAAATCTGGAGTGAAAATCCTTTTGTTTACTCCTTTCTAAGATAGGAAAATGATAGCATCCATCTGCTTGACTTAAAAGCTGCTAGAAGGATTGCATGAGATAGACACAATGACAAGCACATTTCTTGGTGTCTAGTATCAGATAGTGATGTTGGCTGGTAATAGCCTTAACACTACTAGTTGTTCACCAAATGCATGGCTGTCTTCTAAAGTTGTTGACATTAACCACATGGTAAATATTAGTTATACTTTATTTTCTTCTTCTTTACTCCTTTCCCCAAACTACATTTTCAAGTTTTGTTAAAGGCAAACTTCCTAGTGAAATAGTGAAAAACTAAAATACTAAAATGTGTAAGTGCATTTCTCATGGGTATATTTATTAATTTGGGTAAAGAGGGAAAACTCCCTTATTTTTTTTTCCAAACCAAATTTATGGAATGCTTGAATCAACAATCAAAAAGTAATTCATTTCTTTTTTTTCTTTTCCTTTTTTTTTTTTTTTTTTAGTAGCAAACCTCTTGCCTCTGTGCTAGCAGCCTCAAATATGTTTAAATATGGAGATTTAAGTTGCAAAAAGAAAAGTCTGGGTTTAACTTTAATTGAATCCAACAGTATCAGTGAAGTATTTCTTTCCATCACAAGCAGAAATGCCTATTATATTTGATTGTCTTTTTTTCTTAGCTTATATTTGATCCACTTAGTAGATGGCCTAATTTTAGAACAAGTTAAATAAAAATAACTTTGTGTTTGTTGGACCAACCAGCTCCTTATAAACAGAATAATTTGGTAAATCCAACAGGGCATGCATTACTGAAGCTTAGGCTAACTCTGGTGAGTCTCCAGAACTTACTTAGCACAAAAGATAGCTGGGCCATGGCAAGGGTGTTTTTATTCACAGAAGACTAGACCTACAGAAAATATTCAAAAGGCACAAGGCACTAAAACTCCTTTGTGCTACTGTACTATACTGGGGCACCATAAATACAAATTATTGAGACTCTGAAAACCAGATGTTCTTATTCTGTGGCAACGTTTAAGTGGTCTGTGGATGAATGTTTGAGGTCCTGGAAACCTCTGAAATTGTATACTAAATTTTTGTATAATTAAAATACGCATTTTCTTGGAAGAGAGTCTGTAATTATTATCAGATTCTGCAATATCTCCAATATCTCTAATTGTTTCTGCATCAAATGTGGTTTACTTGACTATATTCTTCACTAGACCTCATGACCAAACCTGAGTTTTATTCACTATTTATTTATTTTTAAAGATTTATTTATTTATCCATACAAGAACTGGAGTACAGGGCAGAGGTCGGGGGGGGGGTGCGAGGGGATTCACCAGAGACAGAATGGGGATCAGAACAGGCAGACTGACTGAGATACACTACTGAGGGGGGCAGTGGACAAGTCAGGAGAGGTCTGCTGAGCCATGTGTGTAGCTCCCTGGCTGGGGATTGAACTTGTGGTGCAGTGGCTGCATATAGGTTGCATCTTAAACCTCTTGTGCCACCAGAGGGGCCCTATTCACTATTTAAACTCCGGTACCAGGCTCAGTACTTAGTACTCAAAAGGTACTCAGTGTTGATGAATAAATGAATGATTGAGAGAATAAATAAATGGAGTACATCATCTTTTACTAGCATCTAGTGTCTTGTTCTGATGGCACAGTTTTTCCATTCACCTTTTCCTTGACTTGGTGAGGATGATCTCCATATTGTGTTTGCTCTAAGTGTTTCATATCAAAGTTCATTTAATGGAATGTCTGTGCTCCTAAAATTTTCTGTAGCAGAGCTAAGACTATCTTTTAGCACATGGTAGAATAAAAACACTTAAATTCTTACTCTTATGAAAACTAACAAAGCTGATAATTTTGTTAGAATATCTTCCCTTTAAATTGTTTTATATTTTTACCATGCAATCAATCCTTAATGTGTTATCTGATTTGTTTATTAAATCAGTTTAGGTAGTTTACATGTGGGTCATTATTTTGGGCATCTGGTCCACTCCTCCTCTGTGACACATTTTTAAAACATATGAAAATATGTGTAATATAACTATAGCAAAATATTCCTAACATTAGTTTTATGATTGATGTTCCATACATTTAATGAGGATATGATAAGGGGACTAATTGGGAACCAAAGTACATTCTTGTGTTTATCCTTACGTGTAATTCAATAAATAACTGTAAGACAACATTTGATTTCTGTTTTGCAGCTTTGGCAAAAAAAAAAAAAAAATCCTTAGTCTGCTGAGAGAGGGGTATGCATATGCAGGGGAAAGGAAGGCAAAGCAGAGAGACTATTTCTGATTGGGACCAGGTTCATATCCAAACTTGGAAGTCATGTTAATTTCCTCATAATAAAGACATTTCAGGGCCTCCCTGGTGGCGCAGCGGTTGAGCGCTGGCTGGGTTGCGAAGCTGCCCGCAGCCTCTGCAGCACTAGTTCGATCCCCAGTTGCTCCTCGGCCACCAGAGGAGGGTCCCACATGGCGCGCAGACCTCTCCTGCCACCCGCTGCTCCCCTCAGCAGTGTACTTCGGTCCTTCTGCCTGCTCTGCTCCCCGCTCTGGCTCTGGTGAATTCTCTCACCCTCCCACGCTTCTCACTGTACTCAGTGCTTGTATAAATAAATAAATCTTTAAGAAAAAAAAAGACATTTTAGTTTTTCTCCCTTTTACTCAGCTAACAAGATAAACCAGTTCTAGTAGAGCTTCCTGGTTGTGTACAGATACTGATGGCATTTCTCCGCCTTCCTGTATACAAGCTTCATAAGTAAACTAGGCACATTTTCTTTTAAAGATTTATTTTCATATGCATACAAGAACCGGGGTACAGGCCAGAGATGTGGGGGGTGAGAGGATTCACCAGAGACAGAGTGGGGAATATAACATGCAGATTGACTGAAATACACTGCTGAGGGGAACAGAGGGCAAGACAGGAGAGGTCTGCTGCACCATGTGGGTTGCTCCCTGGCCAGTGATTGAACTCGTGCTGCAGTGGCTGCAGATAGCTTCATAGGTTTTGTCTTAACCCCTTGCACCACCAACGAGGCCCCATTTTTGTAAGTAAAACCCACATTTTTGGGCTAACTTATCTCCCATATACCTTGCAATTGATGTGCTTAGGAAGACAAAAACAGAAATAAGCAAATAAATAAATAAATCTTCAAAAAATCAAAAGGAAGAAAGTGATTTCATAATAATTGGTAATTCTTTGGTACCTTATTTCTTTACTCATCAGACACACCATGAATCATATAGTCACATAGCAAACAGTATCAGCAGGAATTTTATGCTTCAAGAATCAGTAGACTCTTGGGAGCAAGGATAGACTATTATTTAATCATTATGCACATTCTCATCAATCAGTGCAGATATCTTGAAGACTTACGTTTTGAGGCTCAATGGTTTGTGGGTCACAGTTAAATACAAAATATTCTCCAGTGTAAAAGAATGTAATATCTAATCAGTACACTAAGATTAATACATGAAAAGGCAATTAATGTTGTATATACATTTTAATTGTCAAATGAATTGAAAGGACAAACTGGAGAAAGAAGGAAGAGATTTTTCAGTTGATCTATCAAGAAAGGTGTTATAGTGGTACTGGAGTTCATCTGTATCATCAAGCATGGCTAGGGTTTATGTGACTAAGGAGGGCAGGGGAGCAAGAGTGCTTTTTGAAGAAAATGTATGGACATCAGAGGACATAGTGGCTCAATAAATCTAAGGACATTTAAATCCCTGTAGTACTTGAAGTTGTATTAAAGTGGTTCTTATTGGTTTCATTTCAAAAGGCAGAAACTTAATAGTAGTACATGTTTGTTTTGTTAAAGATCTTTAATTCTGGCCTGTCTACACCTCTGTGTAAGCAGACCACCTTTAGACATGAACCCCACACTAGCTCCTGCTTGGGTCTCCATCCTGTGAGCCCACCTTGAGGATTTTTTAAATTTATTTAGTGATTTATTTATTTTTACATACAATAACTTGGGTCTAGGGCAGAGGTGCAAGAGGTGAGAGCATTCACCAGAGACAGAGTGGGGAGAAGAGCAGGCAGATCTACTGAAATCCACTGCTACGGGGAGCAGCAGTCGAGACAGGAAAGGTTTGCTGTGTCATGTGGGTCAGCTCCCTGGCTGGGGATCAAATTCTTGCTATAGTGGCTGCTGATAGCTTCATAGGGCTGAGACTTAACATCTTGCTCCCCCAGGAAGGCCCCCACCTTGTAGATTTTGTATTTGAAGCCTTCATTAATGTTCTCAGTTTCTTAAAATCTCTCTCTCATCCCCCTGCCCCCCCAACCCCATATTTTATTGGTTCCCTTTCTCTGGATGTCTTTGACTGATATAGCTGGTAAACTTTTTTTTTAATAAAGATTTATTTATGCATACAAGAGCTGGGGTACAGGCCAGAGGTGTGGGGGGTGAGAGAATTCACCAGAGATAGAGTGGGGAACAGAACTGGCAGACTGACTGAAATACATGGCTGAGGGGAGCAGCGGGGCAAGTGAGGAGAGGTCTGCTGCACCATGTGGGTTGCTCCCTGGCTGGCTGGGGATCAAACTCATGCTGCAGAGGCTGAGAATTGCTTCATAGTGTGGTGCTTAACCCCTTGTGCCACCAGGGAGGCTCCTAGCTGGTAAACTTTTATGAGGTTTTTGCTCTTTCAGTTACCTGTCCTCCCTTCTGTCACCTTCACCTGTCCAGAGGTTGCTTCCTTTGGTGGTAGGAGCCAGATAGTCAGTTTAATTGAATTCTGATCCAACCATTAAGTAAAATCAATTTCTATGGCCTGGTTTTCACACAGAGGTTGATTTTATGTGTAGGAATTCACAGCTTTACAAAAATTAGGATAAATTCATGATCATATTGTTCTTTCTAATTGAACTGGGCTGGGCGTGGTGCAGACTCTGGAGAGTATGGTAAGATCTGTATCCATGGACTAGGGGCAGCCCTGTGGGGATGGGGCAAATATATAACAGTGCAGACCTGGGCCAGGGTATGTGCCAGTTTGTGTAATTTTATTTCTAAGAGTAGCCTGAACCTCTATCACCAGAACACATGTTTGGTAAGTAATTTATAGTCTTTTCTACTTAGCCTCCTAACCTTGCTTGAAGTAGACCAGTAATAAGCACTATTAACTTTTCAGTGGCACCTGGAGGCATGAAAATGCAAGGAAGAAGGTGACCTGTAGTAGATGATGCTGCAGCTCTTGGAAAGCACACACTGCACAAAGCTTTCATCTTTTGTGCACCTCCTTTGAAACCCCACTGAGCCTGAAATAACCTCTTGTTCAATGAAAAATATCCTTATCGTAATTTCTGGCATATCAATGGAGAAAAATGAAACCCTTCTTAATAAATACATCAATAGATATTATATTTTTATTCTGTAAATGACAATATCAAAACCAGTAAGGACTGTGATGACTGGAAACAAAAAAGGGAAGGTAGCAGTTCATGTTATGGTGATACTTATTTCTCCACTCTGATAGAGTACAGCAGGCTCTGAGGGAGGGAAGAAATGATGAACCCCACCTAGGACGGTGCTAGAGGAAGGAAGATGCAAAATGCTGTTTTTACTTCTTTAAATGAAATATGTAATTATTAACCACCAAAATGTCTTATTTCACCTCACCAAAAGCATGAAATTCTTATTGCATTTTAGTTTTTCACTATTTAACTAGGAAGGTTGCCTTTAACAAAGTTTGAAATGTTTTTCTTTTTTCCCTTGAATTCTAGAATCCTAGATCTATCCTAGATTCTAGAAACTACCCAGCCGAATCTTTATTATTCAGGGAGGATTAGTAACTTGCTATTCATGACACAGTTGTTATTTTATTTTGTGTATGAGTGTATCCGTGATGGATAGAGCTATCTTTTTTTTTTTTTTTCATTTCCATTTCAGTGAAAAGATTCTAAATGCAAGAGCATGATCATGTTTGCTGCCCTTCTCTCTACTTTCCCTCAAATTCTGCCTGTCACAAATTTTGATGAATTAAATAGAAAGTACCCGGTGAGACCTAGTGTTGGAGTGGACTATTTTTCTAACTGAACTTATGGTGCAATTGAACCAAAGCCTATAGTTGAAATGGACATAAGAGAATATAAAGAATGGAGTGTATTTCCCCTTTAATAATAATTTTCAATATTGAGAGAGAGTAAAAATAGCTTCTGAGCCTCAATCATAGCTACTCAAACTATTGTACATGAAATAAGAACAAGGATTTTGGTGTCCAAAAATATCCTAAGTTTTAGATCTCACTCCTATTTTCTTCCTGTATCTTTTGAGGAAATGTATTAACTTTTGATAGGGTGGTACTTAACCTTATAGAGTGTTGTAAATATTAAATGGTGCAATGCCTATAAACTTCTCATAAGTATATATAGCTTCCTTGTGATTATTGTTATGCTTACCATGTTACTGATTTATCTCCTTTTATTTCTTTTAAAGTAAGTTATCATTCTTTCTCTTTGTTAAAACTTAAAGTGAAGACTAGAAGAAGGAACTGTTGTAGTCAAGGGGAAAAATAGGGAATGCATATCTCTGAGGATAGTTGGAAAGTTAGAACTCTGTCTCTGTTTAATTTTCTGCAGATGAATAAAAATAATAGCACCAAAATAATGACAATAACTGATTAAGTATTCTGTGCAATATTTATTGTAAAGTATTTGACATACATTAGCTCATTTATTATACATGCTTTGAAATTGTAATTATTACAACTTTTTTGGACAAGAGCTTTGAGGCTCAGAATTGTTTTTCTTAACAGGAATGAGTTAATTTTAGAGTTTGGATTCAAATCCAGATGTGGCTGATTTTAGTGCTTTAGATATGCTTAATCATCTTGTACAATTCTAGAATAAAAAAGAATGGGAGTTTATAAAATTTAAATGATGAAAATGCTCATCTGCATGAAAACCAAAATTTTCGGTCTTGGCTATAGAACCACCACTAATAAGCTTAGGAAAACTTAGAATAATTTGTAAGTGGTAAAATAAGGATTTTTTTCAATAAATGATTGGGGACATTTGTCTATTTATATTGAAGATATTGAAGATGTTCATTCCAAACCCAAACTAAAATTATATAGGTTAAAATTCTCAATCAGTTAAAAGGTTATGTAACGCTTTTTTAGATAAAAAGAAGGTATTTATGGTACTGGAAATGAGAAGAATTTCTTAAGAACAAAGAAAAAGACTAATAAACTGATAAAGTTAAAATGATTATTGCATGAAAAGATATTATAATTATATAAACAAAATAGTTTGGTGTAGAATATATAATGTAGAATATTGCAGTTCAAACATGTAAAATACTGATAGAAATAAGAAAATGATAACAACTTGAAAATTACCTGAAGTATAGGCAAAAATATTATCAGTTAGGATTACTTTGTTTACAAGGGCCTGAAAGTCCCAAAATAGTAATCAAAAAATTTTTTTTCACATAAAGGAGCAGCAAGGTGATGAATGAAGGACATCAGTAAGTAGTTCAAAAGCTGGTTGGTAATTCCACTGTCATGAGAAGTCTCTACTTTTTTTTAAAATCAGGTTCCTCTGCTATTCGCCACATGGGACTTTCTTGTGTTCAAGATGGTCATGGGTCATATTTTACCCTATAGGAAAAGGAAGCTGAGAAGAGAGAGACAAGAATCCCCACTTCATGGGCATTTGCTAGAAATGATATACTACATTGCTGCTTCTATCTCATTGACCAGAATGTGTCATATGGCCATACCAAACTTCCATCAAGATTTGGAATAAAATGTATTTGGATAGTCATGTGCCTAATTAAAAATAGAAAGTTCTGTTGCTAAATAAAACAGCTACTAGATGTCAGCTGGTAGGTGATGATAAAAACACAAAGAATTTCATCAGTGAGGAATGAAAAAGGAAATGTAAATTATTGAAAGACGCTCAACCTTTTCAATAATAAGGTGTAAATGAAACTAAATTGACTTATTTCACACACATTATATTTGTGAAAAATTAGAAGGTGACAAGTTTAATGTAGATACAGAACAATATTAATTTTAAAATTTTTTATAAAAGTGTGTAAATTGATAAATCCAATTGGCGAGCAAATTGAGTGTTTTTAATAGCTAGGGATGTCTATACTCTTTTTTTTTTTTTTAAAGATTTATTTATTTATGGATACAAAAGCTGGGGACAGGCCAGAGGTGTGGGGGGGTGAGAGGATTCACCAGAGAAAGAGTGGGGAACAAAACAGGCAGAATGAGATACAGATGCTGAGGGGAGCAACGGGCAAGTCAGGAGAGGTCTGCTGTGCCATGTGGGTTGCCCCGTGGCCAGCTGGTGATCGAACTCGTGCTGCAGTGGTTGCAGACAGCTTCATAGGTTGCGTCTTAACCCCTTGCACCACCAGGAATGCCTGATGTTCATACTCTTCAAGTATTTCTACTATATTTTTAGCAAGAAAAAATCAATTTAATAAAACATATATGGAGAATTTACAGAGTATATCCTCATATAGATCAAGGAAAAATGTACAAGAATGTCATTTGGATAGGTAGGTAGATAGATGAGGAAAACTATATAGTCTAAATTTTTTTATGAAGAAAATGAAAATCTATTGTGATATATCCACACAATATACACACATATATAACTGAAAATAACTAGAGCTATCTATGTATATCAATGGCTGTATCTGCCAAACAAATGCTGAGTGGAAAAAGAACTTGTAAATGTATGCAGGCATTATGATACAATATTTCATAGTTTTAAAAATACACAGAACATACCAGTTATATGTGTGGATACACACAGATCTAATAGTACTAATATATAAGGACAATAAAGACCAAATGCAAGTTAGCAGATAATATCCAAGCAGGAGGGATATTGGTTGATGAAGATCATAGTTAACTACAATTTTATTTTTAGTATTTTATGTCCTAAGTTGAGTATTGTGATCCCTGAGAATATATTATATTTTTGTGACTAAATATTAATAATATAGAAGGTTCCTAACATGTTGTGTTCCTCAAGTTGATATCTAGTCATTAACTTGGTTGCCATATGAGATAACTGCTCTTCATTCTTAAGGAGTAGGTTGTAAATCTGCAGGGTTTTTATTTGGTTGTCTAAACCAAACTAAGAATACCCTTTATCTTATATAAGAGTGGTGTGTGTACGTAAGAATTATAAGAAACATCAATTTAGAAATTTGTTTCCTATCAGAATGACAAGTATAGAAAGTAATAAAGGCAAAAATACTCCATACACTTAAGGAAATGATTACCCTTTTGTGCTAAGATGTGTACAATTGAATTTTATCAACTAGTCCAACTTATCTTGTTCACCTTGATTTCTTGTTATATCCCTTTAAGCTTATTGTTTCTAGAGAACTGTTTTTCACTGTTCATTGTTTAAATGAAAAAAAACCAGAACAATCATTAAGAAGAATATTCACATAAACCATAGATTTATAGAAACCCTGTAGTTCTGATTTTAGGTTTATTAACTCATCAGTGACCCTTTAAATTTGCTGCCATTTCAGCTTTTTGTATAATATTGAGCTTGTGGTAGTAACATTTAGACCAAGTGTTTAAAACCACTCTTTGAAATAAACAAGAGGTATTTGATTTGGAAACTTTAAGTATTGCCTGGAAGTGAGATCTGTATTGTGGAAGTCTATTATTGATGCCAGAGAACTTTAAATCTGCAGATAGAGCAATTTACATTCACTGTGGCTGCTACCATAGTGGCTGATTCTTAAATTATTTATGCAAAGAAGCAAATTGTTCTGTTCTTTATCTGAAATGATGCCAATTGCATGCTTAACAAGGCTAAACTTTTCACTGAAAATTCAGCTTCTTTTTCAAGTTCGTATTTTTTATCTTGTCACTAACTGTTCACACTGAAGAAGATGAATCATGATCACAAACACAAAGCTTTGCCAGATTCTTTGCAGAGCGTAATAACTAGAAGCTGTAATAGCAGATTCCATAAGCAAAACCTAACAGGTTTATACATTAGTTGATGGGCTATTAATACTTCTGAAGTTATCTTGCTGAATAAACAACTTTTGGGCATTGTTATTTTTGCTCAGTGGAATATATTTACAGTCAAAAAAGTTGGTAGTTCAGAGACTGTCATGCAAAATCTGTTTGCTATAAAATTAACGAACATTACGCGCTGAGGAAAACTCTAGATATATCAGAGTTGGTTTTAGGTTATGTTCTTTTCAATTTCCCTAGTAACCAAAGTGGTGTATAAGAAGCATAAAATTTTAGAAAAATGAGACTATTTTAGACATTAATCAAGAAGCCTAAAGCAAGTCAACACATTACACATTTGTTATTTTCTAGGTAAGGTGTTGGTGTTTTTTCATAAATTGTCTCACTTATTGTTACCACCTCTCTCTATGGAAGGCACGATTGTCTGGACTCAGACAGTCGATATGGCTGACTCATAGCCAGGAGTGTTTGCTCACAAAGCAGAACTGGATTTCTGAAGTTTTTATTTGGTACAGTGGTCTTCTGATAAGAATTTTTTCATTTCCAATGCTTTCTGCTTTATAAGAGGTTTTATATCTTCTTTTGCATTTCTTAGTGTTACCAAGAGGATGCGAGTTGGTTTTAGAAGATCTTTGGTAACTCAAACTGGAAGTATGGTTCATTCTTTATCATAAGCTGCATGTTCTCATAACAACATAACTTTGTCCAAGTTCTCATAAGGAAGTAAAACTATCAATAATAAGTGGTATATAGAGAAACCAAACTTAGGACTAGAGAAAGACAGCCTTTAAAGCTAGCCATTTAAAACTAACTGAAGAACTGACTCATCCAAAGTGGGACAGGAGGTGTGGGAGGGGTAGGAAAAAAGAGGGAATGGTATTTGGTGGTGGGTACCTTGTGGTGATACTTGCTGGAGCGAATACTAATGTTATCACATTTAAAATAATAGAAAATCACATTTTGAAAACTTGGGGCCAAATGTTGGTATATGGGATGTTTATCTTAAATTGCCTCTTAATCTGTGATCATGTCTTATTTCTCCTATCAAAAATAAACTTTGGCTACACAAGCAAAAAATAATTCTCTGTAGAGAAGATAAACTAGAATTAGTTTCTTTAAGTATTACTTAGTAGGCTAGCTAAATTTTTTTCTTATTCTTTTCTGTTGACAGTACAAAATTGTTTTTTATTTATTCATTTTTTAAAATTTATATATTTTTTACATTATTGTTCAAAAATCTTGTTACCAAACTGTTTTTATTTCATTGGCTTTCAAGTACATTCAACTTGTACTTTACAGTAAAACTATCACTTTCATCCTTCCTTTCTCTTTTTCAGGCTGCTGAATGTCCAGTGTCATTTTTGCTGAAGTTATTCTTTGGTGTTAAATTTAATAATTTTATAGTTCTAAAAGAAAGCAAGTAAAACATAATTTAGGGTTATAATTGATAGAGTATAAAATTGTTATAACTTCCGTGAGAATAGGCTATTTATTACAGATCTTTTCATCCAAGAAATATTTCTACTTATTCAATGATACTACTCATCCATCAATAAGACTTTATATTTTCACTCTTATAAATTGAATATTTAATATAATTTACATTTTTAATTGGTTACTGCCAAGAAAATTATATTTCGGCAGTATATATTCCATCACTTTTATCCTCTTATTAAATACAGTGATATTGTTAGGGACTAATGGGTATGCAAAAGGAGGAACATTTACTGAGGAACTTATATTAGCTATACCGTGAATGAAAAAGGACATTTCAAAGCTCAATAATTTTTTTAAAATATTTAATTATTTATACAAGAACCGGGGTACAGGCCACATGTGCGGGAAACTGAGAGGATTCACCAGAGACAGAGCGGGATGCAGAACAGGCAGACAACCAAAATACACTGCTGAGAGGAGCAGCAGGCGAGACAGGAGAGGTCTGCCCACCATGTGGGAATCTCCCTGGCTGGCCAGCAATCGAACCTGTGCTGCAGAAGCTGCACACAGCTTCACATGCTGCACTCAACCGCCTGCAACACCAGGGAGGCCCCCTCAAGAATTTTTAAAGTAAGCCCTCTGACCCCACAAACTCTTATTTCTTTGGGTTTCATTTATGATCATTTTTGTTGATCTAGCTTTGAGATCACTGTTTCCTTGTTTAATTGAATCTGCTAATGAGCCTGTGGAAACACTTTCATCCAAGAGACTGAAGGTATATTGATATTTGCCTAGAGCTGAGAAGCTTTGGGGGACTGGGTATTCTTTTGGGGTCATGAAAATTTTCTAAAATACGTTGAGGTGATGGTTACACAATTCTCTGGATATCTAAAAGAACATTGAACTGTATACTTGAAATGGGTGGCTTATACTTTGTGACATATCTCAAACTATTGTTAAAAGAGAAAATAGTTATTTAAGTGCAATGGATACATAGAACAGCAATAGGAGATACAATACTTAAAAGTTTTCTTTTAAGGGGCAAGTTTTTGGAAGATGGGAGTGATGAGAAGTTGGAGAGATGAGATTTAACTAGGGATGAGAAGGAATAATTGTGGGAGCAAATGCTTGAACAAATTGTAGGTCTCAGGTATAATTGTGATCACCTTTACTTGATTTAGTCTGAGTGTTTCAGTTGTCTCCCCTCTATTTTAAACTTGATTCTTCCAGTTGGAATAATTCTTTCTCAGATACAGGATGCCAAATGATACTTTGAACATATTTTGCACTTCCTAATTTGTCATTTTCATGTCACACTAGATGTTTCTCTTCAACTTTAAGCCATCACTTTCTTTTAGATAAGGTTTACCATGTACTGGAAAGTATTCTAGTGTTTTCATGTATACCATTTTATTTCAGTTTTAAGACCACGAAGACGATAATATTACTATTCTTGTTTTAAATATGGGAAAACTAAAACACAGGAAACTTAAATAACATAACTAAAGTTTCATAGTAAGTGATAGAGCTGTTTTTTTTCTTAATATTTATTTATTTATACAAGCACTGGGTACAGGCAGAAGTGTGGGAGGGTGAGAGAATTCACCAGAGTCAGAGCTGGGAACAGAACAGGCAGACCGACGAAATACACTTGCTAAGGGGAGCAGCGGGCGCAGCAGGAGAGGTCTGCGTGCCATGTGGGACCCTCACTGGTGGCCAGGGATCCAACCAGCGCTGTAGAGGCCGTGGGCAGCTTTGCATTCCAGCGCTCAACCGCTGCGCCACCAGGGGAGGCCCTAGAGCTGGTATTTGAACTGTTGAAGTGTTTTTAACCGACATAATGATTGTTCCATTTTAACTTCTAAAATGTAACAAAATGTAAAATATAAATCCTAAAATAACATACACACACATATGGTAAATTAGACAAACATTTGGATTTTGGGGTAAATCTGTTGTACACTAAATAAATGTAGGCATGGTGCATGAGTAACTCTCTAGTTCATGTTTTTCATGTAGAAATCCTTTTGAACTGTAATGATCAACTTCATAGACCATGCAGTGTACTTTGGCTAATGCAAAATTTTATTTTCATACTCAAAATTCAGTACAACATTGCAACACAACAATGGCATTGAGTAGGATATACTTATATATTCCAATTTTCCTTTCTGTAGGGTTCATTCCAACTGGTGTCCCCAGGCCTGGTGAACACAGGAGTGATCATGTGACTTTCATAGTGAATGAGATATGGGTGGAAATGATCTGTGTAAATTCCAAGCATAACTTTAAGGCTTGTACGAGGTGTTCCGAGTTTTGTTTCTCTCTGCCAAAGATGATTGTTATTCCAGGTAAAGACTCATGTCCTAGAAAGTGACAACCTGCAGCTGAGCCCTAACAAACCCTGACAGCCACACAGCTTGAGTGAAAATTAACCTTTGTTGTCATAATCCACTGAGATTTTGGGTCACTTTTTATTTAATTTATGCTAGCTGTTTCTGATTAGTAATAGTTACAACTTTTTGATGTTAATTGTTTTGCATGAGTTACTTTTTAAGGTCATTATTGATCTTTTTTTACTGTTTCATATTTGCCTTTTTTTTTTTATTAAAGTAACATTGCATTACAATCATGCATAAAATCAGGTGTTCCTCTTGAGAATCAACATGTGTAAATACTGTATTAAGTTCATTGCTAAAAGAGACAGTATTTTTGAGATGAGTCTAATTTAGGTGATCCCATTTCTGAGTGCATTTGCGTTTTTGCTCAGACCATTAAACAGGTTTGAAACCACAACCAATATTGTTAAGATGATGAACTATCCTGACTGGACAAGCTTACAATTTTTTATATTACTAGTATCTTATATTCTTACTCTTATTACTAATGTCTTATATTCTTACTTGACAAATGGAGTGGCAGAAACAAAATTTCAATCTGAGGATCATATTTTTACTAATCACACCATACATTTCATTAGAGATGATTTTATTTATATTGTCTATTTCTATTTTTACCTACTAGAAGTAAATAACTTTTATTCTATAAGCAATTTCTTTTCATTTAATACAGTCATCAATGTTGGATCTAGAATAATTAGTGCTTATCTGAAACTGAGATACTGTGAATCTTGCCAAGTGTCTTATAGTTCATAAGGGTAGAGGGAGGACATAGGACTCTCCAGTTAGTGCTCTTTCCACTGGTTTTATCCTTGCCCCTATATTTGTGAGATAACTTACAAAGAAGACATTCTTTTTTTGTAATTGGGTGGGCCCTGAGGTGTATATTTGGATGAAAGAATAATATATGGGATATAACGTGAGGAAATTTGTGGTTGCGTTTGACTTCCAATAAGCAATGCAGCAGAGGAATGTGAAAAATTATCTCATCTATATACAAATAAGATTTGTGAGGGTCAGAAGGGACAGGGACTGGAGGGACAGGGCCAGTCTCTCGGGCATAAAAGCACAGTGACTCTGAGAGACACACACAAAGGCATTCAAATATCTGTATAGAGCTGTCTTTCCCAAAATATTCGGATGTGCACAGGTTGCGGAATATATATGTTAGAGATGACCAGAAAGATTAAAAGGCCAGAAAATTTAAAAAAGAACCTTAAGGTATATAATACCTTGAATTTAGAAAGAACCTGGGTGTGCAGAGGATTGCTATTTTCCTTACTTGAGTTCTTCATTGAATGGCGCCATCTAGACAGTTATTTGTTGGTTTGTTAACAAATGTCTCACATTGGAATAAATATATAGCTTATCTACTATCTGAGACTCCTGGGAGACCAGAATGAGCTAATTTGTGTGATTATAAAAAAGGTAAAGTATATGTAAATTTTAGGTTAGTGTTTTCTAAATAACTGAGTACGGCATAGTTTATTGCTTTTGTAGAAACTCTCAGTGGATATATTAGAACTCTCAATGGATATATAAGTCACGCTAGTAGATTAGTTATAGTTTATCTTGGTAAAGGCAATTTCTGTGCATTGTAAAGACCTTGATAAGAAAAGTAAATCTATCTATGACATATTGAGTTTTTAAATCTTTATTTTACATATATTCAAAACTCTTGTCTCAATTTAAAGGATTTTTACAACAATCTAAAGTCTCATTTAAATTTAATAAAGGAACACGTCTTATTAATCTGTAGCCTTTTATTATCCGCTGCAAACAAACAAGGAGCAGGAGGTCTGAAGTGGGGATTGGTGCCCATTTAGTAGTGGTGTGGGAGGTAACATTTATACACAGCTGTTACACCTTTATGGTGAGTGTTGCTGTTGGATCATCCCAGTTTCAAATGTTATTTTAATGATTTGTCTCTTTATTGTTTTTTCTTTGATTATTAATAACCTCATTCATTTGGAGATGTTTTTATTTTATAACCCAGTATGTCAATGCTATCTATACTATAAATTTAGAAAAATATTTGGATAGTATGAAATTTTATGACACTTTTTGAAGCTATATTCATGAAACAAAAACAATTTGATGGCAAGCCTACTGGTATGAAAAATGTAAATTTTTCCAGTTATGTGTCTATAAGACTAATATAGTTTCTTCTTTTTTTTGCTGAGATATCGATTCATATAAGTGGAAACTTTCATGTAGTCTTGTCACAGCATTTTGAATAGATATTTGAAAAATTAAAAATGGGCATTTCTATATAAAATAGTTCCAAACAGACAGAAATCACCACACAAAAGTCATTTATTAAACCATGATAGTTTTCATGAAGTGGATGACTATATGTCGTAAATAATAGGTCTGTGTACATATTGGGTAGCATTTTTATTAGGATATTCCAAGTTATTTATAATTAGAGATACCAAAAAACTCTGCATTATATGTATCTATTGCTTTCTCCCTCTCTCTCATCACACACATACACCTACAAACAAGCATAACTGTGTAAACAGAAAATATTGTAAGAAAAAAACCTAGTTTTTAGCAGTGTTATTAAATGCTGTTTATTGGGCATCCCTGGTGGCACAGCAGGTTGAGCACAGTGCTGTCTGCAACCTCTGCAGCACTGGTTTGATTCCTGGCCGGCCAGGGAGATTCCCACATGGCATGGCAGACCTCTCCTGTAGCACCCACTGCTCCCCTCAGCAGTGCTTTCAGCCTGTCTGCCTGTTCTGCTCCCCACTCTGTCTCTGGTGAATGCTCTCATCCTCCCACACCTCTGTCCTATACCCTAGCTATTGTATAAATGAAAAAATAAATCTTAAAATTAAAGCTGTTTATTGATTCATCAATTCATTTAGTCATTAAAGTATTGATTCCCTTAAGTACATTTATTAAAAATGATTGCTTTATGAGTTCTAAGTTTCACTCAATTTTAATAAAATTGTAATTTTTTTTTAAGATTTATTTATGCCTACCAGAGCAGGGGTGTAGGCCAGAGGTTCAGGGAGGTGAGAGGATTTGCCAGAGACAGAGTGAGAAACAGAACAGGCAGATCTACTGAAATACACTGCTGAGGGGAGCAGCAGGTGCAACAAGAGAGGTCTGCTGCGCCATGTGGGTAGCTCCCTGGCTGGGGATTGAACTCATGTTGCAGTGGCTGCTCATAGCTTCATAGTGCTGAGACCTAACACTTTGCGCCACCAGGGAGGCCCTAATTTTAATAAGTATTTGAATTCTTACTCTGTTCCCATATGTATCATTTTCTAAATCACTTACATATGTGAATTCTAATCTGCAAAGAGTTGTCCTGAAATAATATGTTGAATCTTGATAAATTTATTCACATGGATTTTGGCAAATCAGAGATTTTTTTATAAGCGGGGGCTTGGATGAATCAAATTTAGTGAAAACTTTGGAGTTTTTTCTGGAAAGGTAGAAAAAAATCCAAGCTCTATAATATTCATTCACTGTATTATATGCAGTTTCTTAATGTCTCCTACTGTCAAATAGCCATTTTATAATAAATTTATTAATGTCTTTCATGAAAGATAAAGGCTTTAAATTCTATGCATTTTTTAAAAAGATTTATTTATTTATTTATACAAGCACTGGGTACAGTCAGAAATGTGGGAGGGTGAGAGAATTCACCAGAGTCAGAGCGGGGAACAGAACAGGCAGACTGACGAAGAACACTGCTGAGGGGAGCAGCGGGCGGCAGGAGAGGTCTGCGCGCCATGTGGGACCCTGGCCCAGCAGCCGGGGATCAAACAGGTGCTGAAGAGGCTGCGGGCAGCTTTGCAACCCAGCGCTCAACTGCTGTGCCACCGGGGAGGTCCTAAATTCTATTCATTTATGTAATAATTCCCAAAAGACTTTGTATTTATATTCATTCTCAGTTCCATCCTTTTCTTTTTACAAATTTCAGGTTGAAAGTTGATGCTTTGTAATACACTAAAAACTTTCACTGACAAATTTATCTTCTGTCAAGGTCATACATACAGGCTACTTCTGTCTCCCTTTTTTTTCACTAATTTTATAAATAATGCCTATGGATTCTTCTTTCACTAGGCAGTAATTTCCAGTCACACTTTACTGAAAATAGTAGACAGGCTTACTGAGATGACCATGAAAAGTTCAGCTTTTAAATATTATCAAAGTATCTCAAATATTTTAGAGACAGGATGAGAAAAGACTGCAAGAATCATGGAATTTAAAACATAGGATTAATTGAAATTCTAGTAAGAGTCAGCAAAGCCGGGTGTCATTCATCATACTGATTTGATATGAGGGATGTGAGTCGTCAAGGTTAGGCAAGGTGAGGTGGGAATTTCAGGAGCAATACATTTCGTTAGTCTCTTCTGAATAGAGATTGTCAATCCATAATAGTCGAAAGAAAAGAGAGGGAGTCTTTAATGAAGATGTACTCTAAGACACCAATTCCTATCTCTGATTCACAGCCTAAATTCATCCCTATCTTTATTAATTTCTTTAAATGTTTGAACTTTATAGAAAGGAAAAAAAAAACTGAAAAAAATCTGTGATTTAAATAACTTAAGTATTGGGACTTTGATAAAAGAATACATGCAAATACTATTTAATCACATGGCCATACCACTTACCAAATTGAAAAAAAAGTTGACATTGTTGTTGGCATATTGGTAGGTCAATGTGCTTTCTCTGCTGTGTTTCAAAGCACCTAAGAAACATACAGGAAAATTGTCTGGAGATCATATTTGTGAATATGTGGTTTGTTCTGTAGCAAAGGGGACCTGTAATTACTTCATGTGTGAATTTTAACCTATTTACAAAGTTACAGGCATTATTCAGAAGTCACTGACCTCCCTTTTGGGGAATTGACTTTGTAAAATTTAAGGCAAGGATTGGCATAATCCCTTCTCGCTCCATCCATGTTGCCACAAATGACATGAATTTGTCTTTTTTGAGCGATATTCCATTGTGTTAATATACCACAACTTTTGATCCATTCATCTGTTTGGGTTGTTTCCATATCTTGACTATTGTAAATAATGCTGCAGTAAAATAGGAGCAATGTCATTGTCTAACAGCAACCTCTGTTCAGTCCAGCTTCCTTCCTTTTCCTTTCATGGATGTTATTATACCCTAATGCACTTTTTTCATTCTTAACTCTATCTCTGTGTCTGCTCCCTGAGGAATCCATCCCACAACAAATGGAAAAAGGGAGATGAATTAATTTAGCAAGTAACAGCGGTGCTCTAGATTAGGTTGATAGCAGTGGAGATCTTGAAAAAAAGATTGCGGATATATTTCAAGGGTAGAATAAACAGCAATTGTGGGGCCTCCCCGGTGGCGCAGCGGTTGAGCGCTGGGTTGTGAAGCTGCCTGCAGCCTCTGCAGCGCCGGTTCGATCCCCGGCTGCTCCCCGGCCACCGGAGGAGGGTCCCACATGGCGCGCAGACCTCTCCTGCCGCCCGCTGCTCCCCTCAGCAGTGTACTTCGGTCCTTCTGCCTGCTCTGCTCCCTGCTCTGGCTCTGGTGAATTCTCTCACCCTCCCGCGCTTCTGACTGTACCCAGTGCTTGTATAAATAAATAAAATAAATAAATAAATCTTTAAAAAAAAAAATAAACAGCAATTGTAAAGTGTTGAATGTAGGAAGTGATAGATTGTAGTCAAGTTTGACTTCAAGTTTTTGTCTTGAAAAATCGCATGCATGGAGTCACTTCTCCTTCAAAAAGAACATGGTAAAAAAAGAGCAGACAAGAAGGAAACTTAGGAAAAAATGAAGAGTTCAGTAATACATGTTAAGTTGGATTTGTGTCTGAATTTCAGTGAGTGGTCAGAAGGTGATATGCATATGGAATTTATTAGGCTATTATGGTATTTAAGACATAGCATGGATGAACTCACCAAAGAATGAGAGTAAATAGAGGAGAGAAAAATACTTGCTTTAGGGTGCCAAAGTTTAGAGCTCAAACAAACTAGTAAAAGTCAGTTAAGAAATCTGAGAAGGTATATTTACTGAGTGATAAAAGTGAATAAAGTATATACTGGTGGCTAATTGAAGAAGGAAAGAAGAAAAAATCATCTGAGTCAAATGTTGCTGAAAGTTATAAATTAATCAAGACACATTACTACTGAGCTTGTAAGGATGTGTTTTATTGAGGTGGTGAAGAGTGAAGCCTGAGTGATGGGAGTTTAAGAGCACATGCTGGATATGAAAGTGAAGACAATGCAAACACACAGCATGGCTCTTTAGATAAATTTGGCAATAGCTGGAGGTAGTGGGTGTATTGTTAGAACAGGGGCTTATTTGTGTCATTATTTTAATAAGCACTTAAATATCCGTTACTATGTGCCAGACATTTTCTGTGTGCTCTACAAATATCTAATTTCATACTCATAACAATTCTAGGAGGGAGGCACTATTGTTTCTATTTTAGATGGAAATTTAAGGACAGAGATATTAAGTATATTGCCTGCATTCACACGGCAAGGAAGTGAACACAGTAATTAAAATCAATTGCCTTCTCCAGAATCTATCCTTTCTTCTCTGTTGCTATAATGCAGAGCATTTGTATGCTGTCATTCATGTACTGATAGAAATATTGGACTAAGGAAAATTTGATGATGCAAGTGAGAATGACAGAAAATTTTAGGGGAAAATACCTTGAACACATAGGAAGCACTCTAAATGCAGGATGTAGGAATTTAAGCTTAAATAGGAGCAGGGATAGTACATCCATTGTGACAGGACAGAGGCTAAATATTTGTGTGAAATGCAAGTATGGTTTTTACCTCTGGAACAGGGAGAATAGGGAAATTCTCTCATCATTGCTTCTATTTTCTAGTGAAGTCGGGTTTTCATTGAGAGTGAGAAAATGGGTAAAAATGATGGAGGATTGAAAGCTGAAGGTGTGAAATAGTGTTTTTATTTACATGGTCTGAGGATAAAATGAACAGAAAAATCCGAAAGGATTTCCTTGAAATGTTGAGCACTTACTTGATGCTGATGTCATAAAAATAAAGCAAGTAATATCAACACTTTATAGGTTTTTCCTATAGCCAATTCAATGACATACATATGGCTAAACTATGTGAAATATTTTATCAGGTTTCAAATTTTGCCATGTGGGTGTTATATTGGGAGATCAGGATGAAGGATTTGAGGTTTTAATGAAGGATCTTTGGGATGTTTGTTGATTTGAAAGAGAGAGGACATTATGGAGCTTATAGAAAGTGATGTGTGTAATTCAGTGGACCATTCTTAGTTTTTGCAAATTATTGATTAAGTTGCAAGTATCAGAAGGAGTGAACTAGACTTGAAGACAACGGCAGTGAAGCTTAGAAAAGAACAGATAAACCCACTTATAAAGTCTTCAAGGGTCATTGGAATCTCCTTCATTGCCATCAGTAGCAGTTATTCAATCTCAATAAACCAAAGGTCTATTAGTGACACTTATTATGTTTTACATTTAGCTAAGTTGTGGGAATGCTTTTCAGCATGTTCAAAATATGAATTTATTTTGCTACATGAATATATAGTACTTATTGGGGCTGGTGGTATGACTAATAAGCCATCATTTGTCTATATTTGATGTATAAAATTTAATATTGAAAAAATAACCATAATGATTATAGTTTTATCAAGCACCTAGAATATGTAAGCACCGTATCAAAACCATCAGTACAGTAGTTCATTTATACCTATCAATACTGCTATAAGGACTATATATCATTTTTTTTTAAATAAGCAAAGGAAGACATAGTGAGCCACAGAATAGTTTATTGGTGAGAACTCTGTTTGCATGGGATAGAAATCAAACTCACACATTGTCTCATGTAGTGGAGAAGCTAGGCAATGGTTGTCCAGCAGAGTTGAGTTTAAGCTCTTCAAAGAGGTCATATCATCCTTAATTCTCTTTTCTTTTCTCTCTTGCATTTATTACCAACATTACTCTTTGCCAAAACTTCCTCCTCCCAATCCTTTCCCACTGTGGCTTCATGTAGCTACAGACTCACATTCTTACAGCTTGTTGACATCAGTGGAAAGAGACAGTTTCTTTTCTAACATTAGTTAAACAGGTCTTAGGCTGACCTAATATCAGTGCTATCCCTGAGCTGATTGCTGGAACCATTGGGATGGAATTCACTAAGTATTGGTTCCACCTAAACTTCATGGAGTAAGAGTGGAGGAGGGATTGCTTCTTAAAGGAAATTTGAGATGTTCTTACTCTAAGAGAAGGAACTAGATGCAGAGTAGATCAAAAAATGAAAGTCTGTTATTATTATTGACTACCTTTAGTAAATCCATAAATTCATGTTTAAGTTCTAAGATCATCTAAACCAGTCTAAAGAAAAATTCTTGAAGGTCTTTCAAGATGAAGAGAGTCAAGAATATTTATATTCTTGGAGGTAGTTGATGGCTACATTCTAGCAAAATTGTCAAAATTTTGACTTTTTATAATTTTAAGTCATATCTGAGCATGTGCAAATTTGAAAGATTTTGCTCAGTTTGCTTTACCAAATTGTACTCCATTTTTGTTTAACTGCCACTTGCATTTTTATAATGTTACCACTGGAGGAAGAATTTTTCATATATTTTTGAATAAATAATTACTATAATTTTATGTAAGGAAGACTGTTCTCAAAGGTTAAATAATTCATTCCAAGATTCACATGGGCTGAGATGGAAATAAACTGTTTTGACTTCTTGTTTTTCTTGTTCTTCCTTATTCCTATTTTCCCTTCAGTTAGATTTTGTCTTGGGGAAAGTTGGAATTTGATTTACTAATGGAATATCAGAATGCCATTAGAAATCTGAACCAGGGTACAAAATACCTAGCCCTGTTTGACTCTACATAAATCTTTTAACATCAAAATGTATCTGAGAAAACTATAACATGCAGTTGCTACTATTTCAACTAATAGTTATCATATAGGATTGTTTTGGAAATTTTTAGTGGGGAATTTCATTTATGCAAGTCCTGATTATATTACAGTGAATTTCAATTTACATATCACTTCATTTCAAAAATAGTTCACTACTTCTTTCTTCATAGTTATGATCTACTTTGCACATTAGAAAAGTGACACTGAAGTTTACTGGTCATAACACTGTTAAAATGGTTTGAAATGTAGTGATACTGATGTCAAAAAAACTGCTCAGGGAGGTATCTATGTATCTATGTGTTAAACTGGGTGAAACCTGAGTTTAGGCAAATGAGAGCTTGTATTAAAAAATATTACTCAGCAATCAAAAAAGATAAACACATGCAATTTGCAGCAACATGGATGGCGCTGTAAGGGATCATGCTCAGCGAAATAAGCCAGAAAGAAAAAGAAAAATACCGGATGGTCTCACTCATAGCAGGAGTCTAGAAAACCTAAATAAGGGACTAGGAAAAAGAATAACTATAAGAAAGAAAAAATAAAAATCAACAAACAACTATGAACAGAGACACACTATGGGGGGTGAGGTGGGGAAAGGCGGGATTGGGGGCAAAATAAGGGGGTTGCATTGTATGGGGAATATAAAAATAAATTTTTTAAAAAATTAAAAAAAGTTGACCTTAAAAAGAAAATTTATGTAAAATATACAGCACCTGCATAGTCAGGCCATTGGTTTAAATGTGCAGTCCTCTAAAATACTATGACAAGGAATCTCGTGGATCTGTTTAATTTTTTTCCTTTTCAGTTCAAACATCATCAATATGCTACTACTAATCTATCTTGTATTCTCTTTGTCATACTTAAAATATCCTTAGTACTTAAAATCATATAGTACATGTATATGTGATTTTTCTTAATAATACATGTATAATCAGGTTAAAGTCTGTTGCAAAATCTGATGGAGTAAAATATGAATTTCATTTTTGCTTCATTTGTTTTTAACAGAGGAAGCAGGACCCATAGGATTGTAACTGATAGGGAATAGGAGCTTAATAAGTGTGCTTTTGGAAACAAGTAAATATGCAATCCAAAATACAGTTAAGCAAGTCTTTATTCTTTTTAAAATTTCACTTCTAGAAATTGTTTGGGTATGTTTGTAGTTAGAATATTTCAACTGTCAATTATACTTGAATAAAAATAATAAAATACAGTAGTACAAATTGAAGAGGGAAAAGCTGAATAATAAAAAGAGGAAAAGCAAGTAGATAACCATCTGCCTTGCTTGGTTTAGTTACGCTCCTGCAGAAGTCAGGGGACTTGCCTGGTTCTATTATTCTATGATCCTGTGAGAAAGAGCAACTGTTTTTATTAACTCCTTTGTATATATAATCAGTATTCAGTGACTCAGGAGGCTTAACGCTGAGATATCACAAAGAGAAAAAATAAACATGACTTTGATTTCTAAAATTTTTATTGGAGTCCTTATTGGCATTTCAAATCTAACAATCCTTCTTTAACTTACCACTTGGAACAACATCAGGGAGGAAAAGAGAACCTGTGCTTTGATCATTAAAATATAATATCTATATATATTGTGTTCTTACAGGATGGCATTATTTGATTTGATACTTTAAAAAAATACACTCAGGTAAAGTACAATCTTATCTCTTTATTTTAGCAATTTCATAATCCTGGGGCAAAAAACTCTCTTCATCCTTCCCTGCCCCTTCCCCCAACACTTCTAAGGGATGTAGAACTTCCAGTAACATGTTTGGTCACCAACTGCCAGAAATTGGAGTGCAACATTGTTTATATACAAATCTGATTAGTATTCTTTGGAGAGTATCCATTGGTTCAACTCTGTTGGAGAGCAGACAGGGAGGCCTAAAGTGAGACAATTCTTATGTTTCAAAGGCACAACCTCCTCTGGAAGCTATTTACTTTTTAATGAAGTGAACTATCAGAATGAGGAAGAATCTTTTACTTGTCTTATGTCTAATATACGTGGATAATTGATTTCCTGATGTGAAATTCATAATGTACTTTTGAAATCATTTTTTTTCTCCAAACTCTGTGCAAGGGTTTATTTTAGACTTTAAAAATATTATCATGTTATTGTCTCTATTTTAATTTAAATCGTGTTAAGATTTTTTTTCCTCCCCCTCTGGACATTCTGCTCCCACTGAGTTTATTATTTTATGTGCTTTTTGGCATCTAAGGAAAAGGCAGCTTAGTTAAATCATGGAATCCTTTTAGATTAGCGGTCCCATCCAATGAAAATTCTTTTCCAATTCCAAGAAAATAGCAAAACTTTAAGATTTCCTGTATCCTTAAAAACTATTCAGTCATAAGAATTGTGAAGGCATAGCAAAATTTTGTACTCACATTTGCAAACATAAACAAAAATAGCAATATTTTGATAGCCATATTTTGATGACAACCTTTCAGTTTGGTGAAATAGGCTGTTCTAATTAAGAATTTGGAGCTCTGGGAGAGAAACAAGCATTTATCCCCCTCTGTCATTGTTTAATTCAATAAATACTTGTTATCAACAATGTACTATGTCTGGTGTCATTTGCATGGTGAAGGATAGAATTAAACAATGTAGAATATACAGATATTGATTTATATGATGCACACCTGAAATATATTTAATGTTAAAATGCAAGGTTACTTCAATAAAATTTTTTTTCCTTTATATATTTTTTTACATCATTTTTCATTTTTGTACAATGTACGCATTTTCATTTTGGTTATAGTCACTGTAAATTTCCCACCACCCTTGTTTTGCTTCTACTCCCTTTTGGCCCCCCATAGTATGTTTGGTTTATAGTTGTCTGTTGATTTTGATTTTTACTTTATTATAATTAGTTTTTTTTTTCCTGATCCCTTATTTGGGCCTTCTACATTCCTACTAAAATACTATCCGGTGTTTTTCCCTTTCCTTCTGGCTTATTTCACTGCGTATGATCCCTTCCAGCTTCATCCATGTTGCTGCAAGTGGCATGAGTTTATCTTTTTGATGGCTGAGTAATATTTCATAGCGTATATGTACCCCATCTTCTTGGTCCAGTCATATATTTTTGGGCATTTGGGTAGTTTCCATAGCTTAGCTATTATAAATAGTGCTGCAATAAACAGGGGTGCGGTTGCCCATTTGAATTAATGTTTCTGTGTCCTTTGGGTAAATACCTAGGAGTGGAATTGCTGGATCATATGGAAGCTCTATCTTAGTAGGCTGAGGAATCTCCACACAGCTTTCCATGGTGGTTGGACCAGTTTGCCCTCCCACCAGCAGTGCAGGAGAGTGCCTTTTTCAACATATCCTTGCCAACATTTGTTGTTGCTAGTTTTACACCATTCTTACTGGTGTAAGATGGTATCTCATTGTGGTTTTGATTTGCATTTCCCTGATTACAAACGATGTTGAACATTTTTTTCATATGCTTTTTTGGCCATTTGCATTTCCTCTTTGGAGAAGTTTCTTTTTAGCTCTTCTGCCCATTTTTTTACTGGGTTATTTACTTTGTTTTTGTTGAGTCTCGAGCTCTTTGTTGATTTTTGTGATCAGTCTCTTATCATTGGTGTTATGTGCAAAAATTTTCTCCCAATCAGTGGGATATCTCTTTGTTTTGGGGTATCTCTCTTTTGTCTCTTTTGCTGTACAGAAGCTCTTCAATTTGATGTAGTCCCAGCTGTTGATCTTTGCCTTCACTATCACTGCTTTGGGCTATGTGTCTTTAAAGATGTTACTGAGGTGTATGTCACGTAGTGTTTTTGCCTATATTTTCTTCTGTATATTTTATGGTTTCAGTTCTTTTTTTCTTTTAAAGATTTATTTGTTTATGCATTCAAGAACTGGGGTACATGCCAGAGGTATGGGGGTGAGAGGATTCACCAGAGACAGAGTAGGGAACAGAATAGGCAGATTGACTGAAATACGCTGCTGAGGGGAGTAGTAGGTGAGTCAGGAGAGGTCTGCTGTACCATGTGGGTATCTCCCTGGCTGGGGTTCAAACTCATGCTGCAGTGGCTGCAGATAGCTTCATAGGTTGTGTCTTAACCCTTTGTGCCACCAGGAAGGCCCTGGTTTCAGTTTGTATGTCTAGTTCTTTAATCCATTTTGAGGTGATTTTTATGCATGGTGTGAGGAAGTAGTTAAGCTTCATTCTTTTGCATATAGTGGCCCAGTTTTCCCAGCACCATTTACTTTTATAAAAATTTTTTAAAAACAAAAAAAAAGACTCTAAAGTAAAGTATGAATAAACTGCATCTATGTTTTAAACCATTCATGTACATTAAGTGTGAAATATGATTGAATATAATGGCAGCCAAAGATTTATTTTTGTGCTTAAGATAGAATTTCCTAAAAGTGAACTTCATAAAGCAGTGTTTCTGCAATAATTTGATAAAAGTGATGTGTTATAAGCACATTGGGATCCATAGAATCTGTGATAATACCATACCACACTCAGCCTTTCAGCAGCTGTCTTACCACTTTCTATCTGTATGTGCTTTTTTGTTTTTTGGGCAATATTTTCATTGCCTAAAACAGCGGCTGACACTCAATGTTAAATGAGTGAATGAAGCAGCAAATTGCCATCATCAACTATAAATACTCATTAGAAAAATCTTCATTAGGAACCATTTGTATTTTGGATAGATGGTCTCTCTTGCCCAAAATTAAAGAATCAAATTGACAGGCAAACAATTGAGCTCGTAAGTACACCTTTCTACTTTAAAATTCAAAAATTGATGCTGTAGTGTCATGACTATGGTCTATGACCTTAAATGATATTTCAACTGAATTTTAATGGTAATATGCTTTCCATTTGTAATGTAAAAGTTTGTTTTGCCTTGATAGTTATATAAAGTTAGCATAAAACATTTTTAGTAGCTATGGCTCTTAAATGTTGTTTTCCCAAAAGGAATGAGAAAACTAACCTGTTTAGACTCACTGTTGGGAACCAGTGCAGATTGTAAAGTGCAAAGATGGACTAGCACAGTCTTTAGAAGTGTGAGAAGGGAGAAAATTCAATAAGCCATTTTACTGTTTACACACTGCTTTCTGAAAGACACTGGAAAGGACACAATTTTGTACTTTAGTTTTCAGAGGTTGCATAGAATGAGAGCAGCAAAAAGCATTTTTCCATATTGTTCTATTATGATTAGAAATATCAATTTGGAAATGGAGATTGAGGCATAACATGCAGAGTTTAAAAACCAAAGCACACATTAACAGTAGAGTGAAGAGTATATTTGAGCTCCAAGTTTGAGCCTGCCACATTTGTAGGCACCTGGAACTAACCTTCTAGGCTGATAAGCCTTTCCTTTTTTATTTTTAAAATTTTTTGGCATAGAGGAAACGGGGGTGTAGGCTAGAGGTGTGGTGGTGGGGTGTGCATAAGAGGATTCACCAGAGACAGAGTGGGGAGCAGAACAGGCAGATCAACTGAAATACACTGCTGAGGGGAGCAGCGGGTAAGGCAGAAGAGGTCTGCTGCGCCATATGTGGGTCAGCTCCCTGGCTAGGGCTCGAACTCAGGGCATAGTGGTTGAGACTTAACCCCTAGGCCACTGGGGAGGCCTTAATATTCCTTTCAATTTGAGAGAAGATAGGAAAGAATAATTGATGGTCATTTGGAGTTGCAGTGCACACCCAGATGCTAATTATTAGCCCTTTGCATTTGCAAACATTTTGCCTTTGCTTACTTGTCATTAAAATGTGATAAATTTGGACTTTTTATTTGAAAATCATTCCAAACTTACAGAAAAGTTCTAAGAACAGTACAAAACACTCCCATAAAATGTTTATGTATAGAAGTTTCACCTACTTTGACAGTGTTTTTTTGTAGCAAAAGGATCTAATCCAGAACAAATGTTGAATGCTTTAGTTCCCTTATATCTAGAACTGTTGCTCAGTCTTCTCTTGACCTTCATGATCTCATGATTGATGATTACAGGTTGATTATTCCATTGATTTTGACATTTTCTGATGTTTCCTTTTGTTAGATTCAAGTTATGAATGTCATAGTGGTGATTCTGTGCCTTTTTTACTGCATTCCAACAGATGGCACACAAGGTTACTTTATTCCATTACTGGTAATGTTAACTTCGATCATTTGAGTAAATAAGGTGATGGCTTCAAGATTTCTTTGCTGTAAAGCTGCTCTTCTCTTTTTTTATTAGCATGCATTTTGTGGGGAGATACTTTGACACTACATAAATAACCCACTCTTCATTCAGCTTTCTCCTGCTAGGTTTGCTGTTTCTTGTCTGAATTAATTATAATGATTATGGTTGACAAATAGTAATTTTCAAATTCTACCATTTCTTATAGATTTATTAGTTGTTATTTTACTGTATGAAAGATTTTACTATTTTTTCATTGTAGGCTTACAGATTCCTGTTTTATTCAGTAGGATATACTTTGTTGCTCTCACTGAGTCTCTCGATAGTAAATTATCTGAAATTTGGCGAGTAGAACACCCATCAAGCTGACTTTTGGTCTGATGTGGTTGCGTAGTCTTTGTGCATGCCCTTAATTTCTGGCATAACATATTCTAGGCTTATTCTATAATTTTCTTACCCTAGACTCAGAATTAGTTCTTTCATCAAAGGAATCCTGATAATTCTTAGAGATGACTATACTGAACATTGTAGGGATTTCATTCTTACTAGACTTCCTATGCCCAGAACTAGGGGATCTATAGCTACGTGTTACCTAGGTCTTCCCCTTTCATATTTAGAATTTCTTTCTCTGTCAGTGAGAAAGTTCAATTTATTTGTTTATTTGTTCAATTTTCCAATCCCAGAGGGCTGCTATCCCATTTGGAAGCATCTTTGCCTAAATCCCTGCCAGGAATTCCTTTTTCCTTGATTGGGACCATCTATCGGATCTTTGAGTTATTATGGAAGGAAATGAAGCAGAAGGGATTAAAGGAGACTATAAATTTTGAATGAGAAGAAAAGTAGATATATAGATTATTTTAAAAAGAGGGTAGATATATGATATTGACAACTTATCAGGGTACTGTAATGATGTTGATTAATAATATGACATATTAATAAAGTAAAAGAAAGGATTTCTTTTTAGTTTCCAATGTGTACCTTCAGCTACCTTATCCCTTAAAAACTAAAACTCTTTAGTAGCCATCATAGTTTCTTTGTTCTCCACACTTACTGTTTATGCTATTTTTCAGTCTCTGAAGGGGAAAAGAATGTGTACATGGATTTCTAGATTTCATCTAACTACTGAGAAATATGCTGTGCAATGTTTTGAAGGAAAAAAAACAAGCATTTTTAATTAAAAAAACATGAATAAATTAAAAATAAACTCTCAAAGGAGAAAAGAATCCAGAAACTCCCAATAGTTTGTGACTCTTAAAAGATGTTAAAAATGGAAATGTCCTGACATTCTTACTTTGAAAGATTGAGCTTAAAAATAAAAGTGACCTCGCAAACACACAGCTTGATTAGACACTGAACCATGACATTACAAAAACAAATAATCTGAGAACAAATAATTCTGAAAAGGATAAGAACAATGCCGAGGGACAATATTCTCCCAAGGAAAAAAATAATGATCGGGGCTAAATATATTTCACTGGGCTTGTATGATTAGATAATACTCTGAGAAGTTGGAATGGCATATTTAGTGAGTGTTCCAACTAAAAATGCACCATAACCTGAAAAACTTGCTTCTTTGATTTTCTCAACTATTATTCATCCTAACACTTAGAAACACAACACTTTTGACTTATAGGAACATTTTGCTTTCACAGTTTTCCATGGCCATTTATAAGTCTTGAATTTCTGGTTCTTATTTAAGAAAAAATAGTTTTAAAATATATAATGAGTTTCTCTGTTTGTTTTCCAGGATCTCTGCTCCTGATTTTTACCTCTGTCATGATGAAGATATACCACAGACTTGTTCCTGCACTGGCTGGTGAGTATCAAGTTTCCTTAATGAGCAAATTTATTCACTCATTAAAACAGTGGCTTTTTGAGCACCTACTGGGTACTATTGTTACGGTAGTTTGGATCTGGCTATTTGCTGCTCATAAGCCAAAACTCAGACAAAAGACTTGTAGAGGGAAGTCAGGTATAACCAGGAGCTAGCAAACCTGAGGACGTGACTTATGATCTCAAAGACTACCTTCCTGAATTGGGGAGAAGTGGAAACCTATATGGGGAGGTATTTAGGAAGGGGAGAGGCTAAAGTGTCTGTGTTAGCAGGATTTCAGAGAAATAGGCAGGGTTTTTGAGGAACTGCATTCACACCCTTTTCTTCCAAGTTTAGACTTGATCTGTCATTGCACTGGCAGGCATCCTTCTTACTGTGGTAATGAGGTTATAGTTTAGCCCTTTTGTTACTTTTATCTCCATCTTGGTTTTAGCTGATTTGCATGTTTTTCTGGTTTTGTCTGTACAAAAAGATAAACAGAAACAGAGCAAGGGAGGAACAGGGAAAGCATAAGGAACTTGCTGGTACTGGGCTGGTAACAAGTCCCTCCTCATTCCTGAGGGGCAGTGAGCAGAGCTCCACTTCCTGAAACAACTTCTTGCTGAATAAGAAAGAGGTTTGGGGGTGCAAAGAGGAACAGTCTTTCCCTAGTTAATTTGAGACATGACTGGTTGTCACAGGATGGTAATCCCAATTGCTCATACCCTTGAATTACAAATATTTAGAAGTTTTAATGTCCCCAGCTTTTTGGAAACAATGGGAACTAAGTAATTCAGGAGACAAGGGCCAAGTATCAAAAGATGTAAACATGTTTTAGTAACGGTGACCATCGGACCCAGTGAGGGTGCCAGCCATCCAAACCAATTAGGAAAGACAATGTTTATAACAGGAGCCCACAGTTCAGTTTTTTTCAGGATGCTCAGCCTCTGGGTAGCCCCTTCTCTCTCTGTGATTTTAGTTTATGACTTGTCTTGGAGCTCAGCTCAAGGTTGTTTCTCTTACTGCACCTATAAATACAAGCCTCATAGAGAAGTTAGATACATTCTTTTGTCTTTTGTGCTCTTTAGGGTAGCTTCAAGAGGTATATCTGGACTAGGTGAACAGTCACAGTCAGTGTGTCCCAAGAAGAATCCAGGTTTTAGCACTTAAATTTCCATGTTCTAGGAAACTCCTTAGTCCCCAGAAAACTGGAATTTCTGACGGAAATTCTATCCTTCTACAAAAAGCGAGATTTAAATATTTCAAATAAAAACCATACAAAATGTATGTTTCATGGTTAATATGTAAACCCTGAAAACAGATTATTTAAGTGAAATTAGCAATGTAGAGGGACTTGAACTTAATTGGTCTCTATAGTTAACTTCATTAATTCCCATGTTGACACATTCAGAATTATTATTTTTTTTATTATTTAAATATTTTATTTTATATAATTCTTACATCTTTTTTCATCTTTGCACAATGTATGCATTTTCATTTGGTTATATTCCCCATACAATTGCACCTCCCCCCTTATTTTGACTCTCTTCCTTTCCCCGCTGCTCCCTGCCCCTCTCCCCCGCCCAGTGTGTCTCTGGTTTATAGTTGCTTGTTGATTTTGATTTTTACTTTGTTTTGATTAGTCTTTTTCCTGGTCTCTTATTTAGGTTTTCTAAATTCCTGCTATGAGTGAGACCATCCGGTATTTTCCTTTTTCTTTCTGGCTTATTTCGCTGAGCATGATCCCTTGTAGCTCCATCCATGTTGCTGCAAACTGCATGTGTTTATCTTTTTTGATTGCTGAGTAATATTCCATTGACACATTCAGAATTAAATTTATGTGAAATTTCTCCACATGCTGCAAGATCCATATTGAACTCAATATGACCATAGATTCTTACCTAATAATTTCAGTCTTTACTTGACTCTTTATTCTGCTATCACTACTTATTGACTCAAAGTATAAGACATTCACACTATTTCAGGTTTGTTGGTTTATGCTTTTGACAAGTGCTTTTCTGAGTTCTTCCTGTATGATCTCATTGAATTCTCATAATAAATTGGAGGGACCTATGGTGTTAGCATTTTTCAGATGAAATCACTGACTCTAAGAGGTTTGGCTACTTGTTCTTGGTTGCCTTTCTAGTAAGAAGCAACAATTGAATGAGTATTTATTTAACTTCAGAATGCATGCTTTAACAATGACATCTACACTGTCTTCCACTGGTCACTGATTTTTTTTTTCAACTGTATTTATTGCCGGAGTCCAGCTCCTACCAGGGCCGGGTTTCCGCAAGGACGAGATGGCATTGGCGAAGTGGAGGGATGAGGGTAGGGGGAGATGAGGTAGATGAGGTAGTGAGGAGACACTGATTCTTGATCAGGGTGCAGACATCTCCCGCTGAGGTCTCATTGGGTCTTTATTTATACATCAGAAATTGTTATTTGATCATTACATCATGCAATCATGTGATTTTACTTTTACATTTTTTCAGAATTTATTAATGATCATTAACAGTGCACAGTCCTTTTTTTAATTTTCCCAGTCTATGATTAACTTGGTCACTTGGTTAACATTAACTTGGTTACATTATTTCCCTAGGTGATGTATGTTGTTCAGAAAATAGAAACAGGTGCTATACGCAAGTGATTTATACAGTCATGCTAGGTAACTAAAACAAAGCTAAGCAGACATTGTAAAATTGAGGGCAGCTTCCTGTTTTTTATGTAGAACCAAAGGGTCCCGGTACCATGGGAACAGTATGTGGTGTGTTTTTCTCAGACCATTTTGCCTCCCGGGGCACCTCAGGGCCTTCTCTAGTGGGGACTTTTATCATGCTCAGTTCCACCAATTCTATCAAGTGTGGCTTGTTAAAAAACTCAATGCTACTCATAGTAACTGAATTACAAATTGGAGGATGTGGAGAATTATTGGGAATTATTTGATTATCAATCATGTTGGAAGGTACATTTCTCAAACTACTGAAATGTGCATTACTGAAACTGGCATTGATGCCAACCCTCATTGTGTTATTCTAAAGCTTATAGAAAATTTCCATGGTTTCAATAACTGCCACAACAAATGAAAGGAAGTAGCAGGAGCCAGCTATGGAGTTTTCTGACTTTTCAGAAACTTCCCCCATGCCCGGACCTTGTCAGACAGCATGAGTAGTATGGCCCGCTCCAATTTATTATTATTTGCAGAGAGATAATAATGCCCTTGAGGGTAACTCATGTCTGCTCCAATAATTGTACACTGGAATCAGTGGCTCTCAACCCTGGAGAGCTTTTATAAATAGGATGCCCTGACTTTGCTCACAGAAATTCTGATTTGGTTCATTTGATATGGGTACTACCAATTAGTACATATTTTTTAAAATTTCAAGGTGATTCTTATAGACACATTTGATGAAGCACTGACTCAGAATATTAACTCAATGTCTCTCTAACCATGGGGTTAAGGACCATAGAGAAAAAGGAGCTGAGACTTGGGAAGTTGAGCAGGTTTAAAGGATCAGTTATCTGAGAAAATTTGTGAGAGTTGATTTGGTAGTCAAGCTAAATTAAGATATATATAGACACCAGGACTTAGGTAAGCTGCCAGGCAAAAATCAAATATCAATTTCCTTAGCCTAGTAGATATAGTCATAATTTTAATGCCTTAGTCAAAAAAATTAATAACCTGAAAACTAAGTTTTCATGCATGTGCATGTGTGTGTGATGGAAAATGTGCATTGAACAAATACCATTTGATTACATCAAGTTTTTTCTGAAGAATCATGATCTTTTCATATTGACACCAGTGCTATATTAATATCAGCTGTTTCCACATTTTATTTCCATTTCTTTTATTATTAACCATTAAAATAAAAATGTATGGAAGCATTAAAATAAAGCAATTTGTTAGCAAATCATCTGTTGTTCCCTTAAATTAGATCACTGTCCTAAATGAAATTGAATTCTAGCTGATGATGATGACTAGTACAAATCACATTCCTAACCTAGATTTCTAAAAATCCAAATCTGGTTTTGAACTCTTGCTGTGTGACAAATAAGTGACTACTAAGAAATAAATATTGGATTCTAAGTCTAGACACCTGGAAACTGGGAGCAAAATCAACATTCCAGACATTTATAGAGGTGATAGATAGGTATTGAAATGTATAGCAAGATAAATAGCCAGAAAGGTAACAGCTATAACCTCAAGACTTTTTATAACTTACACTCTCTGTCCTAAGGCAGTAGCATTTCTGGAGTTCTGGTAAAATAGGAGCTGATCCTTAGTTTAGCTAGTTTGATTGTCAGGTTGAGTGCTTAAGTGTTGCGGTCTAAGGGGCAAAGGAGGGAAGTGATTTTTGACAGCATAATGGATGACCCCAAATCCTTTTTGATTGAATTATGTCATTGTTAAATATAGGGCCATTATAGTCTCTTGAAACAATTAACTAACTTGCACTAAATTATCTGCATGACTGTTGATGTATAACAGTTCTTAGTAGCTAAAAAAAAAAAAAAAGCATAGTGAATTGTTTGAGTTTTCTTACTGGATTTGAAATGAACACATTGAAATGTGAGTTGAAAATACTTTTTAGCTAGGACTATATATATCATTTTATAGGAAAAACATAAACTCAGTGTTAAATCAGATGTGGTTCTTCAAAATAGCACCAATAGGGTAATAGAGTTGTTAAATTGGCCCCAACCACCAGCACATACATCTAAAAAAAAAAAAAATTGACAGGGAAACATATCTCACAGGAGTGTAGCCTAGACCATCTGTCAAAGGAGAATTGAAACCATATTTCCATTAGAGGTGGTCATTGATCATTGGTGAAGATTTCTGTAGACAAATTGCATAGACGATGTCATCTTCCACTATCTTATCTTACATGTACAGACCTCAGACATTCTTCAAGGAAAGGCAATTTGATGCTCAGAATTTGAGCAGGATTGTTAAAAATGTGATTCCAGGAAAAGAAATCTAAGACATCAGTTGGTGAAAAGTGTTTGGAGAAAAAGTGTTTGGAGAGGCTGCATGTTGCATTCAATTTCCAGTAAATCAGCTATAGTACTCTCTAAGACCAAAAGACCAGAAGTAGTTCTGATTAAAAAAAATAAGAATTGATTTATTTATTTGGTAGATAAGTGGAAAAGAGAGGAAAAAAAACTTACAAATTAATTAAGTGAAAAAATCAATGAAGAAAGATGAGATTTTTTTTTTTTTTGGTAGGGATCCTTAGAGATAAATATTAATTTATGAATAGAAATGCCTAGAATCATCTAAGATGTGAATAAGCATGCAGGTATTATATTAATTGCATTATTAAATGTGAATACTGATATTGACAGACAGAAAATGTAAGTATTTTTTATCAGAAAATAAAGTTACCTGATTATGCATAAGTTTTCAGGCAGTTGTGTGAAACAAATTACATAAATCCTAACACTCTTTATGTTTAAATCTTCTATATGTATAATATTACTGTCTATCTTAGTGTATGCATAGTGTTAGCATCACATAGGTTTGTACACAGACCAAATAAATAGCATTGATTATACTCATTATTAGCATATGATTATGAACATTATATTTATTTAACCCCAAGGGTAAAATATATTATCTCCCTGAGAAGATGCAAATTCCTTGGAGTGAATTATATACTTACCTTCCCTGAATATGTAGTCTTTCTTTTCTCCAACCACTCTTTCACCAACTGAGGGCTAGTGCATTTAACACAGTGTTTGCTTTGTATGTAGTTTTTACCCACACTTATTTAATAATCAGTAATATGATAAAAATGAAATATCCTAAAGAAGCATTAGCTATTTAATCATTCAATACATATAAAATATTAACATAATTAACCCCATTAATTCACTTTTTCTGCTATAGCCAATAACCTGAAGCCAATAATCTGAAGTAGATCTAAGGAGACTAGGCCACTCTTTGAAAGCAGTACACAAACACTCTTTTCTTTCTTTCACTGTCAGTGTCCAAAGGACATAAAGCACTTAACAAATGTTAGTTTTATTTGTCCTGACTAGTTGTCTGAAAAAATATTTGGAAAACATTCAATGCTTATATACCACTGTAAGCGAACTTCCAAGACAACACATAAGAAGAATAACTTATAACCTGAAAACAGTATAACTTGCTTGGTCCTACTCCTCCGTGAGTGGACATAAGGATGTTTTTTGGTGGATCTTTAGCCTGAATAACTATTAATTCACATCTCTATGTATAAGACCAACCAGGTCTGCGTGTGTTGAATAAGGCAGGTCCTAAGGGTGGAAGGATGAGGTCAGAAGAGGATGAAAAAGGAAGAGTTACAGCATCTCCTATAATGGCTGGCTTGGTGCCCTCTTTATATACTCCTAGGTTGTGATTGACAGGGTTTTAACTCTGTTACAAGTATTTTTAATCTTGGCCATACTAAGAAGAATCTTAGAGATAAGGGTTTCCTGATTGACTTTTCGTGATCAGTCTTGCTTGTGTATATTCATCATGTCTCTCTGCCTTAGTTAGGCACAATGTGTTAGCTTAGGGAAGAAGATAAGGAAAATGTATTTAGGGTCAAATACAATACTGATTCAGAAACACCTGCCTGATCATAACTGTGACCTGGAGTGCCAGTGTAGGAGTTTTCAAATTATTCAAAATCAAATACTTTAATTTGCGCTATTATTTTCAGGTCTCCTATAATAGGCACAGTTTCCTTATCCCATTCTCTGCCATTTTAGCTGTCTGCATGGACATGAAGAGCTTGAGTTTTCAAAATGTTCATGTTTACACAGTAAAAAAAAATCTATACAATCGCAATATCAAGTACTCTTTCACTGTATTTTCTAATATCAAGTAGTTTTTCCCCCCTCATTTGAGTATTTTTGAAATAGGCGAGCTAATCTTAAAATCATTAAAGAAGTGTCCAATACATATCCATCTTTCCTATATTTACATCAGTACAAACGTCAATAATTCTAAAAAAAATTGACAATATAATTTCTGTTGTTCCAAGACTTTACAATTATCTTCACACCTTAGTGTTTAATTGTAGATTTAAAGTTTGTCTTGATTGAGTTCAGCCGTTCTGTGGAATAAACTCAGAAACAGTTAATACTCCTCAAAATGCTTAAGTTTTCCAAAGAACACATTTATTATTATCTTAAAATTTCCTTTTTCACTCATTAACTTGTTTCTTAACTCCTATTACTGACTTTTAGATAAAATCTTATTTTTTTACACATCTTTCATACATACAATAATACAAGAATATCATTCTTAATGGCTGTTTGAAGCTTACGGATATATTTTACATGGAAATGGTTTTTCAGTTCTTATTGAGAATGACTTCCCTAGAGTTTTAATCAAATCTGACTCAAATAATAGAATCTCCCCAATGATAAGTTAATACAGTTAAGATTAGTGAAAGTCCATCTGCAGGAAATGTAATATGAATTTCATTTATGTTTTCATCCAGTACTTTATACAGAGTGGTTCCAAGATAATTTAAAGAGTCATGGATTTAAGTTTGTAACTAAACTGGAGTCATTCCCTTAGCTATTTTAAAACAAGAGTATTTCACTAATATTTTAGAACTTTCTTGAACACAGTTGTAAAGAAAGGAGATTTAGAAAAACAAAGATTTACTATTATTTCATTATTAAAAAAAGGCCATATCTACAGTATTTTCACACAGTCCTTCTAAACCACATTTCAGCGAATGAACAAAGACAAGACTGTCAAGGCATTTCTCTTTGGGAGAAGTCGGTTCCACTGCTCAGGCAAATGTATCAAGTTTTGAAAGACTAGATCCTGAGGATAGAATAATGCAATAAAACATGACTAAGAAGAGTCTTTTTCTCATGTTGTTATTAACATCCATCAAAAACCCAGAGTCTTTTTCCGTATACATTCAAATGGACTCCTTCCCATCACACAAAATTATTTATGACTTCATTCATGAAACAGACTTTTGATTTCACTGTCAATAGGTGGCAACACTATTTTTGCCAACCCAACCAACAAATCAGTCTTTTTTACATCTGATATAAAATACAGTTTCATTCAGTGAAGTCATTTATAGGTATAAAGGCAAGGGAAGAAAACTTAAAGTAGACAGGGGCTAACTATATTTAATCCACCATGTATATTGGGCCATCCCAATGGAATCAGATGTATTTCCCTCACTAAGCCTTCCTTCACCATTTTGAAAGGAGCTATGAAGTATGTGTATTATGAACTTTTGAACTGTCTGAATTTATTCTATCCACTGAAGTATTGCCTTGAAAATGCCTTTTCAGCTAGTGACATGACAGCTAAAGCTGTTATGCTCTGTATCATTCAGCTGGAAGGTATTACTCTAAGAATTACATTTACTAGCCTTAGCCCCGGTTCCCTGAAAATGGGTAAGCTGCTTGGTGAATAATTAATATTGGCGGAATCACTGTAAACCTTTGTAGATAGACTATCATAATCTGCTAGAGTGCATCCCAAGTACAAAGCAGCTTTGATTTAATTCATCATCCATTCTAGATTTGTTTTTCTTTTACTAGCCTGCCCTCTATGCACGACATCATATAAATAAAATTACTGTTTCTGGCTTGAATCATCACTAGTCTTGAGTTAGTGTTTGCATGAAAGGCTAATTTAAACAACAGGCAGGGCCACTGCCTTATATAGAAGACAGGAAGGAGCTCTACTCACGACCATCCTTGGCAGTAATGCAATGCTCAATTAGAATGAATCATATTCACATAATATGTAAAATATATCATACTTAGGTAAACAAAGAATTTGCTCTTAGAGAATCAAGAATGAAAGAAAGCTTCAAAGGTCATTAGCCTGTCCTCTGGCTTTCTGAGGACTACAATTAAAAAGTCCTCAAGAATTATCTGGCAAGTCCTTTAAATTATTCAGACAAGTAGGCACCACAGTCTCCTTCTGTAAGTCATTACTAGGTCTGCCAGGCTTTATACTCAGTAAGGTCTGCTTGCTATTTAACCCAGCCATGAAAATAGTCTCTGGCCCAAGAATAGTAGTCCTAGAATAAGATAGGCAGTGAATTTAATTTTAAAAATGGGCTGGAAATAAAACAATTTAGTTTCTTCTCCAGAATTTTTCCTTTTTTTTTTTTTGCTAATAATTCTTTCTAAAAAATCTCAGCCCATTAATCTAGTGAGACAGACTCTAATTTAATGTGGAACTGTGGCTGGACTAACTATGCTCTAGATCACAATGTATTCTCTGAAGAAGAGCACACAGGAAGTACCCAGCTCCTCCAATTCCCCAGATACAGCAAAATAATAACTTACATATACTGAGAACTTACTATGTATTAGGCATTGATTTAAGATCCCCCAAGGAATTAAATCCTCACAATATCATACAAGATGATTCTTTTCCTTTGACAAGCGAGAGAGTGAAGTTTTGAGGAGATCCATAACTTGCCAAGGTGACCTATTAGTCAGTGGCGAATTTGGGTCTAAACTTGGGCACTTAGGTGTGATGTCTTTAACCCCAACAAAGTTATAGCACTTGATAGTTAAAGATTACGTATTTCACAGATTTGGGTTAAAAAACAAAAATCACAGAATAAAGTGGAAAGATTGATAGTAAATACTAGGAGTTTGTGAGTGCTAATAAATTGCCAACATACTTTTGATAGAATTGTGAGAGGTCTTTTAATATGGTGGGAGGCCACTGGTAACTGTAGCTTGTCATTTATTTCAATTATCATATTTTTCTGAGCTATGTACTTAATTAAAATGGGCTATTTGAAGGGAAAGTTTGAAATATGATGATGATGAAGCTTTTGATGATTTTAAGGAGAAATATCCCAACAAATTTTACTTGAGTTTAATGATCCCTCTGCTCCCTAATGCCATCATTGTGTCACTTTACAATATTTCCAAATAATTAGGTTTGTCTATTTGTTTCTCAAATGAGCATTTTTTTCTTAATTTCTAAAAACTATGATTTCAAATCTTCTTAGTTTGCATTAAACCCCTGATCCTTCATCTTCCCTTTCAATTTTAGCAATGAATCTATCGCCTTCCAAATAAGAATATGATGATTTATAATGGCAACCTTCTCTACCACTGAAGAAAAACACACTCATCTTCTGTGATTTTCACTCTTCAACCTTTCTAAGAATAAGAATTCCTCTTATTTTCTTAGGAATCATGTACTATGAATTCCTCCATTTTTATTTCTTTCATTCCCCACTTTTTTTTCCCATCACATCAGTCTGAAAATAGGACTCTTTTATTCAAGACTTTTATTTATTTATGCAAACAAGAACTGGGGTACAGGCCAGAGGTGCGGGAGGGTGAGAGGATTCACCAGAGACAGAGTGGGGAACAGAACAGGCAGACTGACTGAAATACACTGCTGAGGGGAGCAGCGGGCGAGACAGGAGAGGTCTGCTATGCCATGTGGGTAGCTCCCGGGTGGACCAGAGCTCAGAGGCTGTGGACAGCTGCACATTCTGTGCCCAACCCCTTGTGTCTTGGGGAGGCCCTGAAAATAGGACTTTTTTAGGATAAAACTAAAGTAAGCAAAACAATACATTATTCTTTGACCTATTACTGTCTATATTCAGTCACCCCCCCAATTTCTACCTTTGCTCATTTTTTTGAAAGGTGTCTTATTTCTATTCTTAGCTTGTTAACCCCTGAATGCATTTACCTTTAAGTCTGATTTTTGTCCTCCAATGTTTCATTAATATTTCCATTGTCAAGTTGCCACTTCCATTTTAAAAAAAATGATTAGTTAACTTTTGACATTAGTTACTAGTGAAGACACTGCCCTTCCTGAAATACTCTATTCTGGATTTCCACAAAACCCCATTAACGTGGTTTGTTTCTTCTTTGCTTTTACCCAATTTCTATATATGTTCTTGCACTTAATGCAACTTTTATGTTCCATTCTCTTCTCTCTTGAGGAATAATAATTTCCCTGAAAAATTGCATCAAGCTTCATGACTATAAGTCCCAACAATATGCTAATGATTGCCTAAGAAATAATTTCAACAAGATTACTTTTCACGAATATCTGAACTGCCAATCCAACTTCTTATAGGACATTCCATCTAGTTAATTTATGTGACTTTTCAAATTGAACACAAAACAAAATAAATTCATAGCTTTCCTACTACTGTTATCTCTTCCTGTGTTTTCTACTTCAGTCCACGGAAAATCCTTCAGTCAGTTGCCCAGCCATAAACTTCAGTGTTATTCTTGACTTTCCTCTTCATCATCCCTCATATCCATGCAATCCCTGTGTCCTGGTTGTTTCATCCCCTACAAATCTTCAACCCAGTAAGATGTTCTCCATGGCTACTCAAGCTCAGGCTACCACCAACTCTCAGCATTCCAACAGCTGTATATTAGGTTGTTTCTAATTTTCAGTGTTGTCCCATCCAATTTTCTGGATTGCATCTTTTCAAAAGACAGACCCAATCATATCTTTTTTTTTTTTTTTTTTTGGTGGGACCCTCGCTGGTGGCCGGGGAACGAACCGGCGCTGCAGAGGCTGCGGGCAGCCTCGCAGCCCAGCACTCAACTGCTGCACCACCAGGGGAGGCCCCCTGATTCTACTTAACATTCTTCAGTGGCAACTCATTGTTCTTGCACTGATGTTCCAAATGTTAACAGAACATACAAAATATTCTTGTTGGAGCCCCTGCTCAGTTCTCCAGTCTTGTCTTATGCCAGACTGATTTTCTTGAACACACCATATTCCTTTGAATTTTGTGCTTTTTGTCCATTGTTTCTTTGAGTGTGCACACTCATTTCTCCATTTTTTTTTGGAGGGTTTCTTTTGCAGTTTTTTTAGATCAACTTTTCCTTGTGAAACTTGTCTTTAATTAAATCTGGGTTAGACATTGGGTATTTGGCATTATCCAAGCCTTCCCCAGTCACAGGGTTTTTGTTTTGCCATTTTAAAAGCACAAATGAAGGCAGAAAATTTATCTTGACTCTGTTATCAAATCAGGGTCTAGTACAGTTTTAGGCAATATGCATTAAAATTTACTTGTTGAATACAAAACTAAATAATAAAAGTGACTTCATTTTTAGATGATTATTATAGAAAATATGTATATATTACTTGATAGAATTGTCTTTAAAATTAATGATAATTTACAATATGACATGTGAATATGATCTGTAAGCATTTGAAACTCCCTATTATATACCATCTTAATTCATATGATCTTGTGATGCTAAATTTTAAATCTCTAAATTTAATAGAATAGATAAATTTAGATATATGCTAAATTTAAAAATTGTTTTTAGGGTTTTTTTTTTCTTTTTTGCATAGAAGTCATGGGTGTAGACCAGAGGTGCAGGGAGTGAGAGGATTCACCAGAGTCAGAGGGGAGATGAAACAGAAGAGATGGATTTACTGAAATACTCTGCTAAGGGAAACAGAAGATGATTCAGGAGAGATCTGCTGCTCCATGGGTGGGTTAGCTCCCTGACCAAGGATCAAACTCAGGCCTTAGTGGTGTTAGTGCTGAGACTTAACCCCTAGGCCACCAGGGAAGCCCCTCTTGGGAATTTTGAGAAGTCATTTAACTTTGGGTATTTGAACCATCTGTGAATGCGGCTGGGTTGCTCAGAGAAGGGCATGAAGGCAGCTGAGTGTCTAGCCATTCACTACTTTTCCCCAGGAGAACAAAATAATTTCTGGGCTTATTATTTTATCTGCTGAACTTAAAGTAAATTTTCAATATTCCAAAACTCCTGATGCCCTTTTGAGTCTTTGATATTATTTTGTTTGGATAAGATCTTTACTTCTTGTAAATCTGATAAGGTAATCTGATCCTATGTACAGCTTTGACACAATAATTATTTGACAGTTTTCTGTTAAGATTATAAAATATATGATTTTTATCAAGGTAGCTCTTATTTTCCATAGCAGAGCACTTTAAAAAACTTTAATTTTCCCCATTCAATTCTAAAATATTTGAAGGAAAATTCAAGCTCAGCCTTATAATCCATTACTAACCCTAACAATTTTACACTTCAAGCAGATTTAAGTTGCATTAGTAGATTTTATTTCAAAAAAACTTAACGTAATCTTTCAGAGAACAATGCTAAGGACAAAAATGGGTAGTTGCTGAACTGAGTATTTAGATAGGTATTTTCATTGGATTTTTATGAATAAAGACTCCATTACACAATGTACTTGGCCTTATAGTATCAGAAAGCTAAATATCCATTTGTTCCAAATGAACACTGGTGATATTAGCTGTTCTGAGAGTTCCGGAAATATGGTTATTTTATCTACCTTCTGAAGGGGACAATTGATATTTACTGCCTCAGAGGCTCTGATGAGTGCATGCAGGAAAGGGTGGAAGTGGGGAAGCTGGAGCCAGTTATGAGAACAAGATGTATTGCCATGTTTGTGGCGAAGGCAGATTGAACACAATGAGTCTCAGAAGATAGCATATAAATCAGGATATTCTGACATAATAATATCAGAGAGGACTTTTTAATGGAACTGATTTCACAGTCTCAGTGTGTCATAAAAAGTCTATTTGAAAAACTGCAATAATAATTAGACATCTGCCAAGATTTTAGTATCGACGTTTGCTGCAAGACTGAAAACTTTCCTGAAATCTGTTTTTTGAAGACATTTTCTCAGCTAATCACAGACTTTTTTTTTTTTTTATCAGAGTATCCTGTGTGAACCCTTTAAACTAAAAATATGAACACACTGGGAAGGAAGGGGGAATATGGCACCGTTCCCTTTTGGAATTGCTGCTCAGTTAAAGAAGCCAGGAGAGATTTCAGCTCTATCAAAATGCAGTTGCAATTTTAAAATAGCCAAATTACTATAAGTACTTCAAAATTCTTGTAGTGACAGTCACTACAATTTTTCTTTGTAACAGTCAGATTTGAATTTGAATCTCACAGAAATAACTTCTAAGAAATAAGCAGGAGTGGAAAGGAGCATATTTGCTCCATTCAACACAACAGCAAAATTTATGCTAAATGCATTAAGTTTTAAGAAGTGTGAAAATTCCATTTTGCTGCCATCCCACCAGCAGATATTTTTCATTCATTGCTTTTAAAAATGAATAAATTGGATTTTTCTGAATTACACTGAGGGAATGATTTCATGAATTAAGAGTCATCTGAAGGAAATTTTTTCTCTGCCCACTCACAAGCAATTACCATTTCATTTTGGCAACATATTTTGATTTGTTGTTTTGTGTGTGTGTATAAAATATTCAGTGATGGTTGAAGATGTGCCTTGTAGTAGTTTAAGAATATTCTGTGAGTTTACGAAGATTTCTTCAGCACCAACCAAAAAATATGAGTGAAGGATATGTGGAAAACAAGTGTGGTTTGGGCTACAAGTTTATCCTGGAGTGTTTCTTGAATGCGGTGCACCTGTTGAGCTCATACTCTTTTTTCTAAGATGATTATTTCAAAGAGAAGTGAGTCCTTCAAGGCTCTCAGAAAAAGAGGTCCCAGTAGGTGATTCAAACGAGAGAAGGGGGCCGGATGATGAGGGGCAGCTGCCAGTACTATCTCAGGATGCAGCATCAGCCAGAATGCAGGTTCAGTGGGGAGGAACCCTGTGTGAATTACTGATATGTAAATTCTCTCAATTTTAAATGTTGACCAGACAAAGGTTGACTGTAGATTTCATTCTTTCTTTTTTTTTTTTTTTTTTGGTTACTCAAGAGCTGCCAGTTTCTACATCTAATACAGGGAGTTAATATTCTGTATTATTCTATACTATTCTCCATCAATTTATATGGATACAGAGAGCAGTGTCTTCTTGGTCCTGGGTTCTATTTCTAGAAAACAAAATTTAATTGGCCTGTATTCTTGATGTAGTATCTTCATTGGATTGTATTGAATATTGTATGTTTGGTTTCCATGGAGAATTGATACATAAAGCAACATGATGAAGACTATACAGGATTATGCTACAAAACATTAGACATGGCCTACTAAGTGTTAAATATCACTATAAGAAAATTTAGTTTTGGATTTAATACTAGTAAAAAATGTCTTAAAGCAATTAACATTACATAATACATAATCTTCATTGAGAATGAACAAATAAAGAAATTGCTTTAAACATTTAGTCTCAATCAGGGTAATTATATGAGTCCAAGAGAGTGATCATTTACATCTTTCTCCATGTACAATTTTTTTTTTCTTAAAAGCTGTGGGTGTAAGTCCTTTAAATCATTCTTTGGAAGGTGAGCTATAATTTTATATAAAAATTTAAAAATATAGTTAGAATCTTATAGTATCTATAAAATGATGATACTTTATCAAAAATTTAGGGTATCTGAATAAGAACCTAAATAGTAATAAAACTGAAAATTGTCTAACTTTTCTTCACTAGTATACAATAATATATTAAGAGATGATAATAGGATAATGTTATAGCTCTGGAAAACACTTGTGGTTTAGCAAGTATATTTACTTCCAAAACCTAAAGGAGGGACCTCCCTGGTGGCACAGGGGTTAAAGACACAGTGCTATCAAGTTATCCCCAGTCATTGCAGCACACGTTCGATCCCTGGCCAGGGAGGTGACCTACAAGGCCCAGCAGACCTCTCCTGTCTTGCCTGCTATTCCCCTCAGCAGTGTATTTCAGTCAATCTGCCTGTTCTGTTTCCCACTCTGTCTCTGGTGAGTCCTCTCCCCTCTGTACTTCTGGCTTATACCCAGCTCTTGTATGCATAAATAAATAAGTCTTTAAAAAAAAAACTGAAAAAATATAAAACTGGTAATGGTATGTACCAGTAGAGAGGGTACATAAAGTACATGTATGTACAGTGATTTCACTCTGTGTTGTTATGTCTTGAATATGTCTTACTGGTTTTATATTTGTTATTTTCTTCTGTTCTTTTTTCTTCTTAATTTTAAAAATTTTCTTACATTGTTTTCATCTTTGCCAGTATTTGAGTTCTCCCTTCATGTGTAGTCCTACAACATCATCTGTGAACCATCAGCATGGCCCCTTGTGTTTGTCCCACCCCTGTTGTGACTGATCCCTCTCCCTCTCCCCATCCCTCCCTCTCCCCTGCTGAAAGCCTCAGATCTGTAGTTGCCTACAAGTTTTATTTTTTTTTTTAATTTTTATTTTTTAAAGATTATTTATTTATTTATACAAGCACTGGGTACAGTCAGAAGCATGGGAGGGTGAGAGAATTCATCAGAGCAGAACAGGCAGACTGAAGAAACACACTGCTGAGGGGAGCAGTGGGCACGGCAGGAGAGGTCTGTGCGCCATGTGGGACCCTCGCTGGCAGTTGGGGATCGAACAGGCGCTGCAGAGACTGTGGGCAGCTTCGCAGCCCAGTGCTCAACCTCTGCGCCACCGGGGAGGTTCTACAAGTTTTATTTATTTTTAACCCTTTGTTCAGTTTCCCTATAGTGCTCTTACAAGTGATATCATCTGATATTTTTCTTTTTCCCTCTGACTTATTTCACTGAGTGCAATCCTTCTAGCTCCATCCATGTTGCTGCAAGTGACATGAGTTTATCATTTTTGATTGCTGAGTAGTAGTCCATTGTGAATATATACCACATCTTCTTGATCCAGTCAACTATTTTTGGGTGATAAGATTTCCACTTCCTTTTTAAGCTAAATAGCCATTGCTTAGGAAAATTATATTTATTGTTAGGCTAAATTATAATGGGTATCTTTAGCCAGAAAATAAATCTGTCAGTGAAATTTTGTAATATTTAGATTGGTTAAAAGTTAACTTTCTCTTTTTATTTAAATTCACCAGGGTTGGGCTACAAGAGGGAGAGGGAGTCTGGGTGGGAACAAAGGGTGTGAGGGCCCAGTGGCCTAGGGTGAAGGACTATGGGTGCTTTGATGCTGGAAATGGAGTGGTAACATAAACCTGAGGCAGTATGAACCTACACTAAATTATGCAGTTTTGTAAAGCAATGTTACTGCAATCAAAATTCAATATAAAAAATACAATAAATTCACCAGATAAACTTTTCAATAGGGTGAAATATTTTTTGGGGGGGGCACAATAACTGTATATGATTAAAGGTAGACTTCAACTTTGTTTCTGAGAACAATTTCAACATCTTCATGTCCTTTGAACTCTAAGGATAATGCCAGGCACATTGTATGTTTTCTTTCTTTTTTTTTTTTTTTAAATTATTATACAAGAACCAGGGTACAGGCGAGATTCATGAGAGGGTGAGAGGATTTACCAGAGACAGAGCAGGGAACAGAACAGGCAGACTGATGAAATACACTGCTGAGGGGAGCAGCGGGCATGCCAGGAGAGGTCTACCTTGCCATGTGGGACCCTCGCCGGCAAGCTGGGATTGAACCGGCACTGCAGTGGCTGCAGACAGCTTCACAGCGTGGCACTCAACCGCCTGTGCCACCAAGGGAGGCCCATATTGTATGTTTTCTATAAAGCCTGTTGAACTCTATTCACAATACATTATATAAGAACACAGAGTTAGAAAACTGTTTTATGCATTACTATATACTGTTGATCTAAGTCTGACATCTTTTACTGAGAAACTTAATTATTTGAGATTAGAAGCAAAGTTTCCAGAATGGTTATTGAGTAACTGCATTCTTCAATATATTCATAAAGTTTAATGAAAATACTTCAGGTTGGTCTTGAAAAATATTAAGAAATCATGCATTTCCAAGTTTAAATTCAATTATATACATTTTAAATGCCTTATCTGTTGTTACTTACATTACATATGCTTCTGCTAGGATCACACTAGTTTTCATTGATTCCAGGAGGAACATTTCAGTGATTCAGATAAAATACTTTTCCTAGTAATCCTAAGTAAGCACAGTAAGATAGGGTTTCTTTCTTTTTTCTTTCTTTCTTTCTTTTTTTTTTTTTTTTTGGTCTAGAAGAGTCTTTCCATTCTCTATCTAAGGCTTTATTATCCCTGTCCTGAGTGAAATGGATTAAAAGATAGAGTTGCCGGCCTGCTTCCCTTCTCTCCTCCTCCAGTTCCTAATCTTCACAGTAGAAAAATGTACACAGGGAAAAAAGCCCAGCAGTTTTAAATTTCCATTATGTTATAGAATATTGCATTATAATTTTATATTTCTAAATAATGTCAAATTTGAGTTTCCCCAGGGAATTGGTGGAATGCATGTCAATTTATTTATCCCAAATGCATCTTGTAGCTGAGAACAGTTGAGAGGAAGACCCTCTCTTCAAAGAGTAGGTTGCATTGCTTTTTCATCATTTGTCTGGCTGCTGAGTCCTTCACTTCACACATTATTTGAAAAATATTGTACTCTCAATTCTGTATCAATTCCATGTTTCTCTGCCAAGTCTCATCAAGGCATCTGACATCTAACAAGCAGTTACATAATTATACAGAGTAATAGCTAATGAATACTTTTTATTTAGTTAAAGGACCATTTCTATGATAAAAATATGCTACTGTTTTCAGAAGGTAACATATGTTTGCATGGGAAAGGAATCAAATGCCTGGATTTATCATTGATTATTTGCTAATCTAAATTAAGAACTGGCTGGTGAGTTTCCAATTCATGGTTTATTTGGGGTTTTGTATTGTACAGGTCTACTATTTACAAACATATATTTGGTCTAGTCAGAATCATATTGAATATATTTGGTCTAGTCAAAATCACATTGTTCATTAAATGCACTAAGATGGTGGGGGAGGGGTGGTTTGGGGCTGGTGCCTTATAGTGGCCGTACCTAGTGGGGAGGATCCTAATGTTACCTCAACTGAAAAATTGTTCCTTGAAGAGCTGTATTTTCATGTCAGTTTTGCTATTTAATTACTGTATTTCAGACATTGAGGAAATAACTTGACTGCCATAAGTTTTGTTTCCTCAGCCATGCCAGCCTTCCTTCATGGACTCAATAGGAAATGCAAATGAGATGATGTACATCAAATTATTTTGTATTCTGAAAAAATGGTATATAGATGTCACAACAGGGCTTTTGCCACTGTTTATTTGATTCTCTAAGCATTCTGTGAGATAATTACAGCAAATTCATTCATTTATTCAACAAATAATTATTCAGCACCCACAGTATTTTAGGTCCTGATCATTCAACACTGATTAAATTAAACAGGGGCTCCCACTTTCCTGGAGCACCCATCCAAGTGCCAGAAATAGATCATATCTAGTTAAACCCAGTCCTAAGTGGAAATCATTTCAGTCACCTGTGTATATAATGATGAGAATAAAACAGGGTGATATGTTAGGGACTGATTAAGATACAAATTCAGATTGTTTTCCCATGAGGAATGAATATTAATTGTGATTTGAATTATGGAAAGTTACTAGAGGGAGTGGAATAAAAACATTTCAATAAAGGAAAGGTCTTTGAGCAATAGAAGGAAGACCTGTGGAGCTAAACATAGTAATCCAAGAGGATGATGGAAGAAAATCTTAGTTGTTACATCTCCTTGTGAAATCTTCCTTCCACCTTAGAGAAGCTAGGAATTATTCTTCTTGTTTATCATTGTATTCCTAGCATCCAGAACAACTTAACCCCTACTGGGGTTAAGAAAATGTTTGGATGAGATGGAAAAATTATGCAATAAGTTAAAGTATTGTCAGAGTCAGCTATATTCATCATTTTCAGAGTACTTAATCCTGTTTTATTTTACTACTAACTTCTGTAGGAGCAAGTGATTTCTAAAAGTTTTAAGAATATCTTCCATTTTCTAATATAATAAGACTATTAAGGGATATACATTTGTTAGTGAAATGCTTGAAGACAATAAAATTTATTATTAAAAAAAAAGGTAAAATCTTTATTCAATTAGAGAGAACTGTGAGATGATATTCATAGGGTTTGTGTGAATTAACACTTATTATTAAGAATAGTACTTTTAGCAGCTCTCCTGCCTGCCTGTATCTTTACAGGTGTCTCTTTCTTAAACCTACATATTCAGGGGCATCTCTTTCTGACCACTTGTGTCTGCAAGTGTCCTTTACTTTCCTTCCTTTTTCAATAAACCTGCCCTTTATTGAAAATGGGATATAAAAAAATGGGTACTTTTATATGTTATATAAATTAATTTACATAGCACCACTTAGTGACAGATAGACTCTTTCTTAAAACAAGGAGTTTAGACTCTTTTAAAACAAGAGTGAGTCACTCATTTCTAACGATAAAGCTGCAAGTTATTCATGTACATTTCAAACCTAGGTTTGCTGAATTTAGTAACATTCCTAGTTTTACACACTTGCCTATGCACATGGATAGACTTGAGAAGCTGACGTCTATTATTCTTCAAACAAATAGTTGGTGCTGAAATTTGAAAGAAATGTGGTGATATCCTACTAATATGTTTTGTTTTCTGGTTGCTACCATGCCATCAGTTTAATGCTAATTCTTTAATAATATACTCTAAAGTATAATTATATGATAAATTCATTACTTTTAATAATTACCTCTCAATTTTTTTTGCATTATAAGAAATATGAGTAAGTCAGTGAGATACAAAAATAAAAAGAAGCTATTTTTTATTAACCCCAACTATGTACTTAACAGTTTCCACTTCTGCAATAACTTCAGTTAGGGAGGATTTATTCACTCCAAAGACTATTGGAATATTGAAACTTGATTTTAAAGCCTAAGTCTTGAAAGTCAGAAATGACCGATATTTATGAAATATCTATGAAATATGATTAATATTAAAATTCTCATTAGGTTTTAGAAAATAAAGTGATAAAAGGCATATGTAGGAAATATTTTTAATGAAACATAACTGTTAATTTTCATGATAATGAGATTTATCAAATTATTATAGCATAATAACCAACTGGATATTTAAAGATTTTTAGGAAAAGTATTTAGAAAAATTTATTGTAACATTATTTAACAATATAGTAATAATCAGAATTATTCTAACTATTTTGACTAATAAAATTGCTATGAAAGAACTGGTATTTTGATACAGTATAATTTTCCCCCAAAAAAGTTCTGCTAAAAGTACAATCCTCCAAAACTGATGAATCACAAATAATGAAAAAGGAGGAAAGATGCATTTGAGACAGAGAAATTATACAGTAAACATCAAAGAGACTGAAGCACATTTTTGAATGGGAATTTTCCAGTTCATATTGCTGATTACACTTCAAGAGACAGCCACAGAGTAGTTCTTCTAATTTAAATTATAATCACAACTTAGATGCCATCTTCTTGATGATTTTGTTTAAAGTTAACTACAGGAGAGGAAGAAGAAAAGAATGGAGAATTTTCATAACATCTAGGAAAAGTTGTGTATAAAAGTTAGTAAAGACTGTCTTTAACTTTCTTTACAGCTAGGGTTTTCTGATTTTTGTATAATAAGGCCTACATGTTCTAGCCTCCATCATTACATCCACTGTTTAAGAAACACAGATTTTCATTTTTTCCCTCTCTAGGACAATTTATATGAGATGGAGTTTTTACTTGAACTAAGAAAGCTCATTGTCTATATTTTTGAGTTAAGCTGTCTCAGGTCTTTTTTGACTGGATCCTGTTCTGAAACTTACCAGCATTATCCCCTGTTCTATTTCATCTCGCCCCTTGTGTGTCTCTGTCTTAATTAACTTGAAATCAGTTACAGGCTAGAGATGTGGTATTAGACATAGAAATCCTCACTGACTGCTCAAATATACCTATCATTGTCCATTTGATTTGTTAACTTGACTGAGCATTGCAGAATTTTATTTCTGAGTGAGTTTGTGAGGGTGTATATGGGTGAGATTAGCATTTGAATAAATAGACTGAGTGAAGGAGATTGCCTTCCCAAAATCATATTAGCAACATCCAATCTGGTGAGAGCCTGAAAAAATAAAAAGGTGGGAGAAAGACAAATTTGCTTTCCTTCCTTGAGCTCAGATATCCATCATTTCCTGCCTTCCAACATTGGTGTTCTTGATTCTCAGGCCTTTGGATTCTGACAGGGACTTACATCTATAGTTTTCTTGGCTTTTAGGCCTTCAGATTTAGAATGAATTATACCAACAGCTTTCCTGGTTCACCAGCTTGCAGGTGACAAATTCTGAGACTTCTCAATCTCCATAATTTTATGAGTCAAATCATTGCTATAATCAATAAATATCTATCAGTCCGTCTATCTTGCAGAATTGGAAATAGATATACAGGAGTGTTTTTTATAGTACCTTCATTCTACAGATCAATAGATATAAAACAAACTCAAGACAAAAATAGTACAATGTTGTAAAGAAGTGATGAGATATGCATATTTATTACCTTCATTTTAAATATAAATGACCTGTCTATATATATATATATATTCTATATATTATATTAATATATGTATATTTGCTTTTTTAATAATTGCTTTGTTAAATACCCGCTGGCAAAGTCCCCTAAAATTTAACAACCTTCTCTCATAAATTGTTAGAAACTGGCTCTACCCTACCACACAATGGGGGAAGGACAGATAGTGGGAATATAAACTGAGAGGTTGTTGCCTAAATCTAGACTCAAAGTAATGAGAATGTGGACTGGCATGGTGACTGAACCATGGAAATGAAGGGAAACTGGAGATTATGCAAAAAAAAAAAAATAGAAGAAAGGATTGGGAAAGCTCTTAAGGGTTTTGAGGTCTTTTTGAAAGAAAGTACATTTGAAGAGATGGTGAAGTATACTCAAATGCAAAGGCAAGATCTGTTGGAGCTCTGTTGGGAGCCTGCTGCCCTAAAAGGAGCTGGAGTTTTTGGAGACTACCTGTTTACTCTGCATATAGAGTTCCAGGACTTTAGAAGTTCTGCAAACAGAATTGACTCCTGTTCTCTGAGGACATGCTGGCTTCTGTGCATGTTCCCTACTAGCCAGGAAAACTTGTTTTCAGCAGTCACTTATTCATCTGTATAAGCAAAAACACAATTGCATACTATTTTCTTGTTCCTTTGTTCATATCTGTAATAAAAGCTTGGGCTGCAAAAGCAAAAGGCAGAGCTGCTCTCGATGGCACTCTCCCAGCCTCCCCCCATTGCAAATTCATTTATTTTTTTTCCCAAAGATTTATTTATTTATGCATTCAAGAGCTGGGATACAGGCCAGAGATACAGGGGGGTGAGAGGATTCACCAGAGACAGAATGAGGAACAGAACAGGCAGATATTCTGAAGTACACTGCTGAGGGGAAAAGGGGGTAACAGGAGAGGTCTGCTGCGCCATGTGGATTGCTCTCTGGCTGGCCGGGGATTGAACTTGTGCTACAGAGGCTGTGGATTGCTTCATAGTGTGGTGCTTAACTCTTTGCGCCACCAGGGAGGCCCTGCAAATTCATTTAAACTATGAGTCTTTGTTAATGGCAGAGAACTTCATCCGCTGTCCTGTCTGTGGCAGAGCTCAGAGTAGTTGGAAAGTCCATTTGTTTTGGGTCATAGTGCCATTAAATTTCTAAGAGTTTTGGTAGAATGATAACATAATGTGTAAATAGGGAATTAGGTTAACCATTTTAACTACATTGTCAGTCAAGATTTTGAGAAGGAAGATGGTGGATGTAGATCAATCTATAATGCATATATTTTATTGAATTTTATTGAATTTTATTTGGGTATAACTAAGAAGGGAGCACCTCTGAGGCTCTCATGAGTACAGAGTCAGCCATTTGTCCAGGGAACTATGACTAGGGATGAATTTGACCCCATAACCATGTGGGATAAGGTGCTTTTCAGCCACTGTGTCTTCAAACACACCCATATTAAACTTGATGAGCACTACTTCTTGGAATTTTCTCACTGCCAAGGAGCTTCAACTTGACCCTGCAAAGCACATGTATTACATGCTTCTTGTTCTGCAGCTTGGTATGCATGAACCTGATGACTTGACTGATGTGGACACTGGTCACTGTGTCCTGGGGCTTCCCAGAGGCATCCTGTAGCCTAAGATTGAGGATACTATGAGGTCAGATTCATATAATCAACAAGCTGTATAGACTACCAAGGGAATTACTATTTGCAGCCAGTGCACACCAGAACCGATAGGGAAATCCATGGTTGACTTATGGCTGTAGTAGAAATATGCATATATTTTAAATGGAGGGGAGATTTGAATTTATTTTAAGGAAAAAAAGGAACAATTCAGTATAGAAAGCAGATGTTAAGGTTACTGAAATGGTGTAATTTGCTGTGTATTGAATCTAATTTTTCTATTAAGAGTTTAGGAGATAAAAATCAGTGCTAAAATGAGCTTTTCTCAATGTGATGTTGTATCATTTGAAAATGCAGTAACTAATAGGGACTTCTTATTAAAAAGGACATGATTAATGCTCAGAGATTGGAAAAGCTGTCCTAGGGAGTACAATTTTCCCATCTTCTCTCTTCTTAATACTTTGAAAATGTCTCTTATGGCTCACCAGGTTAACTTGGGCCCAATTAAATTTACTGGCTGTTAATTTATAATCTGTTCAGTATCACACTTTGTCATTCTTAAGAGAGTCTTGATATTTTAGCTGGTTTTGAGATTTCAGAGAAATGAAGAACTTAGAACTACAGACAGTTAATGGCTGAGACTTCAAAAACAAAATGAAATTTCTTTTGATACTCTATTGTTGAGGTGCCCCAGAGGCCCGGTATGTTGTGAGGTTGTCTGTCTTCTTTCAAAGACATGCTCCACCTCTTCCATGATTGGGCAAGAAAGTGACAGCAGGCATGTTGTAAATTTACAGGAGAAAAGAAGCACAGTGGTGTAAATTACATTACTTTGAAGTCTGTATCAATTGCTAATTCCTTTGAAAATCTAATTTTGCTCAATTTCTTCCATCATATACATACTGCTTTCAAGGAAAAGATGACATGGATCTAGAATATTAAAGTGTTCATAGTAGGATCCAATAAGTGAAATAATCAACTAAGTGTTCAAGGTTATAAGCCTCGTTTGAGACCATTGAATAATCCATGCCCAAATGGGTATCACTTTTGCACGCTATGAGGATGCGAGATACACTTCAGAGCCAGGGAATTATACAATTAGAGATTCATTTAGAATTTCTAGAAGAGATATTTCTAGAACTAGAAGGGAATTGGTTATTTAGCAATTAACATCAATAAATCACTGGATCAAGATATTTGTATAAACTTAGAGTTTGTTTTTCTTTTTAATGCAATGATTTTCATTAAAAAATGGTTTGGTGTACTTGTAATTGATATCTTTGTGATGAGTGTGATAAAAAGGAAAGGCAGCTGTGTTGATTTTTGATGTGGAAAAAAGAGGTAAAAGACAGTCTAGACTGTCAGAAATCTTACATGTATGTTATTTTTATGCTCTTTTCCAATTCTTGCTGTGTTTGATGGTATCTGTTTGATGGTATCTGTGAGAACACTTTGGAATTCAGTTGTTGAATATGGCAAACTACTCCTGGGGCCATGGATATCTGCATGATTTTTATGGAGCAGAGCTTACTACCAACCAGAATCTACTCAGATTAATTTAATAAATTAATTATTAGAATAAATTAATTTTTAGAGACATATTTTGAGGCTTTCTTCCCTCTTTCATCCTAGTTTATCTTTACTAATACAAGGGGATGGTGTACATTTTTTTAATGATTTATGTATTTATTAATTTTTTTATATTCCCCATACAATTGCAACCCCCTTATTTTGACCCCAGTCCCTCCTTCCCCCTCCCCTATAGTGTGTCTGGTTCATAGTTGTTTGTTGATTTTGATTTTTTCTTTCTTATAGTTATTCTTTTTCCTGGTCCCTTATTTAGGTTTTCTAGATTCCTGCTATGAGTGAGACCATCCGGTATTTTTCTTTTTCTTTCTGGCTTATTTTGTTGAGCACGATTCCTTCCAGCTCCATCCATGTTGCTGCAAATAGCATGTGTTTATCTTTTTTGATGCTGAGTAATATTCCATGGTGTATATGGACCACATCTTCTTGCTCCAGTCATCTATTTTAGGGCATTTCGGTTGTTTCCAAAGCTTAGCTATTGTAAATAGTGCTGCTACAAACATAGGGGTGCAGGTGCTCTTTGGAATTAATGTTTCTGTGTCCTTTGGGTTAATACCTAGGAGTGGAATTGCTGGATCATATAGAAGCTCTATGTTTAGTAGGTTGAGGAATCTCCACACAGCTTTCCATAGTGGTTGGACCAGTTTGCACTCCCACCAGTAGTGCAGGAGAGTTACTTTTTCTCCACATCCTCACCAACATTTGTTCTTGCTAGTTTTTTTAATATGTGCCATTCTCACTGGTGTGAGATGGTGGTGTACATTTTTTTTTTTTATTGTACTTCCTTTACACAGAGGAAGTCACTGGGTTTTGTCTCTCTAACTATGTTTGCTTAGTTTTGGCTAAGTTGGATTAAGATTCTAAGGATCCAGTTTAAAATTCTCAATTCAACAAAATCCCATGTATGGCTGATTGTATTTTTTCCAATTACTAAAATATTATATGCATTCCCACAAGCATCTTTAATACTTCCCCCATTGAAAGTAGGACTTAGGTAGTACAGGCAATTCTCCATGGTTCTTCTGGAACCTAGCCATCCTAGAGAAGAAAAACAGGCTAAGAGGACTACACAGCTGGCAAAATAGGTTATTTCTTACAGAAAAGGAAGGTGGACTCAAAGCAAAGCCAGGAGCCCAGAAGGTGGAAGTAGGAGCTTAGAAGGAAGAGTCAAGAAACAGATAGAACAAACCCTCAGGCAGTAAGACCTAATATTCATTTAATCTAGATACATTGTATGTTTAGAAACCTACAATGGAGCAGTGTTTTTATCTTTTTTTCCACCCCTTTTAAAGATGGGTATCTGCAGCAGTTTTCATGTGATATCCCACCAATTTATCTTCAGTGTGCATAAGGAGGATAGCTTTGTTTGCAGGTCTTCAGATTAAGAGAAATGGTACTGAAGGATGTGTATTAAAGTAATCACATTTAAAGAGCCCTTTCTATATGGGATAGTATATATATATATATATATATATATATATAGAGAGAGAGAGAGAGAGAGAGAGAGAGAGATGCTGAGGTGTGACTATGCACTCAAAACTTAAACAGTGTTGTAAACCAATACTACCTCAATAAAAAAAGAGCCTTAAATATTATTTATAAAGCACACTCCTTAACTTGCTCTGAAGCAATAATTAGATTAGATTGCAGATTTTGGAGGGGATCAAGAGCATATTTTGCATATGAAACTATATGAATTTTCAGGACCAGAGAACAATTGGAAATTGTATTTCTCAAAAAAACTACAAAATATACTTCCCTCTCTATTCCGTCTTTAGCAATGCTCCATTTTAAAATTAGAGGAAACTTTTGTGTGCACTTGTGTTTATTGCAGAAGTAATGCACGTCACTTCTGAGTTTAAATAGTAGACAAGAAATCTTCTGTCTGTTCCTCTTCGGATTATTGACTTGGAACTCAAGCAAAATTACCTAGCTGAAGTCTGAGCCTGTTGACTGAATTTCCTATCAGATCTATGTCTTAACAGCCTTCTTATGATTTCAGCTCCCAGACATTTTGTTATCTTCAGTCTTTGAGTTTTCCTAGCCAAGTACCAGACACTGTGGAGGTAAAAATCAAGTAAGCACGCCATTGTCCTGACTCTGCCATTTCTGAGTGACTGACTAAAGAATCTGTGGTTATAATAAAATGGTTGTTTACACCATTAAGCTTGGAGGTTTGCTTTGCAGCTATAGTAATGTCAATACCCCTTTTCCATTTGTAACTCAATTATTCTATAATAGACTGATTGCTGAGGTAATCAAAAGTGAAGACCTTAGAAATCAGAGCAAGTTCACTATCTTTTGATCTTACTTTAGTCATCTGTCTGCCCTTTCTGGATGACTAATTACCAAGACAGTCATCTTAATCACTTTACTCTTACCACTTCATCAATCAATCAGTTTGGTATGATTGCTTGACTGTCACAAGCATGTTCACCTGGAGTTTATAAATGTATGTGGCATATCCTTGATGAACTTGATGAACTCCACTTACCCAGGGTTTTAAAAGCACAAGACACACACCCATGGCATTATTAATCACATCTATCTCTATGTATTGATGTATTTTTCTATGCAAGTGTGTGTCTGTATTTGACTATGTGTCTGTCATCTAATGTTGACAGAAGAAGAGACAGAAGAGAGAGATCATTAAGTAGTAGAAGACGCATAGATGAAAACTTGTAGTTAAAAAAAATGGTGAGGAACCAGAAGAACTTATCTAGTTTGTAGCTGTGGCTTGAAGACATTCAAGGGCACAGAGAAACCTGGCAGAGGTAACACACATATTAGACAGAAGTAGAAAGTTAAATGTCCCTTTATTGACTTTCCTAACCTTGAGGTTTGTTGTGTAAAGTACTTTTTGAAAGAAGTAGGATTCACCCCAAATAAAAAATGTATACAAATAATTCTGTGTACTCTCTGAGATCCTCCAAACATATCTCTTCCTTTGAAAATGCACTAAAATAATGAGCATCTATCAGCATAGCAATGTTGATAGAGTGGGGGCGAGAGGAGCCCTGGACCTTGCATGACTGGCTCTGCCTCACCCCACAGTGAAAGATTTTTCTAGCTTTCAGAAATTTGATGGAACTGTACATTATATCAGCTATATAAATTGAGTCATATCTCATTTTTCTACTTGGTCTGTAACAGTGTAAAAAGTCATAAATTTGTTCTTTAGGTGGTAAATAAAAATAATGATAAATGACATTTCATGAAGAGACATTTACTATTGTATCAATGTTTTCCAGTGTCCTGAACAATTTTTTATGGTTTGTATGGGTTCCTCTGTAGAATAGAAATGTTTCCTTCCCTCTTTAGGAAATAAACCTGTTAATAGAGCAACTCTGCATTTTCTTGCTTTGCTATGAGCTCTGTGCATTTGGAGTGTGGTAACATATGGAGCAAAATACTGTCATGGAAATTGTTAATTCAAAACCCATACCTGAGTACAGATTACTAATTATGATCCTCCATAGAACTTAGTTTGTTGAAAGATAGGTAGGTCACCAGATGTGAGATCTGTTGTGTCTGTTGAACTGTCATCCAGACTTTTTTTCCTTCCAAATTCTAGTCATTGTCTAACGACTGGACATTATAAGCCATGCCTCATTTCATCTCCTTCTCTAGTGGGACTCCCTGCTTCAATTGAAACTGACTTAACTCAGAATATTTGTAAGACCCATTGAATTTGTACATGAGGGAGTGATTTGCAGGAATGCTGGAGGAACCTCTGAGAAAAGTGTCTTATACTCCAGGAAGACACAAGCTGCCTGGGCTTCTTCTGGGACAAAAAAAGGAGCCAAAATTGAGCATAGAATCAGCTATGACTTATTATCTAAAAGATCAGAAACTCATTTTCCAGTTAGCCACCTTTTACCTCACAGTGACATTTAGTGTGTTCTGGAGCTGGCAGGCATCAGACTATGAGAACTAGTTGGTAAAATTTTAGGGATTTGATGAGTTAGTTTCTAAACTGTGTGTAACTTGGAATTGACAAAGGTGGGAGGGGTTACGCCAAAGGACTTTGCACACAAATCTCCTTTTTTCTCCCCTTAGTAGGTTGTTAACGTTTACCAGAACACCCCTGGCTAGACTTACCCCTAATTGGCCTATCTGCCTTCATCTTTGAACTCCACTCAAAACTTAATTTATTACTACCACAGCAGTCATGCTTATAATTTTAAAATCAGATTGTCATTCCACTGCTTAAACCTATCAATAACTTCCCAGCATGTGAGAGCTTTTCACTTTATTAACTAAGTTGAAAATGCCTCCCAGAATTCCTTTCTCTATATAGTTCTGGGCTAGCATTGACTATAAAAGAAATCTGCATGAGACTTGGGAGGTGGATGTGATGCTCAGAAGGTCTATGTAGAGACAGTTACTGCTGCTACAGTCTGCTCAACTTTCCCTGTGGTTTTTTAACTTATTCTTGCTCATTTTCATAGTTCCAGTTTTTCCTTTCTCACTCCTACATAATGCTCATCTTTTTTCCTTAATCCAGTGTCAGGTAAAGAAGCAACAACTCTTTTTTTAAACATTTTTATTTAACATTTTTATTTATTTTTATTTTTTTAAAGATTTATTTATACAAGAACTGGGGTACAGGCCTGCTGCACAGGAGGGTGAGAGGATTCACCAGAGACAGAGCAGGGAACAGAACAGGCAGAAATACACTGCTGAGGGGAGCAGTGGGCGAGGCAGGAGAGGTCTGCCGCGCCATGTGGGACCCTCGCCAGCTGGCTGGGATCAAACCTGCACTGCAGAGGCTGCGGAGAGCTTCACAGGGTGGCATTCAACCGCCTGCGCCACCAGGGGAGGCCTGAAGCAACAACTGTTGATGGGCATTTGTTATTTATGCTCTGCTATTGCCACACTGGCCTCTTTTCTGATCTTGGAACACTTCCTTTTCTACTACTTTAGGGCCTTGTGTTGGCTTCTCCCTTTGCTCTGATTGACTGTTTCTTTTCTTGAGCTTTCAATTCTAGTGTCATCTTCCAAGAGAGAGTTTACTTGACCACCCAATTCACAGAGTTTGTTGAAGCCTATCATAATATTTTGCAAAGCCCTGATTACTCTATTTTCTTTTATTTATTTGATAGTTTATTATCTTTTTTAAAATGTTTTTTTAAAGATTTATTTATTCATGCACACAAATACAGGGGTACAGGCCAGAGGTGCGAGAGGGTGAGATTCACCAGAGACTAAGTGGGGAGCAGAACAGGCAGACTGAGTGAAATACACTGCTGAGGGGAGCAGTGGGGAGACAGGAGATGACTGCCGCGCCATGTGGGTAGCTCCCTGGCAGGCTGGGGATCGAACTCGTGCCGCAGAGCCTGTGGATCGTTTCACAGTGCAGTGCTTAACCCCTTGCGCCACCAGGGAGGTCCTAGTTTATTATGTTCTCCCAACAAATCTAAATACCATGGAAATACATATTTTTCTGGTCTGGCCAATAGTAGATACTCAATAAATATTTGTTCAGTGCATTAGATCTTTTCTTAAACCCCATTACCAAAAATAATGATCACTTTCCTGTGATTTTTTTAATCATATTTTTAATGCAAAGGAGGACTTTTATATCTTCAAAATGTTTCCCATTCTAAGGCTTCAGGAGTTTGTTCTAAGCTTTGGGTTCCCACAAAATTGGTGCTGGAAGCAAAAGATTATTGAATTAAATCTCAGCTAAGAACTATATCTTCTCCTAGCAGAGAGCACAGAATATTTCTTCATGATACATGTGAGAACAGTTGATCTAATAACTAAATTCAAACTATTACATAGTGCATATTAATATTTGTAAAGTTGATTTTTTAAACTATTTATTACATAGAAGAACTGGAGTGTAGGACAGAGGTGTGGGGATAGGGGTGAGAAGATTCATCAGAGACGTAAGTGGGGAGCAGAGCAGGTTCTACATTGCTAAGGGAAGCAGCAGGCAAAACTAGAGAGGTCAGCTGCACCAGATGTGGGTTAGCTCCCTGGCCAGGGATCGAACTCAGGTCTCAGCAGTGATAGCGCTGAGACTTAACCCCTAGGTCACCAGTGAGACCCTGAATAAAGATAATTATAAGTCACACCATTTCTCTTTTTTCTCTCAACTACTTTCATTCATCTCTTTCTACTCCACTTCTCCCAAATATTCATCAAGCCATTTTTATTAATATTGTACTTCCCCAAGAATTCAGATCATGAGAAATTACTTTCACTCTGTTTTCCATACAATGTAAAACAACAGTGCAGAATTTTTTAAGATGCATTGAACAAGTATTTATATTTACTGTTGGCCAGACCAGAAAAATTTATCTTATACTGAGAATCATGAATACCATGATTCTCTCTATTAGGAAAAGAATGTTTGTAAGCTGGGTTTTATTAGAAAGTCTTTGCTTGTGACTTCCAGCACCAAATTTTTGGGAATCCAGAGCTTAGAACAAACTCCTAAAATCTTAAAACATTTTGAAGATACAAAAGTCCCCTTCTCTATTAAAAATGTGATAATCAGAGTAAAAGTGATTATTATTTCTTGGGAGTGGGGTTTAAGAAAAGCTCTAATGTTCCATATGCATATTAAATTTGGGAAAGAAGTAGGATAACAGGAAGATGAATAGAAACACTTGAGCCCAATTCTCTAGCACACAAACTACTCTATGACTAACCTTGGTGAATGTGGTCATGAGAAAGCCTTGTTGAGAAACCCAGAATCCAGTATCTCCAAGAGCACCCTCCTAGATTTCCTATCTATGAGCCATTGCAGCCCCGAGAACTGGGTCAGAAATGATTGTAGTGCTTGATGCCTGGAAGTGAACTCACAGCAGGCTTGTTTCTGACAACTAGAAGTTATAGATCTACGTGAACATAAATATTTTAGCTGGGTAGATGACTTCGCACAACATATAGGATAACACAAAGCAACTCAGCAGAGACCATAAATGGCAGAAAGCCCTCTTGTGTTAAATTTAGAGATATCGCATATACAAATGGACAATGGCCAGACCATGTATAAAAGTAGAACTCTGACCCACAGCCTCCACAGCAACCAATGCAGGATGCCAAGCCACAACCTCTGTAGCAATCAGCCCTACAAGGTTCAGTCTTGGGTTAATAACTGCCAGCTTCCCTGTTTTGAAACCCCCTCCTACCCCACTGCCAACTTTGGAAGAAGCTAAGTGTGCATCTACATGTAACTAGTCACACAGGATGCTCCACTTCTAGTTTTCCTACCTCCAGGTTTCCCATGTCAACATCTAATCACGGCACAGCTGAAATCTTCCCTTTTTTTTCCCTTTAAAATTTTCCAACCCCCATCTACCTTTGAGTTCCTGAGAAATATAAGCAGTGATGACTGACTCCCTAGCTTTTGCAAGCCCTGAATAAATTGCCACTGCTTCGTCTTATTTGGGTGGTCTTTTTGATTTCCATAGTTTACACTCACTTCCTGGAGTATGAAATTGTATGTAGCCTAATTTTGAATTTAGATGCCAACCAGGAAAGACAAGAAGCGGCAGCAATGGGAGAACCCACATTGACTAAGAATTAACCTAGGGAAACTGAGTTTTAGCAAATGAGACTGAGTTTTTTACATTGGTAAGATTAAAATTTTTAAACTAGGCAGAGATGGGGAGTGAGGAGGAGTTGTGAGCAGTGATAGGTTTAGATAAAGAGAAATACATTTTATACTTTTAAAAATGTTCCAGTGATTATAAATGTATGGTCTTATAAAATAATATGCTGGAGGAAATATTAATTATATTGGACATTATTGTCTTTGTCATTTATACTAAGCAATGGAAGCATAGTATTCATTCACTTTTCATTAATTCATCAAAACACTTTTTGAGTCTTCACCAGCTTCTGCATACCAGGGAATACAGGAAAATTACATAAATGCCATAGGTACAATTCTGAAGGGCGCACTGTCTAGTAGTTTCTGTACAGATGTGACACAATAGCAAAGATGATCTGTGTTAATAGTATTATGTTAGAGGTTGCTATAGCTATTGGAAGAGATGGGGAGGTTCCTTTATGCATAAGTCCATAACAACTCTGCTCTTAAATTTCCGGCACACCCAATATTTAAAACTTTCAGAAAAACAACACTCTCATGAAACTGTCTCAATAGTTTCAATGCAATAGGGCATCTGAAACTGTTGATTACAAATATCAGAATAATTGAGCACTTACATTGTCAGTCAAGTCATCCCTTGATCTTTTTTGATAGTGAATTTAAAATGAAAAGCAATTTAAGTAGTTACGTTATTTCCTGAGTCTACAGTATTTAATCAGAGGTAGCAGTCTAAAATAATTAGGAAAAAGATATGGAATTTACATAAAAGCTGCAAAGGCAGATGTTTTTAATAAGCAATTTATTTCCTATAGTGCAATGAGAAATTTAAATTTAAGATTTGGAGACTGATACTCCTTTTCATCCCTAACTCAGGCTTGCTTCACCAGGTGCTGACGATTTTATTTTCTCTTTGGCTGGTTTCATGTCTTTCCCTGTGATGTCATTCTTTAGAATAAAAATTATGAAGAGCTAAGAGATGTCAGATTTCAATATAAGTATCATATTCTATAGAAATTGAGAAATAATGGTTAAAACGTTTATTCTGTATATATAAATGTGTTTCACCTGTATGAGTCCCTAATGTATGTCAGGCATTGTGCCAAATCCTCGGGGAATACAAGTGTGGCTACCCTAGCCCCTATTCTCAAGGAATTTATAGATATTTAAAACAGGAAAAAAATAGCAGCAGTTTTGTTAGATCTTTAATTTCTTTCACATTTTGCATACATTTCATTAGATGTTTTAGGACTGTTCACTTTTGATGACATTGTGAAAAGTTATTGTTTAAAATTTCATTTTATGTTTGCTTACTGTTAGTATAGAAATACAATAGCTTTTATGCAAAGACTTTGTTAAAATAACTTATTGGGGACGAGGGAAAGTTGGTGACTGGACAGGATCCTTTAGTCATTGCTTCCTTCAGGGACATCAAGGTGCGGGGTCTAGGAAAGATCATAATGATGTGCCTATAAAATACCATGCTTAAGTAATACTGTGTTTAAAAAATTGTTGAAAGTAGAGGGGGAACTGGAGTCAGAGGGATAGCACTAGAGCTAGTGATTTCAAGAACACAATATCGGTAATGCAGGCTCCAGGAAGCTGAAGTTGCAACATCATAAGCCACCTCTTAACGTTCATATCTCCATACCTTACTTTCCAAGAGAATCTCCAGCATGATGATGGTTAATACCTAAACTTCAGTTTTCCAAATGGGTACGATGTATTTCTGATTGGCGGAAGCATAATTACATCTACATTCCAGCCTGCAAGTTGAGATGAAAATACAATATTTTGCAATATAGAAGACAAGTGGAGGAAGGTGGAAAATATGCTATTAGATGTCACTGACCAATGGACAGTGCTTGGCGCTGTCTATTCCTTTGATTTCCCAACATTCATCCATATACACACCTTTATTCTAAGTTTTCCAGGCAGCAAAAGCAATAATCAATTACATCTAGCTAACAAAATGTACCTTTCTTTTGTATAAAGGAGGGTCATTTACCATTTCCCACATAGTATACACCAGTCATTGTATCTATCTCTGTACAAGTACTCTTTTCTCTTCTTGTAGTTTATTGCCTTCACTTGGTACCTTTAATGAAAGGAGTAAAATATAAAGTTAACTATCATCAACACAGCTAATGCAGTGTGTGTGTGTGTGTGTATGTGTGTATGTACATGGAAGAACATTTCCATATGAATAAAAATGGGAGTACTCTATCCTTTTTATAACTGATCATGAAGCTATAGTGGGGTTATCCAACTTCCTTCTCAAGACTCATTCCATGTCCCATTTATCATTAGCTAATACCTTACACACAGTTTCCATTATTTTCCTCATGTGGGAACACATGTCTGCATTCCTCAGGGATTTGAAGTCTTTTTGATCTGTGCTGGATTGCTGTAGTCTCCTGCTAACTTTTAATATTGGTCATGGCAAATTTAGGAGGTGTCACATATAAACTGCCCTTCCCTTCACCTCCCATATTGAGGCAGTAATATTCTTTCTTTATGATATTTAGAGTAAATCTCTCCAGGCACTAAAGTCATCTCTCCTTTATTTCGTTGTTAGTTTGTTGGCATGTGGACCCAAAAATGATTCGGCAGCAGTCTCAAATTCCAGTTCAGTGGAATAATTGTAGTGTCCCTAGGAGGTAGTTAGATTTCTGAAACCACAAAACCAGCGTGGAGTCCTGTGGACAAGAAACAAAATTGTTTGCTGACTTTTTTTGGGATACTACTGAGAAGCAATACTCTTATTTCTACCTCTTAGTACCCAACTCCATGTATTATTGATATGTCGATAATTCTATCATAAATTGTTAACTGATTCAGAGCAATTACAGCATGTAGGAAAAGATTCAACCACACAAGATTCTATCTCCTACTTTCTATAACTGATTCATTGATAAGATCTTGAGCTTCTTTGGGGTATTGGGTTATATGCTAACACTGAATCTCCAGGGCTTCAGCCTTTCAATATTTAATGAGTAGCATAGTCAAATGCAATATTTTGTAAAATGCCATAAAGGTGAATAAGACATTCATTTAGTGGGCTATTAATGGTGGCAAAAACATAGAAAGCAGGCTAGGGAAGTCTAAACCTAGCATAATTCTACTTAAGTGAAGACAAATTATTATGCTTTTTTCCCCTACCAAGCCTGAATATGTTGGTTTTGGTGTGTTATCTAGGGTACATCCTGATCATTAGTTTCAAAGCTCATATTATCAGTGTGGCTGCTCAGTAAGATGATAATAGTGTCTGAGGACTAAATTATGATGAAGTTCAAGACAGTAGATTTATTCCACAGGTAAGACAGTGAAGGGACTTATGAGCCTTTCTAGCAACCAGATTGTGGTATTCTATTCATTGGCATAGAAATTAAAAAAAAATTAGTCAAACCATTTTTTTTTATTTTAAAATGTTTAAATTTTTTTTTTAAATTTTATTGTTATATTCCCCATACAATTGCAGCCCCCCCATTCTGACCCCAATCCCTCCCCTCCCGCCCCCGCCCCCAAAAAAGTGTCTCTGGTTCATAGTTTTTTGTTGATTTTGATTTTCACTTTCTTATAGTTATTCATTTTCCTGGTCCCTTATTTAAGTTTTCTAGATTCCTGCTATGAGTGAGACCATCCGGTATTTTTCTTTTTCTTTTTGGCTTATTTCGCTGAGCATGATCCCTTCCAGCTGAGATGTAATTAACATGTAGCTTATTAGTTTCTGTGTATATTACAATGACTTGATAGTTATATTACAAAATGATCACCACAAAAAGTTTAAACTCTACCATTACATCATTACATGGTTACATGTTTTTTTCCTTGTGATAAGAAATTCTAAAAAATTTATTGAGGTAACATTGGTTTACATCATTATTTGTGTTTTAGAGGTATAGGGTAACCCCCTTCAGGTGTTGTTACTACATCACACCTACCACCAGAGCACCCACAGTCAATTTCCATAGTCCATTGTGCTCTCTACTCTGTTCTCACCCCTTCTGCTTTCCCTCTATTTGCCTAAGTGCTATACTGAGATTTCTAAGGTTTGTTAGTTTGGTTTTATCTGATTTTTTGTTTGGTTTCTCTATATTCCACATGTAAAGTGACATTTTCTCCTGAATTATTTCACTTACTATAATCCCCTCCAGTTCTATCCATGTTGTCACAAATGGCAAGAGATTATTGTGAGAAATTTTAAACTCCCCTTGAAACTCCCACCTGGTGACTACCAATCTGTTCTCTGTAACTATGAGATTTTTTTTTTTTTTTTTAGTTGCTTGTATGTGATCATATGTAGTGGCTAAACGAGTCTACATTCCCAACAAAAGTGTAAATGGGTTCCTTTTAACCACACCCTTGCCAACATTTGTTTTAGGTTTTTTTTTTTTTTTTTTTTTTTTATATGGGCCATTCTCACAAGTGTGAGGTGGTATCTCATTGTGTTTTTTTTTTTTTCTTTTCTTTTTTTTGCATTCCCCTGAAAATCAGTGATGAGCATTTTTTCATATATCTGTTGGCCATCTGCATGTCTTCTCTGGGTAAATGGCTATTTAGTACTTCTGCCCATTTTTTGACTGGGTTTATATTGTTTTTGTTAAATTGCATGAATTTTTTGTAGATCTTCAGTGTCAATCCCTTGTCAGATGTACAGTGTACATATATTTTCTCCCATTCAGTAGGGTGTCTCTGTTTCGGTTATTGTCACTTTGTACAGAAGCTTTATAGTTTGAGCTACTCCAAGTTGTTTATATTACCCTTTGTTTTCCTTACTGCTGGAGATCAGTCCTCAGATATTTCTGAAGTTTATGACATGGAGTATTTTGCCTATAGAGTATATTTTATGTTTTCAGGTCTTATAGCCACATCTTTTATCCATTTCAAGTAGATTTGTGTGTATGGTGTGAGACAGTGGTCTAGTTTCATTTGTTTTTTTTTGTATGTGGTTGTGCAATTTTCCTGGTACCATTTACTGCAGATGTTTTCCTTGTTTCACTGTGTATGTTCTGCTATTTTGTGGTAGATTAGTTGTCCATAAATGTTTTATTTCAGGGCTTTCTGTTCCTTTGGTCTATGTGTCTGTTTTGTTCCAGTACCATGTTGTTTTAATTATTATGGCTTTATAGTATAGTTTGAAGTCTGGAAGTGTGATATCCCCCTGTTTTTACACTTTTTAGGTAGGAGAGCTTTGGCTGTTTGGGTTTTTTTGTGGTTCCATATGAATTTCAGTAATATTCATTCCATTTCTTTAAAGAAAGCCTTTGAAATTTTTTATTGGGGTTGCATTAAATCTGCAAAGTGCCTTGGGTAGATGGGCATTTTGACAATGTTGATTCTTCCTATCCATGAGCAGGGAATAACTTTACATTTCTGTGTCTTCTATTTCTTTCAACAATGTTTTATAGTTTCCCCCTCTATAGGTCTTATTCCTCCTTTGTTAAGTTTATTCTCAGATAATTATTTTTGGTGAGTTTATAAATGAGATGACTTTCTTTACTTTTTTCTGCTCATCATTTTCATATAAAAGTCAATGTTTTTACTTTAACAATAACACAAGTTGTTTTTTTGTGTTGTCTTGCAATTTTTAGTTCTTCACTATTCATTACAGATTTTATAGCAAAATCAGTCTTTTAATTATCATCATTGATGGATTATTAGGCTAAAAGAAATGGAACTACCTGACCATTGTCTATTGTTTCTCAAAGTGACTTATATAACTATCACTTGGGCACATGTTAAAAATGCACCTTTCTCGATTGTTCCCCTCTGGTTTTGATTCACCCAACCATACTGGGACTTTAGGTAATCTGGATTGTTTTTTGAAATTTTGCCATTATTATGATTAGATAACTTTGGAAATACTAGTCTATTTTCTTCTTTCTTAGAATTGTTCTTTTTAAAGTGAAGGAGCATTTTTCAGATGTGATGAAGTCTTATAATTCTCATTTTAACTTTCTAATTCTTGAAATTATTGAGTTAGTTTTGCTATCAATGAAAATCAGTAGGTCTGATTTTATTCCTGCTTCTGCACTTAATATGAATTAAGGAAAATCATATAATTGGCTTCAATTTTATTTTATTTCTCAAACATTTGCTCTTATGTGATAAATGTTTATCAAAGGGAGGAATCAGGACAGATGATCTCTTAGGTCCTTTTTAAAGAGAAGATTATATTCGTAAAGTGTATTTTTTTCTATCCTTTGAGTCAGTTCTCAAGATATAATGGACTTTACCTTTCCTTGTAAATCAGCATGATATACCCATAACAAGCTCTTGGCTTTCAACCAGCAGTGTTATTTCAAAGATCCTCATGTCTGAATAGTCTATTAACCTTGAATGGCAATACGCCTGTATTTAGGTTAACTTTTGGGCTGTAAGTCCTTTGTATATCACAAAAATCACTGTGTAAATACAGTGATTTTAATAAATCAATATTTTGGTAAGGTTTTTTTGAGGGGGAGACTAGAAGTTTTCTCAGGTATAATCCAGTTACTGCCAATGAGAGAATAAAGGATATAAACTTGGGTTAATAGAATTTCACAGACCAGCTTTTGTTGTGCAGTATTTACATTATTTAAAATTTAAAAAAAACACTTCATCTACAATATTTGATGATCTTACAGGTAACAATTAAGGAATAATCAATATATGGCTTCTTCAAAAATTTTCTTTGCAAGAAGCAGTAATCTGGTATGTTTATCAGAAAATATATAATGCTTTTCGATTCTCAATTTAATTTTTTTTTTATTTCACAGTCTTTCCAGTGCAATTTTCAACAGGATTTTTTTTGTATGTTTTTAAAGTGAAGGAGCATATTTCAGATGTGATGAAGTCTTATAATTCTCATTTTAACTTTCTAGTTCTTGAAATTATTGATTTAGTTTTGCTATCAATGAAAATCAGTAGGTCTGATTTTCAGGATTTTTTTTTGTATCTAAATATGCTGGTAATATGAGATAAAACACAGATGCCCATTACCCCAAATACCAGTATTTAAAGAACTTATTTTCTGATGGAATAGTCAGGCAATAAATTAAAAAGGACACTAGTGCATTAGAAGTCATATAGCGTATTAGAGAGAAGCATAAGATAGAGTAGGGAGTGCTCAGAGATAGGTCTGTGGCAGTGTATGGTCTTCCTGGAAAAACTTCTGTAGCAACAACTTGAAAGATGTAAGGGTTTGAGCTACAGTGATATCTGTAGCAAGATTGTTCCTGGAAGTGTGAAAAGACAAGTGCAAAACCCTGAGGTTGGAGTTACATGGCAAGTTCTTAGAACTTCTAGGATTGCAGTGGGACTGAAGTAGGGAGAACAAGGGATGGTATAGGGTACGAGGTCAGAACACTAATGGGGTCAGATCATGTAGGATACTGCAGGTCTTTGTAAGGATTTCAAAATTTATTCTGAGGGACATGGATACTCACTGGAGGGTTTTATGCAGCTCTGGCAATAGCTTGCCTGTCAGTAAGATCGCTAGGGTTACTTTATTACTAGATCCCCTAGTGCTTCTTTGTCTTAGTGTCTGCCCATGTAGCTAGGTTGTGCATTTGTAAAATATACCACTCAATGACAAATTCCATAGGATAATTTGAGCCATATAATAATGATAAAGTCATTGGACATGAATAAATCAGATTTTTCACTTAGCATAAATTGAGTGTAATATACTCATGTTTATATATGTTTGAATTTATTTATTTTAATGAAATCTACTAGATCATCACTAATAAAAGTGTATGTTTTGTACTTATATTTTGCTTGTATTTGGTTACATTTGTGATTAGGGTATGAGAAGACAAAACAAGTGAAAATGCTTAAGCCTTTTTTCTTAAGTAAAACATTCATTTGGTATTATATATAATATTTTAAATATTAAATATTTTAGTAACTATCAGATTCAATTTAGCATATTTTTAACACAAGATGTCAGTAATACTAGATGCAATCAGTTAAATCAGGCTGATAAGAGATTTTTAAATCTTAAATGTTACCAGAAGTTTAACAAGATATTTTATCACACCCCTGGTATTTATACTAAGGATAAACTATTTTTCATTTAGAATTGAAGTTTTTCCTTAATGTAGGAAATATTGTAAAAACAACTTTCTTAATATCTTAGAAAGCATTTGCATGGGCGTATTAAATTTAACATAAACTACTGTATAAATTTTAAAATTTGTTAAGCAATAAAACTTTAATGTATTTTCTAACATGAAAAGCAAAATCTTATTTCTCTATAAAGCTTAGAATAAAGGATTTTTAGACTGTACAAAATGGAATCATTCCATTACCTGGTTTCTTTCATTTGTAGTAGGTAAATCATATATAGGTTTGAATAATGGGTCATTTAATTGGAAAAATATTTCTTTGTGAGACCAGGTCTTTATGAAACATTTTATCTACAAAAAATTTAGTATATGGCATTTTTAAATCTAGGGAAAGCAAACATCTAGGGAAATTTAGAAAGTTTGTAGTCTTCATTTCCACTATTTAGTTTTGCAGAATAATAGATTTTTTTATGCACAGTTTTATCCTATTGACATTAACCCCTTTTGTTTTCAGCTTAAATATTTTCATCCACTTGCATTCTAAAATTAGATATAGAGGAAGTGAATTTAGTAGAACCTGTCAGTAAGGTAAACTGATGAAATTACATTTATGTATGCATATATATAGTTTTCTAGGAATACATCTTGTTACACAAATATTGTGTGATTCCACCATATGTTGTTTTAAATGCAAAGCACATTTTCCTGTCTGATATTTCCTAATCTTACTACAACAAAGTCAAATGCTTCCAATTTTTATAGACTTCAGAGAATGTTGTTCAGAAACACCCAGTAATTTATTTCTTACATTATTTTGCAGTACAGCAAGATTACCTCACCATTGTTAACAGATGTTTTCATCTCCATAACAGTTTGCCGTGATTTCATCAAGCACATAGATACAAAGAGATGCAATAAGAAATGAATATTCTTTTCTCTCATAGCATTTATCACAATCAATACAGTATTGGAACAATGCTAGTTCTGCTGTGGTCCTTTGAGGCTCAAATTGTTTGTAGTGTAGCAGTGGTGCTATGAGCTGGTGCCAGGATATATTCATGGAAACACTTAACCATAATACTGCTTCAGTAGAGGCAGTAATGGTATAAACAGGGCAAAGGAAATACCAGGATTGCAACAGATGCAATTGATTATATGCCTTGGGGAATATTCCACTCATTTATTTTAAGTCCAGTCCATGTAAATCAAAAGACTGTGATGTTGTCAGTAAGACATATCACAGACCTCGTAATATGCTGTGACAGAACTCCTGGTTTCCTGACACAGCAGATCATGCCTTTGGACACGAGAAGCTGTCTGAAGCAGAGCTCTTGCACTGTCAACTGTAGAAATAATCTGACTTAAGCACCTGAGTCCCTACGAACTGTGATAGGGCTTATTAAAAAAAATAAAAGGTTATAGGGCTGCTTTAGGTAAAATTGACTTACATATTTGAAGTAGATCTTAAATGTCTGATGAAAGAAATGATTTTCAATGATAGTCTTAGTTGTCAGGCTACAATAAAGCAGTAAAAGAGGTGACTATGGAAAATAACTCTAAAGTCAGGATTTCAAATGATATGTTCTTCTGGGGAGATGCTTTCAGTACAGGAAAAGCTGTTTCACGTAGACCGAATGTCTTTTCCTTATTCCCTTTAGACCTTCAGTGGATATTTTCAGAGTAAAAAAATTTCACTTGCTTCTCAGAGTTCTAGGTTTGTGTGAGACTCGGAAAGCTATGTAATATTTTTCTGATAAGATACAGGGATAGTACAGAGATTAGGAAAACCATTTGCATTTCCTTTTATCTCTTATTAATTGAAAGATGCAGCATGCCCCACATTCACCTTGAAAGTATGAGAATGGCCAAGCGGTTCTTTGAGAACTGGATTTAAAGGGAATTGCTAAGTATTTTAATAGATGATGAAATTGAAAGTCTTTTAATTAATGCTAATGTATGGCCTTGCTCCTATGAAATTACACATTACATACACATTAATTATGATTAGCATTCCTTCAATGAATAGCAAGGGAAATCATAATGATTTGTTACTTATTCTATAATGCTGTCGCACAGCACAAGCTTTTGTAAAGAAGGGGCTTAACTTGCTCAATAGATAATAAAGGGATGCTAAATTCCATTATTATGACTCCGTTCACTTGATAGCTCATAAAATAAGCAAGCAGTGAATGTTTTCACTTCAACTCTGCTCCTTTAAAAAAGTCACAGTGAGACTATTTAAAATGTGACTTTGAAAAGAAACCTATTTTCTAAAAGTTGGAAAATGGAATGCAGTTCTGTTATTACTTGTGGACTACTTTAGATACAAAGACACAGCAGAAGCCCCTATTCGGCTTGCAACAACATGGAAATCGTAGAAATAAAAGTTTGAAACTGTGTTACTGATATTCTGTTAATAATATGCTCTGTGCACATGCAACAATATTGATATGTATGTTACCTCTTTATCAGCTGTTGTCTATAATTTCTGGCTGGCCAGAAATGTTATACACATATACACAAGATGAGATCAAACTTGGAGCGTGTGGGAAACAGGATTGTAGTCCTTTGATTAGGGAGACATCTCCCTTCTTGGTGTTGTACAAAGATCCCTCAAACTGAAGATGATCTTTAGCCTGTCGGTGCTGCACTACACACCTTGTTGGTCTCGGGGGTTCTAGGGGCAGGAAGGGACACAGAGCAGGTTATCTATGATCCTTCAGACAGGTAAAGGAGTGTCCTGGAGCCCTGGGTGGCTTTCTCAGGCTTTCATTAAGCTTTATATGTAGTGTGGCAAACAGGTATATGGCATGCAGGGGTGCTGGGGGCCAGGAGGCTGACAGGCCTCCAAGCCCCTGGCAAATCTTCACTCTGGGTTTCTCTGGCTTTCTCTTCTACCCTTCTCTCTCTCCTGCCTCTTCTCCTGCTTCTGCTTCTCTCAGTGACTACCGCTATATTCCTCCCATGGCCCACAGAAGTAAACAAGACAGCTTACAACAATGCAACAACTGCAGGTGCCCCATCAGCAGGGCAATCCTAAAGGTGGGAAGGCAGAAAAGCCTGAAAACCATTTATCCTACAGGGGTTAACATCTCTTGGGGGCTTATCTCAAATGTATGCATAAAAATCTTATTTTGTGCTCATAATTCCACATGGTAGGTCCAACCTCCCCAAATGTAGGACACAGCTGAATTTCTACCACATAACAGGGTGTTACAGGGACAGAAAATGGGTCCTGGTGTTCTCAGGATTCAATGAGTTCCATCAAACATGGTTGTGGGGACTCAGCATTTCCCCTGTATTTTTGCTTGTTCCTACTACTCTGTCAAAAATATTCTTGTTCTTTACCCTGTCATTAGGGTAAAGAATCCTTGAAATCTAGTTTCAAAACCCAAAAGTTGAGAAGAAAACCTGTAGGCAATTAATGATTTGAGCTTTGCAGTCATAAGCGTCCTCTGAGATAAAGGGGCAAAAAAGATCTGAATACCTTATGGGAATGTGGGAATGGGAAAAGAGATTGAGACAAGAACACAAATGAATGGCTCTATAGATTATTCTGCCTCATTTCGTGAAAATTCCACCTGGAGTTTTTAATGTGTCAGTACCCATCATTCTTTTTGGAAATATAGTGTCAAAAGAAGAAATGACACATACACCAAGGGGAAAGTGTGTGTTGGTTTAATCATTTCCAATCCAGGGATTTTGTGTCTGATTCAGAGAGAACCCTCAGTAGGCAAGTGAACAGGAGGTATAGGTTGTGCACATTTCCAGACGAGCTGCCCCTTTCAACAATCCTGATTTTATCAGCACGTTCATGGCTATGGAACCACTTACAAAATCTGGTAGATAGTAGTTCAACATCCCATTTCCATCATATTCAGATTTCTGTTAAAAAACAATCTTCCTTGGAGACAAACGTGGCTTCACAAAGCCTTTAAAACTTTGTTGCTTATTTGATCTGACTTTACATATACTGCCATTTACCACCATGGCATCATGTTCATAACACATTTTCACTCCTTAATATAAAAATATTCTAGGCACAGATTGAGGCTAGAAATAGGGGATTGGGATAAATGACTGCCTGAGGCTCCTGTCAGTTCAGTAGAGTTGTGCTAACAGTGGTGATAATAGCTGACACTTATGTGGTACTCATTATGTCACAGGATGTTCTAAGGGCTTCATAAATATTAACTATTTCAGCCTCTAAAAACTCAATAGAGCCACTATTATTGTTATCTTTATAGATAAGAGAACTAAGACAGAGACATTCTGTTATTATCCAAATACACATAACTGATAGGACATTAAGATTTGAACAGAGTAGTTTGAGTCCTGAATGGTTTCTTTTACAAAATATATTTTATTGGAGTCACATCAGGTATGCAACACTGTATATGATTTTAGGATCCATCACCACTCTCAGATGTGTTACCACATCACACCCCACGCTAAAGCACGCATGATCGTCCATAGAGTCTATTGGCTCTTTTCCCCACATTTGCTTCACACTTTCCACACTACTCCTCTTGTAGTCTTAGCTCTACAGTCAGATTTCTAGGGTTTGCTTGATTCAGTTTTGTTTTTCTGTTCCTTTTTCTTTTTATGTTGCACATGTGAGTGAAGTATCCTGTATTGGTTTTCCTCCTGATGTATTTTGCTTACTATAATAATCCCTCCAGTTCCATCTATGTTGTTGCAAATGGCAAGAGTTCATGTCTTCATGGTTGAGTAATAATTCATTCTGTATATATACATCATATCTTCTTAATCCATTCATCTGTATTATACTGCTATGTTGTTTCCATATGTCAAGTTTCTATAACTTGGCTATTGTAAATAGTGCTGCAATGTATTTAGGAATACTTATGGCCTTTTAATTAATGGTTTCACAATGTTCAGGTAGATACCTGGAAATGGAAATTCTGGATCATAGAATATTTTTATATTTTGAGGAATTTTTAATGTATTTTTAAAATATTTTGAGGAATCCTCATACTGTTTTCCATAGCATCTGGATCAGCCTACATTCCCATTAACAATGTATGAGGGTTCCACATTTGTTGTTTCTGGTTTTACTGACATAGGTCATTCTTACAAGTATGAGGTGGTATCTCATTGTGGTTTTGATTTGCATTTCTCTGATGATGAACGATGCTGGGCATTTTGTGCTGTTGGCCATCTGTATGTTTTCATTGGAAAAGTATCTATTTAGATCTGCCCAATTATTTTGGCTGAGTTGCTTTTGTTTTTGAATTGTATGAGGTTTTTGTAGATCGTCCATATTAACCACTTGTTTTAAGTGTGATGTGTAGATATTTTCAGTAGATGAGTTTATCAATTTAATGGTAGAATAGAAAGAAATCACACGGAATAATGCTATCATATGAGAATGAAATAACTATGAATAAACTTAACTAAGGGGAAGAAAGACCTATACCGTGAAAACTATAAGACATTGTTAAAAAAAAGACACAAAGAAATAGAAAGAGATTCCCATAGAATTGGAAGAATTAACATTGTTAAAATGGTAATATTACCCAAAGCAATATGCAGGTTTAATGTAATCACTATCAAAGTTCAATAGCTTCCTTTAAGGAAATAGAACAAAGGTTACTGAAACCTATAAACATACAAACATATGAAACCACAAAAGACATTAAATAGACAAAACCTCACAAAAATGAAGAGGGGTGGAGGTATCATGTTCCCAGATTATATTAATATATATAGACAAAGTGATAGTGATCAATATGGTATTGGAATAAAATAGACATGCAGAGGTTTTGAGCATTTCCATCTTCTCATAATTCTAGATAAAGGTAATGAAAACATTCTTATATTAATTTTCTTAAAACTCATTTTGCAAAATGATTCTGTGGGATAAATAAACACTTGCAAGTCTTTAAACTTTGTTAATTTCACTCATAGCTTTATATTCCCACAAATATTATACAGTTCATTTTATAGTATAAGCTCAGAAGCATCAAGTATTTCATTCAAATTTCTTTTTTTTTTTTATTAAGATTTTATTTATTTATTTATACAAGCACTGGGTACAGTCAGAAGCACAGGAGGGTGAGAGAATTCACCAGAGCCAGTGCGGGGAACAGAACAGGTAGACTGACAAAGAAATACACTGCTGAGAAGAGCAGCGGGTGCAGCAGGAGAGATCTGACTCGCCATGTGGGACTCTCGCCGGTGGCGGAGCGCTGCTGAGGCTGCCGGCAGCTTCGCAGCCCAGCGCTCAACCGCTGAGCCACCAGGGGAGGCCCTCGTTCAGATTTCTTTGTTGCTAGCAAGGGCAGAAGCTTTGATATTTGATGTTGACTTGCTTTAACTTCTTCTCTGAATATCTATTTTTCTTGACAGAGGAGGTATACATAGTTTTCTTATTGTTTTATAAGTATGATATCCACAGTAAGAATAAGCAACCTTTGACTTTTCCATATGATGTGAAGACTTGTTCCTAATGTGTTGTTTGTTTTTATTTTGCTAAAGATGATTTTTAAAAAGTTTAAATACATACAACTTTGTATTTTCTTTATATTTTTGTTAAGAATAGCTACCTTCATTTAAATATTGGAGAAATAATAAACTTACTATCTTCTCTAGTTCTTTTTGGTTTCATCTTTATTTTTTTGGCAGCATAGTTGATCTGGAACTTATTTAGGCAAAATAAGATACCATCTAGTTTGTGTATAATGACATTTTAATACATTGAAATCTCTCAATTATTTTTTTTTGTTTCTCACTGTTTTTATAGTTTTCTTCAAAAGAAGTCTACAAATTCTTTTAGTATTACCTTAGGGTATTATGTATATTGTGTGCTATTTTGAATAAAATCTATTGGTTTTCCAACCTTTTATTTTGTTCTGGAAAATAGGCAAGATATGAATTACATATATGCACACATACATACATGATTATATATAACCCCATATATATATATTTTTTATATATATATTTTTGCTTGTTGAAATCCCTAATTAATAGTTTTTCATTGTACTTGTGTAGGTTATAAAAAAGCTAGGTTTTATAAAAAGATTGTCATATCCATCTCAAAAACAGATTTTATCATCTTATTAAATGTCATTGTTTTGTTTTATAGTATATGTAGGATTTCTAAAACAATATTAAACAGTGATATAATAGGTACCATTTTCTTATTCTTTATTTTAATTATTCATTATTAATCAGAGTACTGAGTGTTGTTGAGATAATTTACTGAAAAATATTTAGTAAGTACCTAATTTGTGCCAGGTACTCTTGGAGACTAGAGAAAGAGGTAAAGAATTAGCAAGATAAAATTATTAAACTTTAATGATACAATAAATGTTAAAGATTCAAAAAAATACCCAGACACTGGAGTAAGATGTTTGGGTGCGCTAATTTTAGATAGTATTACCAGGAAAGAACTCACTGAAAAGAACATGACTAAAGGGTGTGAAGGGAGCAAGTCATGCTTATATCTGGGTAAAGATTATTCCTAGAAGAGGAAGCAGAAATATAAAGGCACAGAGGTAAGAGTTTGCATGGTACAATTGAAAAATAACGTGATTTTCAAATATCTGAAAGCTAATGAATACTCATGTAGCAATATGTGTCATAATAAGTGCTTTAGTTTTTTTATCCTAAGTAGGCAGGAAGTTGTTAATAAAGGTTCTTATAAGAACCTTGATTAAGAGCTTTTGTTTAATTAAGAAGGGATATTGCATCAACTTTCAAATGAAATATTTAATTAATAGAATTTTCATAAAAGGCTCAAGTATTTTCCCTATCTATCTTAGAGTCAAAATAAAAAGTGGAAGTGAACTTTAAGTGGATTATTTTAAATGAAAGATCTCTCACTACAATAAGGGCAGCCCACTCTGGGGAAAACAGCAGTACACTCACTTGTGAGATTTAAAGGCAATAACATATAAAATATTCAGACAACCTTTTAGTAAATAATAGTTAAAACCAAAAATGTCAATATAGTATAAGTAAAGTTATTTTAAATGTGTTATTTAACAAGTACATTATCATAAGAATATATACAGTATTTGTATGTAATTTAAATTTGACATTTAAAATGGAGCTAAACTTTATTAATCAAGGAATAAACATTACACCTTTAAATTTCCAGGCATGTAATGTTAGGATTTTTTTCAGTGGTTACTTTAGCCTCACAGCAAAACTGGCTCTGCTTGAGGATAAATCATAGGTACTTTATAAAAGAATCAATTTTATTTTTTAGAGCAACTTTACATTCATAGCAAAATTAGGTAGAATACAAAGATTTCCTCTATATCACCTGCCCCTCCCCATCCACAGTCTCCTCCATGATCAATATTTCTCACCAGAATAGTATTTTTGGTACAGCTGGTATATATTGACACCTCATTATTTGGATGCAAAGTCGATGGTTTATGTTAGGATTCCCTTTTGGTGTGGCAAATTGTATGGGTTTGGACAAGTATAAAAAAACCAAATCTATGATTAAAGCATCTTACAGAGTAGTTTTACTGTCCTAAAAATTCTCTGTACTGCACTATTGATCCCTCTCTCCTCACCAATTACTGGCAGCTACTGCTGTCTTTACTGTCTCCATAGTTTTCCAGAATATCTTATACATTTTACATCATTTTTGTTTTTACACAATGTATGCATTTTCAACTTGGTTATAGTCCCCATACAATTCCCAGCCCCCCCTTGTTTTGATCCTACTCCTTCCTCCTCCCACTGTAGTGTTCTCTGGTTTATAGTTGCTTATTGATTGTTTTTTACTTTATTATAATTAGGTTTTTTCCAAGTTGCAATCACACAGTCGGTAGCCTTTTTAGATTGTGTTCTTTCACTTACTAATATGTATTTCAGTTTCTCCATGTCTTAAAATGGTTTCATAGCCCATCTATCTTTGGAACTTGATTATAATTTATTGTTTGGATGTACCTCAATTTACTTGGTTATTCACCTATTAAAGATGGTTGGTTGCTTCCAAGTTTGGTCACAGATGAAGTTTCTATAAACTTTCCTGTACAGATTTGTGTTTGGTTGGTCATAAATTTTCAACTTCTTTGGGTGAATACTAAAAAGTGCTGTTGCTGGACCATATGGTTAGGGCATATTTACTTTTGTAAGAAACTGCCAAACTCTCTTCTAAAGTGTTAGTGCCATTATGCTTTCCTGCCAGCAAAGCAGAGCAGTTTCTGTTGTCCACATCTCTAGCATGTGGTGTTGTCATTGTTTTCAATTTTGGTTATCCCAATAGATGTATAGTGGTATCTATTGTTTTAATTGCATTTTTCCAAAGACACAACATGGATCATCTTTTCATGCTTATTTACTATATCCTTTTTGTTGAGGTGTCTCTTAAGTTCTTTGACTCACTTCTTAATTGGGTTGTTTGTTTTCTTATGGTTCATGTTAAAGAGTTATTTGTATATTTGGGATAAGAGGTTGTTATCAGATATGTCTTTTGGAAATATTTTCTCCAATTTCGTTCTTTTGACAGTGCCTTTTATAAAGCAGAAATTTTTAACTTTAATGAAGTCCAGCTAATTAATTCCTTCATGGTTCTTGCCTTTGGTGTTGTATCTGAAATGTCATTGTAAACCTAAGATCATCTGGACTTTCTCATGTTATCTTCCAGAAGTTTTATAACTTTGCCTTTTGCACTGAATAAATTATTGTGAAAAATGTGTGTGTTCACACTCTGTTTTTGTATTTTTGCATGTAGATGTGTAATTATCCAGCATTGTTTGTTAAAAAGTCTGTATTAACTTTCCTCTTTTGTCAAAGATCAGTTGGACTGTTTATCAGGGACTATTTCTGGGCTCTCTATTCTGTTTAATTCACCTGTTCGTTCTTTTTCCAGTGCCATGCTATCTTTATTATTATACCATTAAAATAACTCTGAAAATCAGATAGTGTCAGAACTCAATTGTACTTCTCTCTTTCAATATTGTGTTGACTATTTTGTGTAAAATATTAAAATGTGGACAGTGAATCTAGTTGTTAGCACTAAGGAATGTGTATGATATGTCGGGAATATACTGCCTCATCCTCATTATTTTCTGTTTGTTTTTTTTTTTTAATTTGCCTTTGCACTGTAATATATGGATCCAGAGGAGAGACTATCACAAGATTTTCTATTTCAAATACTTGAATTATGCTAAACTTTCTATGTCCCTTTTTTTTTTTTAATTTGCCTTTGCACTGTAATATATGGATCCATAGGAGAGACTATCACAAGATTTTCTATTTCAAATACTTGAATTATGCTAAACTTTCTATTGGAGATGATAAGACAGGAATGGTAACAGTAATAAAGGGAGCGGGGTGTGTGTACGTGTTTGACCAAATGGCATTTGGTTATTAAGCCATCTCTGCATTTGTTGTTTTCCCCTACAGATATATGGCTTTTCCATGCCATCTTCACAAAGAAACATTTAGGATTATTGGAATTATTGAGAATCAGGAAATTCACTTCTAGAATATCACATTAGCAGTTTTCTTGTATAGAAGAAAGTGGATCTTTCTTGTATAGCTAGTGGATCCTGAGTCAATCTGTTCACTTTCTGAAAGTCTGCCCTTGATTTGAATTTTCTTTTAAAATGTTTACCATTCAGGCACCCTGATGGCGTCACCTACCTTCTAGAATAGAATGAAGTAAAAATAAGACTTTTTATTAGCCGTTATGTGTCATAAAATATGATAAGGGCTGCCTACATCATCTGTTTTCTAATATGGGAGAGCTTTTACTGAAAGCTAGTTCAAGCTGAAAGTGGCTAGAAGACTTTATCTCTTAGTATCTTATCTCATACCAGATAAGCAGTGTCTTCAGTAATGCAGGTGGCTAGCAGTTTACCCACAAAGGAAAGAGCTCTGAGAAAAACAATGCTCTCTTGCCTAAAAGGATAAAGAAATGATTTTTTTCCATTTGCAAAAAAAAAAAAAGAGGATCAATAAGATTATCAAGAACAAGAGTAAATCAATAAAATTATATTAATAGTGAGCACATCAAATAGTAATTGTGTTTATTGTTAATTCAAGGTGACCAGTCCCATATTTGAGTCAGATTCTTGTTTCCTTAGAGGACATTCCTTAGAGGACGTTAAAACAAACCACGCTGCGTTTTAATATTAATGAAAGTTGGCATCATGTGAAATTCTGTTGCTCTATTTGTTTTTTGAATAATTTGGGGTTATTTTCCACATGACCACTTAAGATTGTGAACTTTACAGTATTATGTTAGACATTTTCTTTACAATTTGCTTCTATCAACCAAAACACTTTCCGAAATGTATTATTAATAAGGAAATTATAATGTGATATAACTAATCATTTATATTTCAATATAAATGAGTTTTAATTTTTCAAATTAGAGAATTATGTTTTCCCACTAAACCAGTGTGTGACAAAGTATGTAATAATAATTTTCCATCTGTTGACATTTGGAAATGTAAAATAACCTCTCTCATATCCTTAGAATTTTTTATGATAAAGAAATACTTTCATACATGATTTTTCATCTTGGACATTAAAATAATATTATTTCAACATTCAAGTTTTTATATATTTTAACAATGTCAATAAAATAGTAATACTGCCTTACCCTACAAAACACCTTTTTTTTAATGAGATCTGTGAAAGAGAACTTGATTTGCATATAAATTTCAGGAAATGAGAAAAAAAAAGGCTAGAGAACATTTAACATGATTGGAGGGCTCCAAATGAGCTGACATTTATTCTGCCGAGATAAATCAAAGGCGTAAGTTAATAACTCTCTAAATACACACAAAAAAGCTGCTTAGATGGTGATTTTCCCTTGTTTACCTAGTCTTCATCTTCTCACTTGTGTACTAAAGAAAGACATGAACTGCACTTACTGTTAAGGAAAGTCACATATATGGAAAATTTCTTTCCAGTAAGATAGCTCAAATGTTGACATAGGTTACCAGTGGTTGTTAGATTGTTGTGAATTCTTGATCCCTAAGGAATCACTAATTTTTTATAAACAACTCTGAATGGAATGATTTAGGCAATAGTGTTTGGTACTGAATCCCTAGAAGACAGGAAAGTGGTGTTTTTCCAATTTATGTTTCAGCAATTTAATTGAAGACAATGCAGAATACTGAAGGAAGTATAGATTCCTCTTCCCTAATTAAACATAAAGACAAGTAATAAATTTTTAACATTGTTATTTATTACAAAAGCTCCTCTGATACCATTTTTTAAAAAATTGTATTTGGTGCTAGTGGACTTCTATACCATGTTGCAAATAAATTTACTGGTGTATTTAATAGGTTGCATTGGGTTATATATTTTTCTTTCACTAGATGCTAATATTTTTGACAGTTGAAACTACTCATAGGTACCTACTTAAAAAAAAAACAAAAACAAATGGAAACATGGAAACTTGTACTCCCATGTTTATTGCAGTTCTATCTACTGCAGCTAAATTATGGAAACAGCCTAAGTACCCTAAAACTTTGGGTAGATCAAGAAGATGTGGTTTATATATACAGGTGGAATATTACTCTATAAAAGATAAACTCATTTCATTTGCAACATGTGTGGAATGAAAGGGCTTACACAAAGCCACAAGTAGATAAATACCAGAAAGTGTTACTTATATGTGGAATATAGAATAGACAAAGGGTCAAACAAAGACAAACTTTTAAACTAGCTTTTGAAAACTGACCATCTTCTGTTTTCCGAGTGGGGGAACTATGCTGAAAGCTCCAGCAGTGGGAGTGCTATAGTGAGTGCATCTGAGGGGAGAAAATCCCATATTTCCCTATATTGTCAGAACACTAGCAAGGATGTAAAGTAATGGTACTACAATAGCAATTAAAAAAAGTAAATACTTAAACAAAAGAACATCCTCTGATGAATTTTCCCTAATTTTCTTGCTTTTTAGTTTCCAGATGTTTAGTTTCTTGCTTTAGTTTCTGAAGAAAGATCTCTTTTTTGGAGATCCCTATTTTAATTTAACCTAATGAAGGTATTTCATTTTAGCTGAAAGCATCCCCATACTTTCAATGTTTCTCTGCTCTAAAATTTATGGAAATTTTCTGTTGGTAGGGAGGAGGAAAAAACTTCCATTATAATAAAAATAGCTACCATTCTTTGTTGCCCCAGAGGCATTACTTTAGGTATATTATTTAATTTTTTCTCTGTTTTTAAATTCACTTATAAAGATAAGGAAACTGAATTACCAGATGTTTGAAGAAATTGATTAATGTGACTCTTGAAGTAACAGGAAGAACTAGGGGACTGAAGTTAGTTTGAATTTGTATCTTTGGGCCTATCTTCGAGAATATATGCTTTCGTGTGCAATTTTTTTAATTCATATTTATCTGTGTCACAGATTTTATTTTTGTTTCAATCCACAGTAAAAGTTTAGATGACCGGGCCTCCCCTGGTGGCGCAGTGCTTGAGCGCTGGGCTGTGATGCTGCCCGCAACCTCTGCAGCACCGGTTCATTCCAGAGCGTCATACACACACACTCTCTCTCTCTCTCTCTCTCTCTCTCTCTCTGTCTCTCTCTCTCTCTTCAGATGACCCAGTTGTGGGCATATCTATTAGACTCCTTTCTACAATGTATCGTAATTGTTCAAAAAGTTTGTCTTTGTGAGCAAAGTTTTGGATCTTCTGTCTTTATATTCCCAACATCTGTAAGGATCTTGATAGTTAGAAAATAATAAATAGGTTAAGTATTGAAAAAATAAGGGTTTGCTTAGCAAGCTTCAGACTTCATTTTTGCCCTAACCTTCCCTTCCATCCTAAGCTTTAGAAATAATTTCCTAAAAGTAAAAATATCCCAGCAGCATGTACTGTGGGTAACAATCCTCACTTTTTTTTTTAAAGATTTTTTATTTATGCATACAAGAACTGGGGTACAGGCCAGAGGTATGGGGGCTGGTGAGAGGATTCACCAGAGACAAAGCAGGGAACAGAGCAGGCAGACTGAAATACACTGCTGAGAGGAGCAGCAGGCGAGACGGGAGAGGTCTGCTGTGCTATGTGTGTCACCTCCCTGGCCAGGGATTGAACTTGTGCTGCAGTGGCTGTGGGTGGCTTCATAGTGCTATATTGTTTTAACCCTTTACACCACCAGGGAGGCCCCACAATCCTCACTTCCTTTTTTGTACTTTATCTTGGTGTCAGGATGTTTTGTGTTTCAGGGGAGTATGAGACAGAGAAGGAATCTGTCAAGGTAATTCAATTCCCTTGTCAGTGATTGAGTTAGGAGTATGCATGTGACAAAATGCAAAACAAGAGGAAATCTGTTGGGATTTTACTGGAAGAGTTATTCTTGTCTTTAAAATGCCAAACAAGGAAAGGAATTGTGTTTTCTGCCATTTCATGATGGTGAGGAAATGATGATTGGAGCTGCTTCAAACATTTTAAAGACACAAAACCAAAATAATGAGAATGGCACAGCAGGAAGATGGAAGAACTTGACAACATTGTAGTTGACTGAATTAATAGTCTTTGAAATTTTCTAATCCCTTCTATCTGGATAGATGATTTGATGAGAGCAGTTACCTTATCTGCCATTTGTTCACCTAGGTGTGTTATAATTTTTTTCCATATAATCAAATGTGGGCACAGCTGTGGCAGAAAAGATTCCTTCCCCTAACTTTTATAGCAGGCAGGGAGGAGTCAGCTTATAACAGATTGGTTTCTTCATACAGGTCCAGAACACATTTTATTTTATTATTTTTAAAAAAGATTTATTCATGCATACAAGAATTGGGGTATAGATTAGAGATTTAGGGGTGAGAGGATTCACCAGAGACAGAGTGGGGAGCAGAATACGTGGATTTACTGAAATACAATGCTAAAGGGGAGCAGTAGGGAGGCGAGAGGTCTGCTGCTCCATATGTGGGTCAGCTCTCTGGCTGGGGGATCAAACTCAGGCCTCAGTGGTGATAGCGTGATAGCACTGAGAGTTAACCCCTGTACCACCACCAGGGAATCCCCAGAACACATTTTAAAAAAGTACTCACCCTCCTTTGCTAGGACAAAATAGTGACACAAAATCTCTGGTTTGTTAATAAAATTTAACCGGTTTCCCCCAAACAGTACATATTTGTATAGATTTATTATAAATTTTGGAGATTAAATTATGTATAGCACACAATTTACAAGTAATAATAAAATAGTCAGTACTCTATTCTAAATTCCATATAGCCAATTGAATCTCACCAATCAGCCAATAAATTCTTCTTTCATATTTTACCAAATTTGATTATCCATAGAGAAAGTATCATTACATCTGAGTGACTTTCCAATAAGATCAATAGTTGATGTTTTCATTTGTGTCAAGAATAAGAAAAAATGTCCAATATAATGTTATACTATAATGTTACTTCAATAAGGAAAGAAATAAGACAAAATAAAACTAGAAAGACATATGTTGGAATTATATTTTATTGTCAGTGATCAACTTCTTTGCTGAATCAAATCACAGTTTTCAAATCAGTGGAAAAATATTTTCTGCTCTTCCCAATATAATAGATACAGCATTGATATACTTTAAGTTTGCATTGTTAACATTTTCTCCATCACTGAAGTCTATATAATAAAACAACCTATCACACTTTGATTTGTAATGTTTGCCAATTACCATAGTATAAGTATTCCACAGTGGCTGATTTCAAGTTATTGACAAAATATCAAGGAATGTAAAATTGGGAAGAGGTATACAGTGGCATATTGTGATATTTTATTTCTCCCATATGAAACAAAAGAAATAGTTCATCTGAGTGGCAAGGATTGCAAAATTTACTAAAATAATTAGGAAGTGATGAGACTTGAGTATTTAATACACACAAAGTTTGCTGAATTGCATATTTATATAATTTAATTTTTAATTAAAAATTTTGTCTTTATTTTTACTAATAGGAGTGACATAATTTTTTGTCTTATTCTTGACACAAATGAAAACAACAACCATGGATCTTATTACATTTATAAACCAGTTTGAAAAATTTCTAAAAATGTGATGGCCAGTTCTCAAGGCTGATAGAGGCATATCAAACAAACACTGCATCATATGCTCATCACAGAAATAAGTGACTCATTTTTTTCCTAGTTAGTTCAGCTTGATTGGAATAGCAAGTTATTTAGAACTTCCTATTTCAATCAGGTATATTTGTTTTTAAGCAAACAATTCTATTGACAGATTTTTTTAACTCCTAAATAATTAATGCCTGTATAGACACCATATAGTGTGTCTATACAGTATGACTATATAGTGTGTCTATATAGTGTGAAGAGCAGAATCTAAGTATTTTAAGCTGCCAATGAGTGTCATACTCCCAAATTTACCTAAAAATTTAAAAATGACTTCAATACAAGTTAAAGTTGAACTCCCTTTCAAGGAATGTATTTCATTCAAACCCCGGAAAATGAACATTTGAGGGTAAGCATCTGGCAAATTATTTTTGTATAAATTGGAATGAGCATAAATCATAAATTATGTTTTTGTAAACCAGAAACTTCACATAACTTTGAAATTTTGTTTACATGTCAATGAGAAAGTGGAGGCAATTTTTATCTTATTCAGTCAAGGGAAATTTAATGATTGAGAATAATATAGCCTTGACTTTTTAATTTTATTTAAACCAGGGGACAAATTAAGGGATTGGAAAGTGACATCTACAGAATTTTATAAGACTATCATATAATTTGTCTTATTCCAACTTATGTTCAGCAATAGTTTTTTACTACATTTTTGTTCTGGTAGAGAACTCCTAATATTTTATAAAACATTCTTTACTGGGTATGTTTTCTCAAAGTCTTGATTGTTTACACAGTTTATTTTATTTTTATAAAGATTTCTTTATGCATATAAGAGCTGGGGTACAGGCCAGAGATGCGGGAGTGAGAGGATTTATCAGAGACAGAGTAGGGAACAGAACAGGCAGACTGACTGAAATACACTGTTGAGGGGAGAAGCGGGCAAGACAGGAGAGGTCTGCTCTGCCATGTGGGTTTCTCTCTGGCAGGCCAGGGATCGAACTTGTGCTACTGAGCCTGTGGATTGCTTCATAGTGCGTACTTTAACTCCTTGGGCCACCAGGGAGGCTCGTTTTTTATTTTTAAATAATAGAAAGAAACGAAACTAGAGGAATTATCTTTGCTTCTTTAAATTTCATATTAAATAAAAGATGATTTATATTTGAACCCAAAAAAACCAGCTGGTACAGAGAATGGATACATGAATTTGGCATTAGATAAAGCAGTATCTAATTCTGCTCCAAGCTTTCGAAAAGCACATGGGTATTAAATAAAGTGTCATTGAAATTGAACTCTCTCTTATCTTAGTAGAGTCAGGACCAGAAGTAATTTTTTCCATAGTTTCTGAGGAATCTAGTGAATTTTGCCCACTCTAGCTTACTGACTTGTGTTTACAGATACATTACAGATGAATGCATGAGCAACGACCTCTATGGTTTATTAAGCAAGAGAAAAAATTGGCTGTACTGTCAGAAATTTATTCCATTTTCTAGAGAGACATTACTATTAATCTTGGGCAATTTGATACAAGTGTCTGTGCAATTCAAAACCATTTTCTTCTATCACCTAATTATTCACATAATTTAGAAAAACGGTGTTATTATGCTGACCTCTGCATTTAAACCCAACCTTTTATTTTTTTAGTATTTTAAATATTTCACTTGAAAAGTCATTTTAATATTAATATTCTTATGTTTCCTCTACTTATCTTTCTAAGTATATAAAATTGACTTTTATTCCTAAGAATTTTTCTGCTTCTAATATCTTGGAACCAAGATCATTATGAAATGTTTATATTTAATCACTAATAATTTATCAATTTGAGAAACTTTTAAATATCAACTCTAAGACCCAATAACTCTATATTTAAGTATTTCTGATTATTAATTTTAATATAGAAGAGCAATGCTTAAAGAATGTACTTTTCCAAAATATGAGAATATTTACAATTTTATTTGTTTATTTTTTAAATCTTTTTTTTTAATAGAGGCATGTTTTTATTTATTTATTTATTTATTTGTTTGTTTGTTTGTTTGTTTGTTTTTGTTTATACATGCACTGGGTACAGTCAGAAGCGCGGGAGGGTGAGAGAATTCACCAGAGCCAGAGCGGGGAGCAGAGCAGGCAGAAGGACCAAAGTACACTGCTGAGGGGAGCAGCGGGCGGCAGGAGAGGTCTGCGCGCCATGTGGGACCCTCCTCTGGTGGCAGGGGAGCAGCCGGGGATCGAACCAGCCCCGCAGAGGCCGCGGGCACTTTCGCAACCCAGTGCTCAACCGCTGCGCCACCTGGGAGGCCCTATTTACAATTTTAAACCTCCCCCCCCCCAAATAATTCTTCTAGTATTGTATTTATGAAAGGCTGTACATTCTGATCTTATTTTCACCTGTCAAGCCTGTGATGTATGAGATGCACAAAATTTTTGATAACTTCCAAGACATGAAAAAAAGAAAAGTTCATTTTCCCAACACTGATAATTTGCCACATAATAATATGGTGAAAATTTTATACCCATACATCTGACATAAAGGAAGAAGACATTTTTAGAAATATATTTTGGAAAGTTTTCTTACTGTTAGGCTGATGTAAAATAAGCCAAAAGCTTACCTAATGGTTTAGGGAAGCTTTATGATATCAGGTTACAGAAATTGCCAAACCACTTTTCTCCTTTTCCTCTCATTAAAAAGCCAGAAATGGTAAATACTCAAAAATGGTCAAATTTTATTTATTTGATTAACAGATGTTAATTAAACCTGATCAAGTATGTATCATTTTTTCAGCACTAATATGTATTTGAATATTCACAAACTACATTAACTTTACATAATATTAAAAATGGTGTAAATCTGTCCCAAGCCAGGGATGGAGATGCTTTTCCCTTTAAGGTAATCTAAACTTTCATATCAATGTGCCTGAGTTAGTAAGATTCTTTAGGTTTCCAAAGAAGGGGCCCATTCTCCATTTACCTGACTTTTTAAGTTCTAAAGTAACAGTGGATTTGTGGAGAGGGTCCATTAACATGTAAGGGGGCCTCAGTGCTTTACTTTAAACCATATTCTTGTGAATCACATTATACAATCTGATTGGGATACAGAAAGGGGAATTCTTTCAGGATCTGTATTGGCATGTTAAATAAATCCATGGGCCACTATTTATGCTGTGTGTGTAGGGAGGTGACCTATCAAGTGGTAGCTCTGCGAACAGCTCCCCAGACCCCTGCAGTTGTGCAAAGCATTGCACTGTGTAATACACACAGGTTTAATTGATGTAGTTATTTTCTCTCTTCAAAGTAGGAACTGTCAATTTCTCCTCTTACACTACAACACAGCCATGGTGATTAAAAGCTCACATATGGAGTCTGTGGTGGTTAATTTTATATGTCAACTGGATTGGGCTAAGGGATGCTTGGTTAGCTGGTAAAATACCCTTTTGGATGCATCTGTGAGGGTGTTTCTGGAAAAGATTAGCATTTGAGCCAGGAGATTGAAGAAACAAGATTTTCCCTCACAAGTGTGTGTGTGTGTGGCGGGCATTATCTAATTGCTTGAGGAGCCAAATAGAAAAACAGGGAAGAAAGGATGAATTTTCTATCTTCTTGAGCTGGGTTTCCCAACTACTTCTGCCTTCAGGTATCAGAGTTCCTCATTCTCCTGCCTTTAGTTTGGACTAGAAGCTAGACCAACTACTACTTTTGTTTTATCATCTAGAAAGTTATTTTGGTTTTAGTTAGCTCCTTTGTTTAGGTCCTTTACCATGTGCCAGTGAAATAATTTTGTGTTTGTCCTTCTAATCTGACTTATTTTAGTAAGCACAATACCCTCGAGGTGATTCATGTTTTTGCATGTTTTTTAATACCTGAGTATTATTCCATTATACATATATACATAGGTTTTGTTGCCTAAAGTAATATCTATATTTCAGATGGAGCAGAGTCATCTCCAAAACAAAACTATAAATCAGATTTGCGAGTGGGTGATAAAATGGCAGGACAAATGGTTTTCAGGCTTTCATTTGCATGCATTGTAGGGAAATGTTTAAAGCACATACCACAGGCATTATTTTCAAGTATTCAATAATTAGAATGATACCTAGGACATATTTGGCTCTCATTAATTTCAATTTCACAGACTTGATAGCATAAACTATAGGAAGAAAGAAATTTTCTTGGTACTTAATAAATCCCTCAAAATTTCTGTATAATCACTGGTATTTGCACTTTCACAAAGGAATATTAGTTTTCTAGAACTTTAAAAAGTTGGTTGGTTGGTACAAAGAGGGCTGAAAATGTGGGTCCATAGTATTTGTAATTTCCTCACCTGACTATCCTCAGAGACATAGACTAGTGGAAACAAATCTGTCACTTGTGTGGGTGTAGAAAAAATTTTTCCCATCACAGAAGGGAAACTGATCATTTACTCACTCATGAGGGAGTGCTTACCTTTGTTTCTACTTGTAACTTTCAAGTATTCACACTGGCTGCCTAGATTTTATACAAGATTGACAAACAATGTTGAAAGTATGTCCAATCATAGGCCCCATTTATGCTTGCTTGAGGTAATGTCTGAGCTATGTGATGTCCTTTATAGTGAAAATATTTCTCTTCTTTCTATCAGACATTGCATAGTTCAAGTAGTGATCAACTGCAACAAGAAGAGAAGTAGTAATCTAATTACTGAAGACAGTAGGCTTAGAAAATAGATTTTATTTAATCAGTTAACATATGCATTTTAAATTGCTAATTGTAGGTACCCAGAGACTTTAAATGATCCTAGGCAAATATCCTAAAATTGGATGTGTTCTTTTAATCAGCCTAGAACATCCAAATGATAGCAAAATATATGATTAATAAATGAAGGAAAGAAACACTTACACCTGAACAGAGGACAAGTCTGGCAATATGTATAAGAAAATATTTCTTCCTTAGCCTTATTTACCAAAAGTTAATGATCAAAGTTTGCATCCCCATTAGAGAAATGAGGAGGAATATTTTAATCCTATAGATCTTCAACCCATATCAAAGTAAATATTTTAATGATTACATTAAAAAAATCCAGTATTTATCAGTTAAGACTAGTTGCCTGTTACCAATGTTCTCTAATTTTTCTCTTCCTGAGACATTGCAGTATGTGAACTACTCAAAAAAAAAAAAAAAAAAAAATAATTCTGTGTCATGGGAGAGTTCAGAGCACTCTGCTGGAAGCTTAGAAATGGCTTCTTAGAGGCGTGGCTAATGAATGAAGCTGTTGACCTGAAAGTTGTCAGCTCTAATCCTACAATAGTTTTAGCTCTGATATCTGCTGTGACTTGGGTAAACCATAAAGCCGCTTTGCATATACATGTTCTCATTATGAAAGGAAGATGTTAAAGCATCTACTCTTCTCCTCAAGGCTTATGGAAATCTTCTGAAACAGATGTGAGTGTTGTCAATGAGTTGTCCGATTCCCTGCAGTGCAGCACTGAGATTTGCAAGTATGTTTCCCCCTACTTTAAATTCTACTGGGATTTGATATGTTAAGTTTAAATTTTTACATAGGTGAAATTTTTCCATATTTAATTACGAGTTACTAAATACTAATACGTGTAAGCCATCGTTTATTTTTTTCTTCAAATTTCTTATAATAACTTAGAGTCCGCTGATGAAGGAAACAATTCTGTGAAAGAAAGGCAATTCAAAGCAGTCAGTTTTACGAGAGGGTTAGTAATAAGGCACTGCAGGAGGGAAATTTTTCATGGCTAGATCATTAAAGGAAGTCTTTAAAATGGAAGCCTCATTTGATATGTGACTTGAAGGGTAGGTAGGATTTTTAAATTACAGAGATGATGGGTCAAGCTTAGAGAGAAAAGCAGTAGCAAAATATGGATGGCAGAAATAGACAAGCACTGTACACAGCAAAATGGCTTCATTTGGCTTCACTTGCACAGAATGTGTATACAATGAAGTACAAAAAGGTTAATGTTACTAAATGGGCTCAGAGTCAGACTCTGGAGAGCCCGGACAGCCAAAGGAAGGCGTTTTCATCTTATTTTGTTGGGTGGAGAGAATTATTAGCATTTGTGAATGACACCATTGGAAGGAGGAGAGACAGAGTTACAAGACTGGTGTAATAGTCCAGTGAGAGTTCCTTCATTAAGTATGAATTTCCTTGTAAGAGCTGCTCAGTAAAATATGGAGTGACTAGCCTTGAAAAAACTTTCACCCCTAAGTAGGTTACATCACTTGAAATTATTTTCTCATTAAATTTATATCTACTAGGTCATTTCCAGCTTTCAAACTAGATTGTTTTCCTTTAGGGAAAACTCGGTTTTAAAAATAAGATAACTTTATTGTCTCCTGTTTTTCTTTCTCCAGTCATGGGATTTTTGTTTGTTTGTTTAAATAAGAATTCTTATTCTTTCAGCCAAACAGATTTTCTTTTCTTTTCTTCCATATCAGGCACTGAATTTATAATTCTGTGTTTATGACATTATGTCTGTTTCCATGGGAATGGCTATAATAGGGCATATTTAGCACTATGGACTTGTTCCAGCTAAAAATATTTGTAAGATCCTGAAATGTGAGACTGTATAAAGCCATGGATACTGGCACTGCCTTGGTGTTGATGTCTTCATCGAAAATGTCATCTTTCTTTGAAAGTCAGAAAGTAATGAAATGACAGAAGGAGACAACCCTGCAGAGTGGCTTCTCTGCCACTGAACTAGCTTGTTTAGTTCTTTCCTAAGGATGCCTTGGAGAGTGTGTATCTGTTGCTAAGTAGAATCAAGTAAAAAGATCCTTTAGTATCCCTATTTCAAAAGTGCGATTTTTAATTGCAGTAGAGAAAGAAGTGAGAAATACCAGCATGGAGGACATGGAAGATGTACTCTCTCTCTCTTTTTTTTTTTTTTTTAAGAAATGATTGCTTTTGAGTTCTTATTTCAGCAAATGTATAAGTTACAGAAACAGGTTTGTCCTTTTGAACAAGAATAGCATTCTCTAACATAAACAGTAATAGTTTGGAAGCCAAACTTGCCCTAGAAAATGAGATTTTTGTTGCTTTGGAATATTTACTTGGTGTAGCAAATTGTGGACAAGAACAGGTTAAATAATAAACAAGTTAAATAATAAATCTAACACAATTTGTTCCAGTTTTATTGAGATATAGTTGACATATAACTGTGTAAATTTAAGGTATATAACATGATAATTTGATATACATATATGTGTAACTACATATGTGTATACATATAAGTAACTACATATATATGTACTTACCATTTCATTTTTTTTCTGGTCAAAACATTAAATATTTCTTCCTTAGCAACTGTCTGGTATGTCACATAGGTTGTTAGCTACAGTAGCAGCACTGCATATGGAATGATTACCAGAAAATGTTCATCTTAAATCTGGAGTTTGTACCATTTGACTATTACCTCCTCATTTCTCTCTCTCCCAGGCTTTGGCAACTGCCAGTCTACTCCTCTTCTATGAGTTTGACTTTTTTCAGATTTCGCGTATGAGGGAGAGCATGGTATTTGTCTTCCTGGATAATGGTTTCTTTTTGGAAAGAAGAAAAAAATCAAAGCAGATTTCTATCTGACTTCCAGAATTACTCTATGAAAAGCATATAAACTGATGGAATAGAGGGGAGATTTTAAAAATGGACAGACACACACATATATAAAATTAAATGATTTTCAACAGAGTTAACCAAGGCAGTTATCAGAGAAATGATAATTTTCCTCAGGTAACTGGATATCTGCTTGAAAAAAATAAGCCTTCATCTAATGCTTTACCTGGAATACATTTGTTATTGGCTATAGACATAAATGTAAAAGCAAAGAAATATAAGATTTCAATAAAAAATAGTAGAGGTTTCTAACTAGTTAAGAAACTAGTTAGTCTGTTAGAGTAAACAGATTTCTTAGATTGCATACAACACTAAACACTATAAGAAATAAATTTGGCTTTATCAAAATTAAACATCTATTTAAAAATCCCCATATATATTATATATATATAAAACGGCATTCTTCTTACATATTTTTGTAATATATGCTTTAGGGTATATATTTAATAACAATAACTTTAAACAACACAAATTTTACCAGCAAAGGAGTTGATAAACATTGTGTTGTATTCATTCAGTGGGATACTATTCAGCAATATAAGAATGAACAACTAATCTGATGTAGAAGCATGAAATAAATGAATGAATCTCTAAAAATATTTCTTAGAAGGAAGAAGCTAGACACAAAGGGTACATGCTATATCTTTTCTGTAAAGATGCCAAATATTTTAGGTTTTCTGAGGTATATGGCTTCTATCACAACCATCTAACAGCTCTGCTATTGCAACATGAAATTAGTGATAGACAAGATGCAAATGAATACAAGTGCGGCTATGTAGTAATAAAACTTTCTTTTATTTTTATTTTATTTCTTTCAAAAATAGTTGCCAAGCTGGATTTGGTCCATGAGGCATCTGTTGGCAATCCCTACTGTCTGATTGCATTTATATGAAATTCTAGAACAGATAAAACTAATCTATGGTAATAGAATTCAATATGTGGGTAGCCTAAGATGGGGGCAATGTGCTAAACTGATTTTTTTTTTTTAATAGAGGCATGTTTATTTATTTGTTTGTTTGTTTTGTTTACACATGCACTGGGTACAGCCAGAAGCACGGGAGGGTGAGAGAATTCACCAGAGCGGGGAGCAGAGCAGGCAGAAGGACCGAAGTACACTGCTGAGGGGAGCAGCGGGCGGCAGGGGAGGTCTGCGCGCCATGTGGGACCCTCCTCCGGTGGCCAGGGAGCAGCCGGGGATCGAACCAGCGCCGTAGAGGCCGCGGGCAGGTTCGCAACCCAGCGCTCAACCGCTGCGCCACCCGGGAGGCCCCCCAATGTGCTAAACTGGTTGCTAAGAAGCAAGAGAGAATTTTCTGGTGTGAAGTAAATGTCTGTACCTTGAGTGGAGTGATAGTTAAATAGTATACATTTGTCAAAGTATACAAAGTTGAGTAGTATACATTTGTTAGCTTACTTAATATAGGAAGACGAGTGTGTGGGGAGGTGTGGAGAAAAATAGTGTGCAGGGTACAGGCAGTCTCAAGATAGTTTGCATTAATGCAGTAGTAAATAAAACATGGAAAGTAAGAGATTAACTAGAGATATTAGGGAACTGGTCACTTCTTTGGAGAGTTTGTATTCTAGTTTAAACTAATGTAGTATTTTAAACTTAAATCAAGATGCATTATGCCCTCTTACCTCTCTGGCCTTCTTGCCTTGTCATCTCCTCTCACCCATCCCCAACACACACACACACACACTCACACACATACTCACATACATTTCAGTTCTAGATTCTGTTAAACAGTTCTTTGTTATTTCTGGTCTAATTGTTCACTTTGTTTCCCCTTTTGTCATATTTCCTCTCCTTCCTACCTTTTGAAATTGTACTTATTTCTTTATTTATACAAGCACTGGGTACAGTCAGAAGCACGGGAGGGTGAGAGAATTCACCAGAGAGAATTCACCGGGGAACAGAACAGGCAGACTGACGAAATACACTGTTGAGGGGAGCAGCGGGCGGCAGGAGAGGTCTGCACGCCTTGTGGGACCCTCACTGGTGGCCGGGGATTGAACCGGTGCTGCAGCAGGCAGCTTCGCCACCCAGTGCTCAACCGCTGTGCCACCAGGGAGAACCTTGTTTTTTTTTTAAGGCCTGTTTCAAATGCTACCTGTTTCTTAAATGAATTATTTAGTTAGAATTTACCTCTCCCGGGCCTCCCTTGGTGGCTCAGCGGTTGAGTGCTGGGCTGCAAAGCTGTCTGCAGCCTCTGCAGCGCTGGTTCGATCCCTGGCCAACCGTGAGGATCCCACATGGTGCAGCAGACCTCTCCTGTTGCGCCCGCTGCTCCCCTCAGCAGTGTATTTCGTCCATCTGCCAGTTCTGTTCCCCGCTTTGGCTCTATAGCCCTCCCATGCTTCTGATTATACCCAGAGTTTGTATTAATAAATAAATAAATCTTAAAAAAAAAAAAAGAATTTCTCTCTCCCTTCCTTGATAACTTATTTCACAGTGTGATAGATATTATTTAAAACAGTATAATTATTTTGGTATCACTTCAGTTCTGTATTTTTATTAGTAAACAAATGCATGTATGGTCTTTCTTCAAAATCTCAAAAATACAATGGTAAAAAGTAAAAATTTATCTTTATTCCCTTTGCCCCATTTCCACTCCACAATGTAATGTTAAAACTCCGATATTTGTTAAATATTACTTTACACACACAGTCATATGGTTTCATGAGGATTATCTGAGATAATCTATGAAAAATACACAACATAACCTGCTATATAGTGATTACCCAATAATATTAGTGATTTTTATTACTTACATTACATTTATATACTTACATTATCATTTGAATTCTTTCAGACTATTCTTAAAGCATCTATGCCTTTGTATATCATGCACATCTTTATATGCACATAGTATTTCTTTTGGAAAATATAAAATAAAAATACAAACCTGTACACATTCATACATTATGAACAAATTTCCATGTCAAACATGGAGGTTTAAAGTTCTGATGCTTTGCTGCAAAAAAAATGTTGCATTAAATCTACCTCTATGCTTTTCTTTGTGTTTAAATATTCCCTAAGGCTAGTTTCCTAGTTAGGAAATTGCTATGTGAGAAGTTGTAAATATTTTAAAATTTGAAGGTGCAAGGCAATAGTCCTCTACGGAACACCACCAGCAATGAATATAGTCCTTTTTTTTTTTTTTGCTTTTTGTCCACTGGATGGAAAAATAGTGCATTATTGTTACTGTGATCACTGACACTCTGTGTATCTTCAAATATATTTGTTTTCTACATTTTTCTTTTTATTGCCCGTCTGTTTAATTTCTCCAATTTTAAAAATGGTTGTGGCTTTTTCTTACATCTGGAGTGTTCTTTAGGATAGATCTGCATCAGCAGTATCTTAAATCTTATTAAACGTCCCTTTGGGATTTTGGTAATAATTGGGTACATTTATAGAATATAATGTGGAGAATGAAAATTGTCATAAAAATGGATCCTGCTACCCATGATTTAGAGATTCTCTATTATTCATTTGTGTTTTGTATTTCAATACTTAACACAATACCATAAATGTCATGAAGGACTTTTGCTTACTTGAATTGTATGAAGGGACATATATATCCTGACTCCTGTCTGTGTATTTCTAATTTGGAAAATTCAGTTACTTGGATCCTCCTTTTGTTGGAAGGAAAAGAGGGTGACAGGATATTAAATTTTAAATTTTGCAAGCATGCTTTTTTAGGGTTCATACACTTCCCTCCAAAATAAGGGTGGGAGAAAGATAAATCTGATAATTTCTGGTGTGAGGGAACTTTAGATACATAACAATTTTAATTTGGCATGAATTTTAATAAAATTATGCATGTTCCTTAGTCTTCAACATCTTTTGTATAATAGCGAGACCCAGTGACTCAATATTGGTGTGTATTGCAAAATGTAATGTTCTGAATGTCCCATTTCATTTTGCATTTCGTGTGTGTGTGTGCGCGTGTGTGAATGTGAGAGTGAGTGACAAACATGATTAAATAGACTAAATGTTATGAAGGTCTATATACAGAAATGATTTCAACCAAACCTGTCCCATTTTGAAGTTCCGTCCTTGGATATTGATGACTAGTGGGAGATACTATTTTAATGGTAATAGCCATTTCCAGTTTTGTGGGAGGGTAAAGTAAAACAGCTAATTTCAAGATGTGGCATAAATGACTTTGAATTGACAACAAGAACAACTCCCATATGAACAAAAGAGTAATTCTCATGAAAAGGTTTCTGAGCATCTGTGTCCTGAGAAAAGAGCTTGAATATATATTTTGGGTCACAAGTTTTCCTTGATTTTATTGGGATACCCATAAACCAAACAACTAGATTAGAACAGAAGGATAAATCTTGTCATACATACCATCACAATTTGGATATATTTGGTAAGTGGTCCATTTATTTTTTCTGATAACCAGCTTTAATAAAGCTTGGATAGTTATAGGATGGGAAATTTCAAAAATACATAAAAGCTGCATTGTACTAACCTAGAATCTGGAATGATTTAAAATATTTCCTTTGATATGATTTCCAAATTCTAATAAAAGTAAAGTAATATTGCAGATATAAAACATGGTGTGGTATGTCTAGAACTTTTATATACTAGTCTTATTCTGAAACCGAGTAAAATGAGTAAGAGATCAAAACTTTAATGATCTCAGATTTTCTTATTTTTTTTAATTTTGGAAAAACTGGTGTTCTATGCAGAAACTGTAACAATCTGTATTTCCAAACATAATTAAATATTTAATCGAGTACATATTATTGGTCATCTTTTAGTGAAGGCTCATAGGTACCATTTGATAGAATTTCATTTTTATTTTCATTTTAATTTGTGTTGCATTTGTCAGTGTAGTTTAGAAACAGTTGACTAGACTTGTGCTGAAAAAACAAACAAATCCAGAAGTTGTGAATGTTATAATAATAAACATTATTAAACAAAATAGTAAAAAAACATATATTCTTCAGCTGGATCTGCTGAATCTGCCAGGCATATTGCTATATGTTATGATAGAGCAAACCTTTTCTTTATCAAATATCTTTCATTCCCTGGATGTAAAAGTGGGGAGGTGACACAAAGGACTATGCTAGAGGATTATGTGAGTTTTGGTGGTGGGTGTGGTTGTGGTTACAACACCTGAAGGAGGATTCTATACCTCTATCATAAACAATGCTTTAAACCAATGTTACCATGATAAAAAATGACCATTCATTTTGGCAATTCAGATTGTGTGTTTACTAACAGGAACCAACAATGAGTATCCCAAAGAAAGAAAATTTGATTTGAGTGTAAAATATTCTTGCTTTTGATTTTTGTGGTAAAAGTTGTCTTCCTTTATCTCTTTTCAGTGGCTTCATTTCTAACAAGATTGTATTGTTTGGGCATATACAAAATGAAATAATTACATGGATCACCAAATTTGATTCTTGACAAAGTCCTGCTCTCTCGTGAAGCCATGGTTTTGGGTTTTTAACTGAAATCGTTTATTTCTGTTGCTTCTGTAACACTGGCTAGACCACGGACTTTCAAACTTGAGCATGCATTACAATCACCTGGGGAACGTGTTAAATAACAGGTTAGGCCCCTGCCCAAGAGTAACTGATTTAGTAGGTGAGGGGTAGAGGCCCCCGGGTTGAATAGTTAACAGTTCCCAGCTGATGCTGATATAATAACTTTGAGAACCATTTGTTTATATTCCCTGCCTGGCGTCCAGTATCTGCTTCCTTCGCTCTTCAAACCGCAACGTACATGCTTCAGAACCAACTGCTTTGGAATTTCTTATTTTGATCTTCAGGACCAATGGGAATCGAAGCAGGAGTATCCTAATACAGTCCTCGGGAAATCAAGGTCAAGTCCTGCAGACTTTTGAATTTGCTGAATTGTGCTTCGGTTCCGAAGGTAAGTTAAAAATTCTTAATTCTTAATACCGGTGTTCTTTGTTTACAATAATCTTAGTGGTTTTTTTCCTTTGTTTCAGCTAAGTCTCATTATGCATTTCCTGCCTCCATTTTCTTCCAATGAATTTTAGAAATTTTACCTGGAGAAATTTTATAAAATTTTGCTTTGCCTACACCACCCTTTCTGATTATAAGTGTAATAATATGTATGGATGTTTTGAAATGTTAATATATCATTTAAATTGTTAGTATGTTACAAATTCTTATATTTTTCCCTATGACTAGAAACATTTCCAGAACAATGACTTAGAAGCTGGGAGGTAATATTTTTTCCCAGAGTGCGCCTGCTGCTTTAAGATAACACTTAGTTCTTGTAATTGTTGTAGAGATATTCTCCAACATTCTGTCATCCATGGGAAAGAGTTTAGGTTGTTTACTTTTTGACTACAGAAATAAAGTTTGGAAATGTGGGCCAAAAAACCTCCAAATCCCGAACATGGAATTTAAGTCTCCCTCTATTTTGTCTTTTTCCTTTCAAATCCTCTCCTAAAGAAGGGCTGGTTTTGTTCTCTACTAGACACACTTCTAAATCATTGTACCCTATTCTTCTGCTGTTTGACGGTCACGCTTGAGTTTTAGTCCTTAATTTACCTAACTTCAACCTTTCTTTCACAGACCCTGTGGCATTTCTCTTAAGTGTCCCAAACACCTAAAGGTTTCCCTTTTCTGATGCAGGCTTTTCAAGCAAGACTTAAGAACTTAGTATTTTAAGTGTTTCTTTCTATTTTTGTACCCTATGAAAGTTAAGAGTTTTTGTGAATGCTATTGTAGTTGATGTGCTTTTCAATAATGTTTGGTAATGATTAAAAAAAAAAAACTATGTAAATAGAGCAACAGTAACTTGGCATCCTGTTGAAACAGAATTAGAAAGCAAGTTTTGGGCTTTTACATTTAAAGCTAGTTCTAGGCTGATAATTCTGAAATGGAAGACATTCCATTTCCACATCTATTTATTGTCTCAGGAGAATTGGTTAATATTAATGAACATTAACCACCCTGAGAACCAGATATCAAGCTGGGAAATATCTAATATAGGTATGGGTTTTTACCATGACCTTTCTCATGATGGTCTCAGGCCAATAGAACACAAGTTAAAATTTTGAATATAACATTTGAAATTTCTTGTAATGTAATGGAGAGTTTTATTTGAAGTGTGCCTATGTTTTTACAATAAATTTTGATTAAGGAACAACAAATTATATTATTTTGAATGGTTACATTCCTGTTTTGGTGTTTACAGTCTTAAAAATCTACTTTAAATACCAAAACTTTAACATATTTAGTTAAACTCATGAGTAAATTTTAAGATATTAATGAATTCTTTGTTTCCCTCAATTTTGTATCTATCATCTTTTATTTTCAATTTAGGTTTGAAACTTATTGTCTCTACAAAATTTCTGTTTTTGTTCATGTGGTTTTGTTCATGATAAGAATGAGGTGTTTGATTTACTTACCTTTACTTTATTAAAATGTAATGAGAAACAAAAGGCAAGTAAATGAGTGGAACAGGGCTGTGTTCTAGCAGAATGTTCTCAGGAGGCATCCTTATCGGCAAATGGCATAAGAAGTTCTACCCTCTTGACAAGTCACATTAGCTGGTCAAAGAGAATTGTCAAATTACAGCAAGTTTTCTTAGAGTAGTTTTGCTTGGTGGACAAACCCAACTGCCAAGCTATAAAGCATAAAGCTTAATTGTTTCAAATGTACCAAATTCAGGAATATTTGAATGCTGTAGCAGGATAATGAGGTATTGGGATTTCATTTTGTCAAGGGAAGTGACAAAGTCAGTAGTTAACTCTCAAAGTTCGACCTTGTGTATGAAAAAGCTGCAACTTTGGTGTAAACAGCATGATCATTGTGAAGTAAAGGCCTGATTAACATTCTTTGTGAACCTTGAGTATTCTGAAGGAGTATGTGTCACTCTTAAGCATTATTAGTAAATTTACAGTCTCTTCTAAGTCAGCCATTAAGCAAGGAATATCTCTTGGTACATCTAAAATACTGCATTTCCTTAGATATATTTCCTTAGATATAAGTAGAAACATTTGATAATTTTCTTGTTTCAGATGTGTTTAAATATCTAAGTAGACTATTAAATGTTAATGTTACTTCTTTGGTTGTGCCTTGTGAGTACTGCCTATCACTTTCACCACAGCTGCAGCTTCTTGACAAGAGTGGCTAGGCACTGTGTAAAAAGAAATGTCTGGGACACATCCATGTACATAGACTTAGTTGTTTGTTAAAACAGAGTATTTTTTCCTGGGTAAATCTTTATATTCTTTCCTCTTTTTAAATTGAAGTAACAGTGCATTATAATATTATATAAGATTCAGGTGCTCATTGTTGAGAATCAGCATGTGTTGGACTACATTAAGTTCACTGCATGAACTTCATTTTTATGCAACAGTATCTTTGACATTTTTCTTGCATGTTCAAAATTTGCTTACTAGGTTCCCTGACACCTGCAGGGTGATATTAGTTCAAGCTCAAACAAGGTTCTAGCTAGTCCATTTCCCATATACCCTTCCTAAATAATTCCCTGACCAACCATCCTTGTGTTTTCTGTCTGACTGCCATACTTCCTGGCATGAAATGAACATGAAGGGGGACACTAGAGGAAAATTCTGGAAAAGTACAGGGAAAAGGGGCAAAACAGGTTTATAAGGTTCTGTGACTTTCATCCCTTTTTTCTGAATGCTTATTTCTTCAGTAGTAGAAGGATTTGCAAAATACAATACTTTAAGTCATTTTTGGATCCTAAAGTTCTATGATTTGGGGACTTCATATGTATAAAAGGTGTTCTGAATATTAAAACATGTTAGAAACAAATTTATTCAAGCAAGGAAAATGATTAACTCATGAATATAAAAAGAATGACCTGTGAAGACAAACAGAATTTTATTTTTCAGGGAGGCTTCAATTCTTAGTTTGAAAATTCAAGCATTTTTTGATCTCATTGAATAATGCATTCTGATTAAGTTACTATCAAGTGAATGCATTTAAATGGACTGATTAATATGATTATTCATATTTATATTTTACATATATTAGAAACCTGTAAGGATAAGCACACAATAAATGTTGACAAATGCCTGTTTGTTTTTGGAAATGAGTTTTATTACAAGGGATGGAAAAGAATTAATATGAAAATGTGTCCCAAGGGATGTTGCTAAAACTATTTAGGCAGCTCTTCTGCCCACCTGAGATGCAGGTGTTTCTTTTCACAAACCTTTCCCTTTTGCAAAGCAGCAGCAGCTCTTTCTGCCTGCTTGTGTCTGTGCAGGCATCTTCTTTCCCCCTTTTTCTACATTAGACCCACCTTTTAAAATAAAAAAAAATAAAACTTTATTTTAAAAAAGAAAAAAAAATTGACTCATTGATCTAGCATAAGGTTTGGCTGACTAGCTTAATCATAGAAATGCATTTGTCAAATTTTCAGATCTATCCACATCAATCTATTTTCTTGCTTGTGCCCATAATTCTTTACCTCTCTGCCCCTTCTCCCTTTGTAATATGTGCTAGTCTTCTTGGGCTCACTTAAACAACAGATCCTTATTTTCTCTCACTTCTAGAGATTAGAATTCTAGTTCAGATTCTGGCTGATTTGGTTTCTGGGGATGACTCTTTCTAGCTTGGAAAGGACCCACTTCCTGGCATGCGTGTGGCTTTTCATTGGTACTTGTACATGGGGACAAAGAATTGAAACGAGAGCTCTCTGGTGCCCCTTCTTATAAGAACCCAAATCTTATTGAATCAGGGGTCTTGTTCTTAGGACCTTTAACCTTAATTTTTTCCATAAAGCCACCACCCATAAGTACACCCACTCTAGGGAGTGGGGGATGGCTAGGACTTCAACATAAGACTTTGGAGGGGGACATAACCTTCTGTTTGTAACACCTCTTGTATCCCTTTTCTCAGATAATAATCTTATTCTCATGGTTTTTGACCACCCAATTTTCATGTGCAGCTTTATGTGATCTTTTTTTCCCTTCTGGTTTTTCAGTCAAATCAGATTGCAATTCACACTCTACCTATACAGGTGCTGCTTGAGATGACAACTTGAATACCCTTAATAGTTTTAGGAGGTTAGCCTTACTTTCTTATAGAATACTTTTCCCTCTTATTCCTCATTTTCTTTTGGTTGGGACAGAGTTTATCTTTGGGTAAGCCGGAAAACATTTCCTGTTCCCAAGATATCCAGGTTTTTAATTCCAAGAACCCATGAGTATTTTATTTATTTTTTTAAAGATGTATTTATTCATTTATACAAGCACTGGGTACAGTCAGAAGTGTGGGAGAGTGAGAGAATTCACCAGAGCCAGAGCAGGGAACAGAATAGGCAGATTGAAAAAATACACTGCTGGGGGGAGCAGCAGGCGCAGCAGGAGAGGTCTGTCATGCCATATGGGACCCTCGCCAGCAGCCCGGATCCAACTGGTGCTGCAGAGGCTGCGGGCAGCTTCGCAGCCCAGCGTTCAACTGCTGCGCCACCAGGGGAGGCCCATCCTATAAATATTTTATTATGTGGTATTAGGGAACTAAGATTGCAAATGAAATTGAGGTTATTTTAGTAGTATATTTGAAATTAGGTAAACTATCCTGAGTTATCTGAGTGGGACCAATGTAATCACAAGATATCTCTAAATCCTACTTCCAATTTAAAGATACCTTCTGTACCTCTTGATAGAGGCCACAAACCAATGGGTGTGGGTGACCTCCAGAAACTATAAAAGAGAAGTATATTGGCTACCCTTTTCTGCCTCGAGAAAGAATACAGCCTGCTGAAGCCTTGATTTTTAGCCTCAGTGAAATGTTTCAGATATCTGACCTCTACATCTGTAAAGTAGTAATTCATTTATGTTTTAAGCCACCGAGTTTGTGATCTTTTTTTACTGAAGCAATAGAAATGAACACAGTGGGAAAACCAACAGGCCAATAGATAAGATTGACAAATGATCCATATACTGGATTACTGTGGATTTGGTGGGAGCAACCTCTTAATCTCTAATTCCTAAACATAGAACTTTCCAGAAGTTTCTCTCCCGAGAACCATATCCTATCCGAGAAGGTAACAGTGTGCTTTTTAAGTATTATACTTTGTGATTGACTATATGTACCTGGTAGCCAGTGGAATCCATTTTCTGCTTCCCAGAAGCTCCATCTGTTTGGTATAACACATGGCATCATGTAGTTATTGCTCTGTTGCTAGTTCTGTGTCCATCATGAGAATAACTTGGCATGCTCTACCCAAGATTTACTGAATCAGTTATCTCTGGGGCTAGGACCCTGGATTCAACATATTTATGAACATTTCAAGTGTTTTTAATAAATGTTAACATTTGAGCTCAATTCATCTAACTTGTCACAATTTGTGTGAGAAGTTTTCAGATTTCTTAGATGCTGAGTTATTACGTTTAGCAATAAAATAATTCCATATTGATAAATGCCTAGCCAACTAATGAGCATGTTACTGGCAAACAATTTCTATCATGCTGATAGCTTTATAGAATTTCTCAGACATTACCTGCTAATTGCTTAATTTCCCTTTTTGGCATTTCTAAGGAAAACTGACAATTTTCACACTTGTCTTGAGGTTCACATGTACACTTATTGTTTCTACATATCATATTCCTACACTTCTTTTCTGCTTTGGAGGATTGGCCTTGAAGTATAATGTGAATGGTTCTCTTTACAATATTGTTTTATGGCTAGGCATATACAATTCCTTTGTCTAGGGGATCACAAACTACAGCTAGCTATTTGTGTGTTATTGAAATACAGCTGTATCCATTCAACTTTTGCTTTTTGTTTTATTGCCATAACTTCAGAATTGAGTAGTTGTGGCAGGAAATTTATCACCCCCCAAACCTAAACTATTTACTATTTGACCTTTTACAGAAAAAGCTTCTTAAATCCTGCCTTAATTCATTATCAAGCCTTCTTTTTAAAATTTATTTTCCATGAAACTTTTTGTACACACAAATCTTTTTTTTTTTTTTTTCCTTTTCTGGATACAAGGGATGGCTATATTACATTTTGAAAATTCTAGGTTACAGCCTTGTTCAACAAAGTGAACTTTGATATTAGAACATGGAATTTTTAGCTCTGCCCTTTACTGATGGGGTGACATTCAGATTATTCTCTGAAAATCAGTTCTCTCATCTATGACTCATTAAATGAGTTAATGCATAGAACTCTTTAGCATATTCCCTTTGCACAGGCTTACTGTTGACTTTGTTAAATTATCATTTAAATAGAGCCCTGGGGTGCCTTATGGTAAGCCTTAGCTTAACAAAGGGGAATTAAAATAGAGAAGTTTGTTACTTACAGTGCAAGGCATCCTCAGGGCTGGAGTGGCTACTTGGGGATGTCAAGGCAGGGTCCAGACTGAGAGAGCAAGCAGGACATGAGGGAGATGGCTTTATTAAGGTCTGAGGGTAGAATGCCTTGGGGTTCCCAGGACTAGGCCAATTCACTCCAAGAGGAGTGGTTTTCCTAGGCTTTTTGAAGATCTCATCCTAAGTGTGCACACAGGGAAGGCCCTAGGAGGTAGGGAAACTGTTATGTCATGTCAGGAAATTACATTCTTTTTTTTTTTTTTTTTTAAATTTTTGTGTAGATCTGGAGTGTAGGCCAGAGGTGCAAGGGGCTAGGGTGGTTAGAGTATTCACCAGAGACAGAGTGGGGAAGAGAACAGGTAGATTGACTGAAATACCCTGTTGAGAGGAGCAGTGGGTGAGACAGGAGAGGACTGCTGTACCACATGTGGGTTAAGTGCTGAGACTTAATCCCTAGGCCACCAAGGAGGCTCCCTGTTACTGCAGGTTGTTATCCAAGGCAAATGCTCACAGAAAGGTCTAGTCAGTTCAAGGCTTCTTCAGGCCACTTGGCTACACAAAATAAATGCTGATCATCAATTTTATAGAGCAGTTTGTTTAAGCTATCAACATTTACTATCATTTCTTTGTGTGTGTCAAAGTAAAGTGCATATTAAATGTGAAAAGCCTAATTAAAAATGACAGTTATCTTTGTTTACCTTGGCATTCATACATATGCTATATGTGTGTGTTTTGCTTTATAGATATATTCAGCTTAGTTCCTGATGTCAGTTCCTCTACACTCTCCAGACTTGTACAAATTAATAACACCTCCAAGTCTTATTTCCCTAACTTACAGAATATAAATCTTTTAGAATGAACATGATAGGTTTTGTTGCTGTTAATATTATATAAAGAGCAGGTAGTGCTTAGCGCAGTACTGAATAGCTATGTGATCAGTAATTATCATTTATTCTGATCAGGGATTTTTTTTTACTCAATAAATATCTAGTAAAGGATTACTATTGATGAGATTGAACTATTGTCTAGAAACTGAATGGCTTGGAAATGGTGTTTATCCTTAGTAAGTTTATAATGAAGTAATGTAAATATGGGGGTATGTATGCACAGGTATGTATAAATAGTTGCCACATATTGTGATAAGTGCATCTGGTGATCATTGGTGAACTCCAGTGGATGGAAGATTGAATTCTACTTATTTTGAAAATTGTCAAGGGAGGTTTCTAACTTACTCTGAATCTTGAAGTATAAGGGAGATGTAACTAATTGGATAATTGGGAAATGAACATTTTAAGTTTGAGTAATAGTAGGCTAATGCTAGTAGTAGTCTGATGAATAAATTTGTTACTATTATTTGAGTTAAGTATAAGCATGGAGGGATATCTAATTCTAATTTGGGCTGTAACTGTCATGTAATAAGAAATTTAAAAAAAATATTGAAGTAGTATTGGTTTACACTGTTGCTAGTATTAATGGATGTGTGGGGTCTCCATCTTCAGGTACAATCACCTTAGTCCTGCCACAAGCAGACTACCCATAGTCCTCTACCAAATCTAGTTTGCTCTCTCACCCCCCTGTTCTTGACTCTTCTCCTTATAATGAGAAATTAGTCACTTTCATAGTTCATTTTTATTTTAGCTGTAGTTCTTCATGGATTTTTTAAGAATGTATTTAGCATGATTTATGCTGAAATTTATTTGTGTTAATCATATGACTGTGTTAGCTGGCATGAAATTTCCTATACTAATTAATTTTCTTAAAGAAATACAAGGCATTTAGGTCTATTTTAGGTTGACTAAATGTAATTGACAATTGAAGTGATTTGGAAAGTGAGACTGGAGATGTGAGATGAGTTCTGTTCATTGAATAGCTGCAAAGAACTCTAGATGTCTATTAAGCCTATCTTGTCTAATTTCTCTCAAAGCCTGTTGTTTCCTTCATGATTTTCTGGTTAATCTGTTCATTGATGTAAGTAGGATACTGACATCCTTTACTACTATTGCGTTGCCCTCAATGTCTGTTTTTAGGTTTGCTAATAGTTGCTTTATTTGTTTTGATGTTTCTTCATTTGGTAGGTAGGTAGGTAGATAGAGATAAATGTTGTATCTCTTGATGAACTGATCCACTGATCATTACCTAATGTCCATATTGGTCTTGTCTTACCTTTTTAAAAAGTCTAGGTGGAAGTGTATTTTATCTTATTTATGTATGGCTCTCCCTGCCTTTTTCAAACCTGAATGAACACTTAGATAATAACCAGGCATCAGTGTAAACTCATGTGTAAACATGAACACACATACAGGTATTACACAGATGTAATACTTTGTTTCCTAGTTCTGAGGTCTAGAAACAATGACATCCAGGGTGTAGTGTAGTATGTATGATATATATGTGTGTGTCTATTTACATAAATGTATGTGCACACACGTAGAGAGGAGCAAATGTGGTAAAATGTTCATAATCACATATTCTGGTTGAGGATGATATGAGAGTTATGACTATTTTTCTGTATACTTGAAACTATTTCAGCATAAATTTAAAACATTTAAGAGAGAGGAAGAGAATGATGAGTGTCTGAATTAAGGCATCTGCAGTGTTTATGAAGAAAAGAGGGTGGATTGATGACTAGTAAGATTTAGTGGCTAAATGGATAGTAGATTGAGGGAGCTGTGTTGCTTGGAATGCTGTCATAAGCACATAAGTTTCATTGGCTGCTCATTTACAGAGAGAGGCAAAAAAGTAGAGCTTGCCAATAATGCTGCAGCTCTAACATTCTGCTTTGTCCTTTAATGATCACCCTGAAAAACAAACAATCAGCCAAGTTTAATTTTGCAAAGCATTGAGACTATTTAAACAGAGTCAGATTTACTCAAATGTATAATGGATCTCTTATTTCAGAACAAAATCTGTGACTCTTCTTTATTTGATGGAAAAATTCTTTTATATAAGCATATTTCACATGGGTAAATAGACTAAGTGCAAGTAAAGTGGATTATTTTGGGCATAGTATATACACTTTCACAAGAGAAGATATTCTTTCATAATACAAGTATATCTTTAAAGTGTATTTATAATTAAGATAGTCTGATTTATAGTATCAAAGGTAGTATAGAATGAGTATGGTAGACTCCATGAGCTACTCAAATGTCACAAGCACAATGTGTAAGGCAATGAGTTTTAGAACAAGAAATAAGAGGACACTGTTATAAAGAGGTTAATGTATATGAATAAATAAAATCACCTTAATTGAATCATATATATTATGTGAATATTACCTCACAAGATCTTGAAATCTTTTTTTTAAAGACTTATTTTGATTTATTTATGCAGACAAGAACTGGAGTATAGGCCAGATGTGCAGGGGGTGAGAGAATTCATCAGAGACAAAGTGGGGAGCAGAATAGGCAGAACTACTAAAACACACTACTGAGGGGAGCAGTAGGCGAGGCAAGAGAGGTCTGCTGTGCCATGTGGGTTAGCTCAGGGATCGAACTCATGCCTCAGTGGCTGACTATACCTTCATAGTGCTGAGACGTTAACCCTTACAACACCAGGGAGGCCCAATGTCTTGAAATCTTAAAAGCATACATAGCTGCAGTGTCTCTACTTCAGGTATAATGTTGACATCACATGGGAGGTGCTGACATTTTGCTGAAATCTTAAAAGAAGCCCTGCTATGGACAGAAAGTGCTATTTTACTGAAAATGGGAAATCAAAAGTCAAATATTCTGTAAGGCAAGTTTCTGCCAACTTTATTAAGCTATAGTTATTTAAACTCTAAATTCTTAAGACTATATATTTGTGTACATTTTAATTCATAGGTAACAGAAGATGTGGAATTGTGGCAGGAATTATTGAGATGACTTTCCATCAGTCAGGTCAATGATAGAAAACAACAGTAGTTATATTTTTTTTCTAAATTTGAATTATAGTGTAAATTATCTCAGGTGCTTCATAAATCACCTAACCTATATCTAACTGCAGTAATAAATATGGTTAGTGATAGTGTTTCGCCTGTGTGTGTTTGTGTTTGTGTGTGTGAGTGATTGTGTCTATATGGGGAAATGGAAGTAGATTTGTAGACAAGATGGCAATGAACTGAAGAAGAGGAAAGATGAATCTGAGAATTGATGTCTTACCGGAGGTCAGCTCTTTAAATTTATTCTATTTTGCATATCTTTATGTGTGTCTGTGTTTATATGTTTTGGTTTTAATCATGAAATTTCTGATACTGATTCTTTAGGTGAGAACCCTATACTAATCTTTTGTATTTCACTTAATAATTACCTACTAGGCACTTACTATATGATCTAATTTCTGTTTTGGTTATTCATTTTATATAGAAAGTTACCCTAAAATGTCAAAACATTAAAATTTATTACCTCATAATTTCTGGAGTCTGGGATCTACGTACAGCTTAGTTGTGTGCTTCTGACTCAGTCTTTCACATGGCTGTAACTGAAGAGTGGGCTGGGACTGCAGGCCCCAGAAGAGGAGGCTACAAGTTCACTCATGTGGCTATCGGTAGTTCTCAGATCTACCACAGTCAGTTGATTGGAGTCCATAGTTGTTTGCCATGAAAACTTCTCTGAAGGGCTACTGACAATATGGTAGCTTGCTTTCCCCCAGAATGAGGTAGGGGTGTGTGTATATGTCTCAAAGGGAAGAGCGACGTTAAAGTATTTATATCATAATTTTGGAAATGACATCTAATCACTTTTGTAGTATTTGTCAGAAGCAAGTCACTAGTTCAATGTGCACACACTGGGATGAAATCATACGAGGACATGAAACAGGCAGGGATTGTTAGAAGTCATCTCAGAAACCCTCCACAATGAAAGTGGTTGGTAGATAAAAGTTCTTTGGTCACTCTGTCACTCTTCTATCTTCTATGTTTCCCTTGGCAACATTCTACTAGGCTCTAGCGTGTAGCTAAGTTAAGCCATTGTCTTTTTCCTTCCTACTTCTCTCCCATTCCCAAAATACACAATTTAATAGAATGGTCTTTCAACTGAGAATTTCAAAGAGGTACACAGGCAATTTCTCATTCTTCAAATTTCTATTTCTTCAACTTCTTATGCTCACTTTCTGAAAATTACTCTTCTTGAGAGATTTATTCCTGGCTCAGATAGGCACTTTTTCCTTATAAAAAAAGACAATACTCAATCTGTTGACAATCCCTTTATCAACCCTCAATCTGGCTATGGTGCACTGCTCTGGGTTTTTAAAACATCTGGGATACAAAGGGAAAGAGACCTTGAATGATTAATCATAGCATACTAAAGTCTGAGTGCTCTTGCATGTCTGCCTTTCATGTGCCTATAATTTTTTTAAAAGTAAAGCATGATTTTTACAGGTTAGATATTTTAGTCTTTGAGAAATTCTAAATTTAGAAATATGGTAGTATATGGCCTTGGATGGAATGGCAGTTTTCTTTTTAACAATTTTTCTCTTCATCTTCATCTCCAATCCCACCATTTGAAAAATACTTTTTTTTCTCCTGGAAGAATCCCTTGAGAATAAATATTAGTAAGTGCTAAAAGTGGCATTTTCAAGTACTTAAACATAAGCAATTCTCAGCTATTTTAGACCCTCATCTCTGGAATGTGTAATTAGCTGGAAATAAAAGAAGCCACAAAATACTGAAGCAGAATAGATTAGTAATGCTATTTCTTTTCCGCTAAAATGTTTTCTGAGGTTACAAAAATGATCCAGGTGTGTTAGGTAAATCCCAAAGTTAAATTTGTATGCTATATGTTGCAAAGTATAATATTAAAAAAAGATAGTGCAAACTGATTTTATGAAGTCATAGGATGGGGTGTTCGAATCAGTCAAATTTCATTTTCCTTCTACACGATGCTTGGTATTCTAGTTTTCTTTTAACAAATGCTTTTTTTTTTGCTTTTTTTTTTAAGATTTATTTATTTATGCATATGAGACCTGGGGTACAGGCCAGAGATGTGGGGGGTGAGTGGATCCACCAGAGACAGAACGGGAACAGAACAGATAGACTGACTGAAATACTTTGCTGAGAGGAGCGGTGGGCGAGACAGGAGAGGTCTGCTGTCCCATGTCGTTTCTCTGGCTGGCTGGGGATCGAACTCGTGCTGCAGAGGCTGTGGACTGCTTCATAGTGCGGTGCTTAACCCCTTGTGCCACCAGGGAGGCCTGAAATGCTTTTTTCTTAACAAAAAATTTTAAGCTGTTAAGTATTTCAGCACACTTTTTGTTTGGTTAAAAAGATATTACACTAGAATATCCTTTGATATTAACAACCACCGATTTGAATAACATAGACATATATAGACCATTTCACGCAACAGTTGCAGAATACACATTCTTAAGCACATGGGACTTTGTTCAGGATAGATCACAGGTTCATAACAAACTTAGGATATAAGAAGATTAACTGCTAGATTGCATTCATACAAGTATCTTTACTGATCACAGTGTAGTAGAACTAGAAATCAGTTGCAAAAGATCTGTAAAATTCACAAATATGTAAAAATTAAACACCATCTCTAAAAGTCATTGGGTGAAAGAAGATATCACAAAGAAAATTAGAAAATACTTTGAGACAAAAATGAAAATTCAACATATGGCACATAGGGGGTACAGAAAATGTTGTGATAAATATTTACAATAGTCCCCCTTATCCATGGTTTCGCTTTCTATAGTTTGGGTTACCCACAGAAATATTACGTACAATAATATATTGAGAGAGAAAACAAAACTTTATAAAACTTGTAGTACCATACAAATTAAAATTTATCATGTGTCTGTGTATATGTATAGTATATGCAGGGAATATCTCATTTTAGGAATCCCATTGAGGATTTGGGACCACATCTTCCTTAGATAAAGGGATATGATTATACTGTTTGGAAGAAAGGAAAGAGCTTAACCTAAACTTATGTAATGAACAAACTAAGTCAAAATTTATGATAAGGAAGAAAATAAACATTAGAGCAAACATAAAAAAATTAAGACAAAATAGAAATTTCATTGAAGAGTTAGTTTTTAAAAGAAAAATAAAAATTGACAAACCATCTAGCTAAATTAAAAACATGCACTCAAAATTCTAATTAAAAGAGGAAACATTACAATTAATACCAAGAAATAAAAAAAAATCATGATTACTATGAACTAATTGTATGCCCAAAATTAGATACAATGAACAAATTCTTAGAAATGTATAAGTGATCAAGACTAAATTGTGAAGCAATAGAAAAGTTGAATAGACCTATAATGAGTTTTAATTAGTAATTGAAAGTCTCCTTATAAAAGGAAAGTTCGGTACTAGAGACCTTTGCTGATTAACTATTGACTAATTAAGGAAAAAATTGTTGCTAATTCTCAAACTTCAGAAAAACTGAATAGATGGAATACTACCCAACTTGCTTTATGAGAGTAGGATTGCCTTGATACTGAATCTAGATAAGTACACCATAATAAATTGATAGACCCATATTCCTGATGAACATAGATGCAAAAATTGATCATATACCATGAGCAAGTGGGATCTGTCTGTAGGACACAAAGTTGGTTCAACATGTGAAAATGAATTATTGTGATACACCACCTTAACAGAATAATAGTTAAAAAATTATTGCATTATATGAGAAAAAGAGCATTTCACAAAATTCAACTTTTCCTAATCTCTTAAGTTAGAAGGAAATTGCTTCAACACAATGAAGGTTATGTAGGACAAGTCCACAGTTAACATCATACTGAAATGATGAAAAGCTAAAAGCTTTTCATCTAGAAGACGAGCAAGACAATAGCACCAAAAAGACTAGAATATTTAGGACTAAACTTAACCAAAATGGTGGCAGATTTATATGCTGAACACTACAAAACAATGATGAAAAAAATTAAAGAAGACATCTGCAAATGGAAAGATATTCTGTTTAATTATTAGAAGACTTAATACTATATACCATCTATAATGATTAATGGATTCAGTACAAACCCCAATAAAAAACCCAAGTTTTTTTTAACAAAAAATCATATTCAATATTAATTTTAAAATTCTATATGAACAGAATTGGAGACATCATTCTTCCTGATTTCAAACTATATTACAAAGCTACAAAAATCAGTAAAGTATTGTGCTACATAAAAATAGGCACATTATCAACAAAACAGAATAAAAAACTTAGAAATGAATGTAGTGTATGGGCAACTGATCTTCATCAAGCATGTCAAGAAAACACACTGTTCACTAAAAGATAGTCTCTTCAATAAATTATGAGGGGAAATTAGATATCTACATGGTAAAGAATGAAAATAGATCTTATTTTATACCACATATAAATGTCAACTCAAAATGCATCAAAGACTTAAATATAAGACCGGAAACTGTAAAACTCCTAGAATATATTAGGATAAAAGCTTCTGGACTTTGGTTTTGACAATGATAGCATTGTAATGACATCAAAACACAGGTAACAACAAAATAAACAAGTAGAATCTTATCAAACTGAATGGTTTCTGCAAAGGAAACCATGAAAAGGCAATTTATGAAACAAAATATGTGCAGATCATATAATTGATAAATGATTAATACTAAAATATGTAAGGAAATTCTAAGAACTCAGTAGCAAAATATTTAATAACCAGATTACAAAACAAGCTACAGATTTGAACATGCATTTCTCCAAATAAAACATACAAATAGCAAATATATATGAAAAAAAGGGTTCACTGTCACAAATGCAAATCAGAACCACAAAGAGATATCACCTCATGCCTGTTATAAGAACAAAAAATGTTGGCAAGTGTGTGAAGAAAGTGAAACTCTTGCACACTGTTGGTTGAAGTTCAAAATGGTGCAGTCACAATGAAAGACAGTAGGGACAGTCCTCAAATGATTAAAAATTATCACATCATATAGCAATCCCACTTTTAGGTATTCATCTAAAAAAAAAAAAACAAAACACTGAAGTCAGTTTTCCAAAGAGATTTTAATACTCCCATCTTCAATGCAGCTCTAGTCATAATACCCAGGATGTGAACACAACCTAAATGCCCATCAGCAGATGAATGGATAAAGAAAAGTTAGTAGATACATATATTGGAATGTCAGTCAGTCTTATAGAGGAAGGAATTCTGATGCATGCTACAACTTTGATGTACCTTGAGGACATTATGCTCAGTGAAATGAGTCAGTCACAAAAGACACATATTTTATGATTCCTCTTATATGAAGAATGTAAAATAATCAAACTCATATAATGAAAGACTACAACTGTGATTGCCAGGGTCTAAGGAGAGGGAGAAAAGGAGAAATTACTACCAAGGAGTATAAAATTTCACTTAAGCAAGATGAATAAGTTCTAGAGATTTGCTATATAATATTATATTTGTAGTCAACAATAATGTGTTGTACACTGAGGAATTTTAGAGAGTGGATCTCATGTGTTCTTTAAACAGAAAATTACAGTCATGATGTCAAATGAAATTGATAGCTACAGTTTATTTTTCCTGTTTCTTAATCATTCACAAAAACTGAACGATGGAGTTTTGGTAACTATAGGCATGTGTAAATAAATATACTCCAGAGGAATTCCTCATCTCATGAAAAACTTTTGTTGATTTATTATAAAAGAAAAAAGAAGACCATATTGATGTGTTATCTAATTTGCCAAATGATAAATGACTAAATTAGTTATGTTAGCATGATAACATTTTAGTTTTGATGTATTGTCCTCTAGTAGTATCTTATTTATCTTGGTGTTTTTCTTAAGTTCACTGAATTAGAATTGAAAAATGATGTCAAATATATTTTTTGAGATAAGATATGATAGGTGGACTTGACATTTTGAGGTGTGGTTTTGCCAACTGACTTATATAGTAAATATTTTGAAATGAGCTAAATTTGCAGAGGCAAGGTTTTCATTAAAATGCATTTGTCATGCTAAAAATGAGATGGTACACAGTGCCTGTTTCCTCTCTCCATTATAAGTTTATCGTCAGTAAGTTGCATTCATCATGTTGTTATAACCTGTGCTTAGTATATTATATGTATTAAGTATTTAATGAAAATTTGATGGTAGAAATTTACATTCTTAAATCTTGCATAGTAGAAAAGCTTATCCTTTCTGATTTCAAGTTAAATTAGGACAAAAAGAATTCCATGTTTGATGCTTTTTATATTATTTATCATTTGGGGAGTCTCTGAAGAACTAAGTCATTTTTCCTTGTTAAATTACTATTTATTTGAGTGGTAATAGGTTCACAGAAAAATTGAGTGGGAAATGCAGAGTATATATACCTGGTGTTCACTAACACACATGATCTCTCCCACAACCAGCATCTCCTATGACAGGTTAGCTGAGTCACTTTTTAACTACTTCAAGTCATTCTTTCATTAACACCTACACTTGTGTTCATTCCACTACAACACATTACTGCTATTTTAAGTAGTACCTTAAGAGTGCTAGTTGGGAGGGGAAGAGGTTAAAGAGGAGAAGGAAGTTGCTCTCACACTGGATTTAGCCATGATGGAACTCTTAACTGCTGTTTCAAATGGCAGCTCTGATACAAATTTTTCTGGTTGGTTTTACCCATTTCTTAGTAAAAGTTCACCACTGGTTTTGTGTATATTTATAATAATGCTTGCTCTAATAGGGTTAAATCGTTTGTTTATTGCTCAATGACTTCCTTCAGGAAAGGAACCTTGTCTTATCTCTTGCCACTGCATGGCACAATATTTGGCACATGGAAAGTATGCAAAAATGAACTCGAATTCAACAAGTGTCTCCTAAAGTTCAGGTATTTCATTATTTAATACATCGTAGATTTTAGTTTTTGAAACAACAATATAAAAATATTACTCTTCTTTAGAGAGCTTTAGAAATAAGAGAATTTAACTGATACATACAAGTTTACATGTAGAGGCATTCTTATATATTCATTAAACACCGTAAATGATATATCTAGAACACAGATTATCTAAGTGCACAAGATGAGAAAAATTGGTCTCAAATGCCAAAACTTCAAGTTAAAATGAATAAATGTTTACTTTCACAAAAACTAAATATAAGCCTTATTAAATATTATATTTAATATTCATAAAATAGATAATTTAAAAACATTTGGTATTAGATTTCACACAATGAGTACTGAGAAATCATGGCCAATTGTAAATTGAGTTTTTGATAACCAAAGGGATCAAAACAGATTGAAAATTCAAAATTTTACAGACAATACATTTAATGTTTTGTACTCAATTTATTTGATATATTATCACTATATTTGACACATGACATGAAGGAGTCATGACACTAAATGTAAGGATGCTCAGTGCCTGCCAAGCACTAAAATATGGCACTGAAGCAAATATTAACATTTCCATTTCATTTCATTTCATTTCATTCCATTCCATTCCATTTCCATTTCCATTAACAGTCCATTTCATGCTGCCCTCTGTGATTACTATTTTTTTCTTATTATTGAGGTAACCTTGATTTACAGCACTGTATATGCTTCAGGAGAATAGGTTTCTGCCTCCTGCAATGAACATCACCCATCACCATGCCATCCCCTCCACCAAAGCACCTGAATTCTTCACAATAAACCACTGGGTCCCTCCACCCTCTGTTTCTATCCATCTCCCTCTGGTAGCCTCAATTCTGCAGACATATTTCTAAGCTTTTGCTTGGTTTAATTTTTTTAAAGATTTATTTATTCATGCATACAAGAACCAGGGCACAGGCCAGATGTGTGGCAGAGTGAGAGGATCCACCAGAGATAGAACGGGGAACAGAACAGCCAGACTGACTGAAACACACTGCTGAGGGGAGCAGCGGGCGAGACAGGAGTGGTCTGCCACGCCATGTGGGTATCTCCCTGGCTGGCTAGGATCGAACCTGCGCTACAGAGGCTGCAGACAGCCTCACAGCACTGCGCTCAACCACGTGCGCCACCAAGGAGGCCCTGCTTGATTTAGTTTTTTTGTCATTTTTTGTCTTTCTCCCTTTGACTTATTTCATTTGGCATAATCCTGACCATTTCCACCCATGTTGTTGTAAATGGCAAGAATTCACCTATATATGTGTGTGTGTATACACACATATATACACATACACACACATACATACATTATACACACCCACCCACACACACGAGTATTTTACGGTATATATGTACCACATCTTAATGCAGTCATCTGTCTGTGTGCTGAGGTTCTTTCCATAATTTGGATATTGTAAGTAGTGCTACATTGACTGTGGGAATGCATGTATAAAATTAGTATTTTTGCATTCTTTGGATAATGTCAAGGAATGAAACTGATGTATCATAAGGAGTATCTATTTTTTTTTAATGAGTTTTTTTTTTTTCCTTTTATTTATATTTATACAAGCACTGGGTACAGTCAGAAACGCGGGAGGGTGAGAGAATTCACCAGAGCCAGAGCGGGGAGCAGAGCAGGCAGAAGGACCGAAGTACACTGCTGAGGGGAGCAGCGGGTGGCAGGAGAGGTAGGTGTGCCATGTGGCACCCTCCTCCAGTGGCTGGGGAGCAGCCAGGGATTGAACCAGCGCTGCAGAGGCTGCGGGCAGCCTTGCAACCCAGCACTCAACTGCTGCGCCACTGGGGAGGCCCAGGAGTATCTATTTTTAATATTTTGTGAAACCTCCATATTGTTTTCCGTTAAGGGCTGCAGCAGTCTACATTGTTACCAAGAGTGTAAGAGGATTGCCTTTTTCTCTGCATCCTTGCCACCATTTGTTGTTTCTGGTTTTTTTGTTTGTTTGTTTGTTTTTGTTTTTAATGTGGGCCATTCTCATTGGAGTGAGATGGTATTTCTATTGGTATTGATTTCTATTCCTCTGATGATGACTAATGTTGGATATTTTTGTTGGCTCTTTGCAGAAGAGCCTTTTCAGCTCTTCAGCCCATTTTTGTTGGGTCCTTTATTTTCTTTTTATTGAGTTGTTTGCATTCTTTGTAGATCTTAGATTTTTTTTTTGGGTGGGGGAGACTTGATTACTGCTTCAATTTTCTTGATTTGCTTTATTTTATTTTGGCCTTCACTGGTTTCTGTATGTACTAGAATCTGTGTATAGTTACTGCATCAGCAATGTATCCAGGGACTCACAATGGTCCTTACATTAGTATAGAGGATTTAGGGTGGGGCTGACTTCTACTTGTGGTACCTTAATATCTCTCCTCTAGGGTTTGGGATAAGAGGCTTGGTTGTTCCTGGGCTTAGAGTGTCCCTCACAAGATAAGCACCAGTCCCAGAAAATGAGAGAGTGCAGATCAGAATGCTTGCTCTGCTGTGTATGTACATGGGGGAACCAGCCTGTTTGGGACACCCAAGTCCTCCACAAGGTTTTCCCCTTCTGCAGGGGAGTGTGTCTCTACACAGCATTTGCTCTCCACTCACCAGGCACCATGGTTGAGCCTACAGCCCTACTACCAATGTCCTCTTCCACAACCCACAATTTCCTCTCTCTACCTCCTTTTATTCAATGTAGTATGGATCTCCCTAGTGTCAAATCTATTGCAGTCTTCTCTGGTTTCTACTGTCCAAAGCATAATTAGTCCCACACCTGTCTATGGGCCTATCAGTCCTGCGTTCCTCTGGCTTGTTGCTTTAAGAGCTCCAGTGAATGAGGCTAAGCCCTGCCACTGACTTGTGGTGACAAACCACATTGTTTGTGATTGGTGACTGATGGCCATAAATGGTTGATCTCTAGTGACTGTGATGACAGTATTTGCTAATTACTAAGATAAGTACTTTAGTAGATCAATCAAAACTACAACATTTATTATCAAAAATATTTCTCACATAAATATTTACTAAGATCATATATATTTATTCCAGCTCTCCTGTTTACAATAAATCATTCTTGATTCTTTGAAGTGTGAATATATGAAAGTTGATTACACTTCAAATACTCTTAATGAGAGCATTCTTTTACATTAATTTTTACTTCCTGTGTTTTTAACATTTAACATTCTTTTTATGCTTCTATTTAATTATTAAATGCTGTAATTAAAATGTCTTCCCATAAATTTAATCAGTTTGTCTAATAGATACAGCTTTCAATGACTGTTAACCTTTATTTGAATTGCCGAGCAATATAGATTACAGGATAGTACTAATAACAATTACCTTTTCCACAGCTTTGAGATATATTTCATATGCTCTAAAATTCACCCATTTAAAGTCAACAGTTTGGTGTTTTTCAATATGCTCACAGCTTTGCAACTATTACAACAATAGAATTTTAGCCAAATATAGAAACCCTGTACACACCTTCCCTCTTTAGCTCCCTATGTTCAGACTTTCCCTCAGGTAGTGTCATATTTAGATTTCTGGGGTTTGTCTGGGTTTAATTTTTCCTGTACTTTGGATTTGTTTCTTTCTATCCATGTTAGTGAAACCATCCAGTGTTTGTCTTGTCTCCCTCTGACTTACTTCACTTAGCATAGTCCCTTTCATTTCAATCTACATTGTCACAACTGGCAAGAGTCCATCTTTCTGCTTTAATAACTGAGTAGCCTTCCATTGTATACATATACATGTTATCATTATCCATTCATCTGCCATTGAACATTTTGGTGGTTTCCATAGCTTGGCTATTATAAATAGTGCTGCAATTAACATAGTAGTAAACATGTCCCTTTGAATTGGTGTATTTGCATTCTTTGATAGATTCCTAGTAGTGGAATTGCTGGATCTATGGGAGATGTATTTTTAATATTTCAAGAAATTTCCATACTCTGTTCCAGAGGAACTGGACCAGTCTGCATTTCCACCAGCAGTGTGTGAGGGTTTCTTTTCCGCCATATACTTGCCAACACTACTTGTTTCTGGCCTTTTGATATAGGTCTTTCTCACAGGTGTGAGGTGTTATTATCATTTTGGTTTGCATTTTTTCATGATGATAAATGAGGAACATTTTCTTATATGACTATTGGCCCTCTGTATGTCTTTGGAGAAGTATCTCTTCCTCTTAGTATTTTTCTTTCAAAACTCTAAAGATGCTATTTCATTGTCCTTTTCATTTCTGGTTTCTGATGAGAATTCAGCTGCTAATCTTACTGAGGAATCCTGTATGTTTGACATTTTCTTTGTTTGATATTTTCCTTGTTCTTTGACTTGAACTTTTGCCTAACCTTTCTAAGTGTGAATTTCATTCAGTTTTAGTCTATTTCATATCTTGAATGAGTAGAACTGGTATTTTTCACCAAATTTTTGAAGTCTTTGGCTATATTTCTTCAAATATATATATTTTTTATTTTTGTAGTCAGATTTATTTATCTGAAATGTATTCTAATTTCACTTGTGATATTTCTTCTCCAACTCTCATCCACCATCTTCTGTTGTTTCGTAATGCAATTGCACTGTGGTTGGAGAACAAATCTGAAAAGTCTTCTCTTACTAGCTAAGTTAGAACTCTAGATAGTATCTCATAGGTCTGAAGCTTTGCACATTTCCCCCCGCATTAGTCTTTGATTCTGATGCTCAGACTAAAAGGTATATTGATCTTCAAGTGCAAAGATTTTTTTCCTGCCCATTCAAATCCTTTGTTGAGCCCCTTTAGCAAAGTTTACAGGTATTTAAATACTTTCAACTCTAGAATTTCAATTTGATCTATTTTTATAACTTAATACAACTGATTGATAATGGTATTTTCTAATTTTCTATTCTGATGAGATGCCATAGTTATACTTTCCTTTATTTCCTTAGTCATAGGTTATTTTACCTTTTAAAAGTTATATTTGATACTATTATCTACTAATTCCAGTGTGTTGACTCCCCTATGGGAAATCCTCTGTTAGCTGATTTAACATTCGCCCCACCCTCCACCTGCACACTTATGCCCTATGTGTGCCATCTTTTTTTGTTTTTTGTATGTCTTATAATTTTTGTTGAAAACTGGGCATTTTAAAGTGTAACAAGTTTGGTATGAAATCTTTTCACACATTAGCGTTTGTTGCTGTTGCTATTTTTTTTCTCATTACTGCTTTCAGTTTAGTAAACTTCCTAGACTAATTCTGTAGCTTTTTGTGATCTCTGTGCTATGGGCATGAAATTTCTATTAACTTTTTGCTTTTGTGGTTGGTTTAAATTCTCCTTTTTATTTCCTTTTTAGAGGTCCCACTCTAGTCAGTATAATTTAATGGTCTGTAGTGAATGGTCAGATTTTCTTAAATGCCTTTCCTGTATGTATCCCTTTGTCAAGGGATTCTATGTAAGAAATTGACATTAAACCACACATTTTATGAGAGTCTCATAAGGCTCTTCACAATGGACATGTAAGTTATCATCATCAAACAGAGGCTTCTCCTATACCAGAACTTTCTTGGGTAAGTGTACAACCTTTTAGAAACCCCAGAATATGTCCTATTTGGAGATTTTTCAATCTCTTTTGATCATGTAGTTTTCTGGGGTTGCCTTTTAAATTCACGGTCAGCTTCCTGTTTACATGAAATGAAGTCAAAGATTTAGACAGCTAGTTACCAGCAGTTCCATATTATTTTATAATGTCATAGGAGTTTCCTTATCCTTCCCCTAATGAATGGATGGCTGAATGAATGGTACATGTGTAATCTCCATTATGTAATTAGAAATATCTATGCTGTTATTGCTGCCCATGGAGACTGGTTATTAATTGTTTATGTATTACTTTCACATACATTAAGTTCATGAGAGTTTAACTGTCACTGGAGCAATCAGGCATCTTGCTTGCCACATACTGTTTTAGAGACTTGATACATGAATGGAGGCTATCATTTATTCGGTAATATTACATATGCATTTTTAAAAAGATTTTATTTATGCATACAAGAGCTGGGGTACAGTCCAGAGATGTGGGGGGTGAGAGGATTTTTCAGAGACAGAGTGGGGAACAGAATAGGCAGATTGACCGAAGTACACTGCTGAGGGGAGCAGCAGGTGAGTCAGGAGAGGTCTGCTGCGCCACATGGGTTGCTCCCTGGCCAGCCAGAGATCAAACTCATGCTGCAGAGGCTGTGATTGCTTCATAGTGTGGTGCTTAACCCCTTGTGCCACCAGGGAGGCCCCAATATTACATATGTATTTTATATTCATCATAGTGCCCATCTAAGGGTACAGAAATCACACATATATGTAAAATCTAGAAAACACATGGGCCTCCCTGGTGGTGCAAGGGGTTAAGACACAACCTAAGAAGCTATCCACAGCCTCTGCAGCATGAGTTCGATCCCCGGGCAGGGAGCTATCCACATGGTGCAGCAGACCTCTCCTGGCTCACCTGCTGCTCCCCTCAGCAGAGTATTTTGGCATATCTGCCTGTTCTGTTCCCCACTCCGTCTCTGGTGAATCCTCTCACCCCACCCCCCACACCTCTGACCTGTACCCTGGTTCTTGTATGCATAAATAAATCTTAAAAAAAAAACTGGAAAACACATTTTTTTGAGTATTTACAGTATTTCAAAAGTAGAAAATTAATCCAAATTAGTTTCCATTAGTATAACTGTTAATCGGTAAGGAATAGGCATATAATGGGCAGAATTAGCAAGAAATGTCAAGAGTTTTAACTTTTCTTAATAGGTGGGTGGACATTCAGTTCCATTATACATAAAAATTCTCCCTTTGTTTATTATTTTCCATGGAACATAAATAGCAGGGGTGTAGAGACCATGTCTATCTTGGTTACCAATACCTTCCATATGCTTTAGAAGAGGTGCTGCTCAATGTATATTGTATTCAATGAATGAATTTGTTTCTTAGCACTGTCTGCCTTAAGCAGGCATAACTTCTTTTTTTTAACATGAGAGCCTATAAAACACAAAGTAAATCAAAATAATGTGAAGACTCCTGAGGGCTTCTTCCCTAGAATATTTGTCACAGCTTATTGTGCACATATTTTCCATTCCACATTGTGTAGTGGTTATTCTGTCTTTTCTCTTTTTTTGAAAAGTGAGCACTTTGAGAATTCAATGAGATATATGGAGACCCTCTTCCCATAGTAGGAGAATAAAGAATATATATTTTCTCTCTTCATCCAACTGTTCACAGCTAGTCTATTTAATAAACTTTTTGGTGAATGGGGAAGGCATCAGTTCAATAATCCATTAAGACAGTATCTATCCATTAAGACTAGTTTTGCTATAGTAATGGGACTTGAAAAATCATTAAAACAAGGAAGACTTATCTCTTACTCATGTTTATGCTTAGTGCTTATAAATTAGTCACAGCCTTAATTCCTGTATTTTTCACTTTGGGATTCAGTACAACAGTGCAGTTTCTTTAGGACATGGAGTTCATGCAGTAGAGAGAAAACTGCATATGCTTGCAAAAGGTCATATCCACTCACTTGTCATTTGCCAGACTAAATCACACAGGCAAAACTCGTGTTAACAGAGTGGGGAAACAATTCTCCATGGGCATGGCTACCATTAAGTACATAACCAAGCATGATTTCAGTCCTCCCAAAGGGAGTATCGGTAATATACAGAAAACTACAAAGCCACTCAGTGGATCTAGAGCAAGAACTCAAATTATCTTGTTATTTTTTTCTGTGTGCATTAGTTGGGGTTCTGTAGAGAAATAGTTGTGTGTGTGCATTTGTGATTTTGTGTGTGCTTACATGACTATGGAGACTGATAAGTCTATAATTTGCCATTCATGTCTGAAGGTTATCAGACTGAAAACTTGAAGAAGGATCTTTGTTGCATTTCAAGTTCAAAGGCCATCTGCTGGCAGAATTCTCTCTTGGATGGGAGGAGTCAGTACTTTCATTTAGGTTTTTAATTGACTTGATGAAGTCCATCCACATTATGGAGGGCAATCTGCATTATTTAGAGTCCAGCAATTTAAATGTGAGTATCATCTAAAAACAACCTCAATGTTTGACTACATTTCTGTGCTCCATGGCCCAACCAAATTGAGGCATATAATTAAATCACACTATGTATGCAGCTACCTTAGCTCATTTATCTATCACTATCACACACACACACACATCAGCCTTTCCACAATATTTCTTGAGCATGTACTGCAATTATAACTTTATGATACTCACTAAAAGAGACTCAAGATATAGGAAACCATCTTTTTTAATTTCACATGGGCAAAGTCGCACATGAAATCAGTCATGTTTTATTTCCTGGTGTATTCCTAGAGCCTAGAATAGTTATTTGTGACACAAAACAAATAACATTGCATTAATGCATTAATAATTAACAAAATTAGTTGGGATATCCCAAGGTGTATACAAGTAACTCTGAAAGAAACTTTGCAATATTTGACATAAATGAAAGGACAACCACATTCTAAGGAAAATAAAACAAGGGCACAGTTAGAAGACTAGAAATCACTAATATTTGAGATACCCTGAATGGCTTTTAGATAGAAGTTGAATCAGGGAGAGAAGGGGAGGAATATTAAGGACTGTGTGCTTAAGATAGCAGATAAAAGGATGTTCACTATAGCCTTATTGAAAGAAATTTAGTTATTTCAAAATGTTTACATATCAAAATGTTTATAAGGTTTGTATGAATAACATGTTAAGTAATATATCTATATATCTATGTATCTCCATTCTTTTGACTAGATAAACTATGATACATCATTTCCATGGATTACAACATAGACATATAAAGAATGAGATAGTGATAGATGCCTAAGACTCTTGTTTTAAAGACTACTTACATTTTTTATAGGTGCATACATATGGATATAAATCTACAGAAATACATAGAATATATATGTAAAAATGGCAGTGTTATATCTGAGGAGTGAAATATCTGTAATACTTCAATTTTATAAGAAAATTATAACCATGTATTATATAATTAAAATATAATTGTGCAATATAATTGTGTTGACTTTGTATGGTGATTTTAAAATAGTAAAAGAAACTATAAATTTAAAACTCTAAGACAGTTATTAGAGTCTCTACTGTCACATTGTTACTAAAAAATACCATGTGTAAAGACAATCGTGGATTCAAAATTAAAGAAATAAAAGCAAATTTCAAATGGCAGAAAGAGTTGGAAAGAAATAGCAAATTATTGGCAAATGTTAATGTGAATTTCTGTATTCTAATTGGGCAAAGTAATTGGCTAGTTCAATTAGTTGTCATGGTGGTTTGGAAAGAAGAATAATATTTTAGAGACATTCATGCTAAGTCAAACTACAGATGCCCTTTTTTGGCACATGTAATTGAAAAATCACACACATAAGATTTAATTATGAGAGGAAAAACAAACATTTATTCCATTGTCTGCCAGGTTTTGATCTAGAAAGAGCTGCTATGATTCATGAAGTATTTTTCAGCTTTTCCTTGGGACATATTAAATACAAATGTTTTAAATACATACAGTGTTATTCTTAAACAGAACTTAGGGTAGTAATAGTATATTTAAAGACCCATGAGCCGAATCTATTTTCCTGAAATAGTTAAGCACTTATTACAAGAGATATAGAATACAACAAAATGGAATAACTTAATTCCCCCTTCCTTTATTTTGTTTCTCATGGAGATTACTATATATAAGCTTGTGAATTAAGCAGGAGACTGTAGAGATGAGAGATGATAATTTAATAGACTCACAAAATCTCAAAATTTTAATGTGACCTCACAAACGTTGCTGTCCTTTGCCTTCCTGCTCCTTCTCACTTCTGTCTTGGCCACTTCGAGTTCATCTGCACTAAGTGGTCTCAGAGCTCTTTGTTGGAGAATTTACTCCATCATGAGTGTTACGTCTTTCAATTTTATCTTTGTATAAGCTGTGGTCATGAACATTTTATTTAGCTTCCAGTTTTAGTTTTTACTGAGAAAACGGTGGGGTGATTTTACTCTTCTTCTATGAAATATCTTTTCATAAGGTTTTATGAACAACATGTTAAATAATAAAAATAATTTTAAGTCCCTATTGACATTTTAGTGTAAATAATTTTCCAAGACTAGATATATTTTATCCGGTGTAAAGTTATGGAACAGAATGTTGGTAGAATATGAAAAAGGCCAAGAATGCTGAGAACATAAATAAATATGACCTTCTGGTGGGAAGTGAACCTGGTTTTTGTAAAGGGAAATCATGCTTGACTCTTGTAGATCTTTGAGTGGGTAACTAAAATAATGGATTAGTGAGGGCCAGGGAATATATGATGTTTAGACTTCATTTAGATTTTGGCAAAGTTCCTCATTGAAGGCTATTTTCTAAGTATGTGAATTACTGCGAAGTTGAGGTAGGGGTGGGGAGGAGTTATTTAGTCATGGATGCGAATTAGTTCAGTGACAGAAAACGAAGATGCTCAGGCAACTTTCCTACAGAGATGAGATAAATAGCAGAGTCTCCACAGATTGTTGCTGGCCCAGATTTATTTAACCTAATCTGAGAGAAGGGCAATGCCACAAAAACTTCCAATCTCCATATGTTCTAAAGCTTCTCTGCTTAACAAAATGCCATTTTAATGAGTGTACAGCTGCAGAAAGAGCTCCTGAGGCAGGCTGTGTATAGAAGAGTTGCATATGGCTTTAAATATGAACAAGGTTAAAGAAAAATAACCTAAACCCTGTATATGTTTACAAGAGAGCAGACCACAAACTCCTTTTATGATTTAGGAGTGGGATTTGAACTCCTCTGTGGAGAAACAAAGGCATTGTTCTGTAGTTAATGTGGTCATCATGGCTGTGGGCACCGTCAGAAAGACTCATAGGAAAAGAACAGAGGAGTGTCTAATGCATTTTCTCAAAAAAAAAAAAAAAAAAAAAAAAAAACAAACAAACTCCCAAACCTCCTAAAATATTGTAGGAGTTTCCATTTTCTTTACCCAAAGGAAGCAATACCATCATTTCATAGTTTACATGGTGAAGAAAAGAGGGGGAAGTAAATGAAGATTAACTGAAATTGTGCTAGATCCTGGAGACAGAAAATAAATTTCATTAACAATTTATTAGCTGGTGGAAGGGCAAATGTATGTACATCACTAAAGGCATTTCAATAGTTTATGTACCACGATAGAAACGTGGAATTTCCTGGGACACAACAGCAGGGACAGTTGACTACAGAATGTGCTGAACTTTCATAAAGTTTTTCAAGAAGGGATAACATTTGAAAATGTAAACAGAGAAAGGGAGCAGAGAAAAAAGGCTGAGGAAATAAAGAAGAATGAAACATGGTAACACATTCCTATACTATTAATTTGATATCTATGTTATTGTGCTTTTACCTTTGTTCTCTCCATAAATTTGCCATATGACAGCCAAGGCAAGTTTTTCAAAAAGCAAATCTAATTATATGGAGGACTTCCATTAGCCTTAGGATAAACCCCCAATTCCTTATAATACTTCCATAGCCCTCTGAGTTACATGAAGCATAACGTTTAAGATATTTCTGTGTTTATGTTGTAGCTCTCTTTAATTATTCTCAACTCAAGTAAAATCTGGTAAAACTCTGTTCCTTTGTGTGGAGAAAGGCTAATATAGGAAATTTAAATAGGCACTCACATAAAATGAAAGTTCCAAGTTTTTTTTTTTTTCCTAAAATACCCAAATAATGGAGCAGAAATATTTACATTTTTGAGCTTTAATTATCCAGATAATTACTTCAATTCTCTATTTCATTCTGGAAACTTTTATGCACAGTATTAGTTTGATGTTTAAAAATTTTTGGTTGTCACTTTTTCTTCTTGGTTGAATTCTGTTTCTAAATTAGACGTGCCACTATCCATTCCCATTATTATCATTTAGAACAAGGCATTATAATTTCTGTCCATCCTATAATTGATCTATGGCTTTTGTTTTAAGATTTTTAGGACAGTTGATATGATGATTGCATACTTTGATAGTTTTTTTTTTAGAAAAACACAAGATTTATTTTCTTAAGGCGATTTTTCTGGTATGTTTTGCTTTTACAAGATCAATAAACTTTCTGTATACTTTTGCATACATTTTGATATTTTTCTTGCTGTTTAGGTTTAGTCCATGCTTGGAAACTCTTGACCTCTGACTTTGTTACTATTGTGGAAAGAATTGTTCAAATCCCTCAACCACCAGGGCAGACAATTCAAGAAAAAGAAAACATATACAAGCTGTAAGAAAAATAAATTCTCAATCAACATTTTTGCCACAGTTACTAAAAAGTCTGAGAGGCTATATTTATGTGAACTCTATTGAAGGAAAATATTCCACATAAAAATGTCTTTATGTGGATTTTGTGGGTTGACTTAATTAAAATTCATTCAGAATTTGAAGAGATCTTGCTATACACTTAAATTCAGTGTTTAGCTATGGATATATTTTTAATATTAGAAAAAAACAACTAAGTATATCCCAGAAGTCTCAACATAAATGTACCCATCCATATGTATATCAGTATGTACCCTAAATGTATCTAAAAATACTTGCATGTTTTTGTTGCTTTAAAGAGGGAAAATTTAGACTAGGTATTTAAGCTTAAGTCCCTTTGAAATTACTGACAACTTCACCTATGCACTTCAGCATAAAATATCTCATTAAAATTCCATTATTTACAATCTAAGAATTGAATGAAATTATTTTTACATAAGCCAGGCTATTGTTACATTTTCCTTTCATGTAATATACATTTGTTTTACGGTCCCAGATTACTTAAGCAAGTTTCTTGCTTAAATTCTCTGTAATTTGTGTCCCCTTTTAGTTACTGCACTATAACTTAAAAACCACTTCTTATCTTTCTTTTATTGATGTTTCAAAAACCTGCAGGTAATGAATATTTTTATTCTAAAATAGAGAAGTGATAAAATTTTTACTTGAAATTTAAAATCTAAGTCCATTTCATCTGTATTAGCATTTTATGCAGGGTTAAAGCAACACATAGTTATTATCTCACAGTTTCTGTGCTCAGAAGTCCAGGCATGGCTTAGCTGGCTCACTTCTGGAGGCTCTACTAGGAAAGGATCCTCTTCAAAGCCATCTCTGGTTGTTGGCAAAATTCATTCTCTTTTGACTAGAGGATTCATCTTAACTTAGCTTTTAAAAACCAATTACGGCCTAGGATGCTAGGGTGAGCTGACTAGCAAGACTCTTATACAATATAATTACAGAGGTCACATTCCATCACCTCTCCCATATAACCTAATAAACATGAGCGTGACACCCCATCACATTTACCATATTCTATCAAGAGGCAAGTCATACACAGGGTATGAGCAGAGATGGCATTATGGGGACTGCCAGAAAGTCTGTCTACCATAACACAGCCTTTCTATTGAGTACATTAAGAAAAATATTTTGTTTTTATGCATTATGACAATTCTTAATTTTCCATTTAAAATTCCACCATAGTCTCAATTGAGTGATAGATACACCATTAATTGATAAGCAAAGAAAGAAATAGTAAATGGTATTAAATCTTACTGCCCCCTCTATCATAGATTGATTTCAACTTGAATGATGCTATAAGGGAAAAAATAGTGCTTTATACTATGCTGCCTCTATGTTTTTATCCTTTTACATATACTTTTATTATAAATCTAATTGTATGTTTATATTCATGGTAACATTCAAATAGAAGAGATGAGTACAAGATAAGTTTCCCATCAAGTGAGGAGGAATCATTAAAGTAACCACTATTTACTATTTGAGCAATTTTCTACACATATACAAGCCTACTTAAATGTATGTTTATAGAGATTTTTTTAAAATGACACTATGATATACTTTTATTTCTAAAAACTTCTTATATCCTGATAGTGTACCTAGCTATAGAAATAACTATAACTGTCTCTTTCTTTAATAGCAGTTTACTATTTCTTTTAAGTATGTTATAATTGTCATAATTAAAATTCTCTAATTGTCATAATTAAAATTCTCTACACAGATGCTTTTTTCAGTGGTATGCTATAAAACCATCTTTCTATTAGTTGGGACTCTCACTTTTAAGATGTCATAAAAACCAATTAAAATTGTTTTAAACAGAAGAGGAAACTTATTTGCCATCACAGCTCAAAAAAAATGAGTACAATTTTGAGTGTGGTTCCATGGCCTCAATTAATATTGTCTGTAGCTGGTTTCTCCCCATCTTTCCTCATGGGATTCTCTAAGCTGGCTCATTAGTCAAGATAACAAAATGGCTGCCTTCAGACTAACAGCCCTGTCTCAGGAAACCAGGGGAAAGGAGAGACCCTTTTTTTCCCCTCACGTGACAGTGATAGGAATAAGTCCCTTTGTGTCTGATTGATTCATAAACTTTTCTCTGGGTTAGTTGGTCTGGAGTTATGAGAAAGGTGAATTCAGTTGTTCATGGCTGGGTTCCATGATGCTCTTGGAGACATGGATAAATAGATCTAGAAAATAATGCTTACTATTTTATTTTTTTTAAGATTTATTCATGCATACAAGAACCGGGGGAGAGGCCTGATGCCCTGGAGGGTGAGAGGATTCACCAGAGACAGAGTGGGGAACAGAACAGGCAGACTGATGAAATACACTGCTGAGGGCAGCAGCAGGTTAGACAGGAGAGGCCTGCCGTGACATGTGGGATTCTCACCAGCCAGCCGGCCGGGATCAAGCCCATGCTGCAAAGGCTGTGAACAGCTTCACAGCGCTGTGCTCAACTGCCTGCGCCACCAGGAGAGGCCCTATTTTCTTTTTTCAAATATTTATTTATGTATGCAAGAGCTGGGGTATAGGCCAGAGGTATGGGAGAGAGGTGGGAGGATTCACTGGAGACAGTGGGGAGCAAAACAGGCAGTCTGAATGAAACACACTGCTGAGTGGAGCAGTGGGCAAGGCAGGAGAGGTCTGCTGTGCCATGTGGGTTGCTCCCTGGCAGGGGATCTAACTTGTGCTGCAGTGGCTGCCAATAGCTTCATATTGCTGAGACTTAACTAACCCTTGTGCCACCAGGGAGGCCCTGCTTGCTATTTTCTCATGGCTATATCTTTGTAAACTTTTGTATTTTATTTTCATTTTGATTGTCAAATTCTTAGACATACAAATGCTAGGTCAAATTATGTATGCATTTTAATTTTCCTTAATATTTCCAATTTTCCCCCTATAATGAATAATTCAATTTATATTTCAGCTACTAGTGCACACTTACAACTTTTCTAGGTTTCACCAAATAACCTTTTTCAAACTAAGTGATAAATGGAATCATGGTATTAACTCAATAGGTATTTCTTTGATAATGAAAAAAAATTGGTGAACACTTTTTTAAAAATTTGTGTTTGTTTTGTGCATTTTCTTTTCTGTGATCTCCCTTCTCATATGGTTTTCTAATTTTGCCAACACATACAACATTATAGAAGTGCGAAAAATAAACTGAAATATTTCTCCATTGTATTTAACTCAGAAATAATTTTCCCTCCACAAGGATTAGATTTATGGTGTGGTAACCAGATGAGGCAAAAAGGGAGTGTGGTGAAAGGAGCAAGTGATTTCAGGGAAATAGGTACAGAAGAGTCAAGTGGCTTATTCAGTTTTCTACATTTGGAAAAGGTTAAGAAGGGTGTGAGCTAGGGTAGAATCTGCACTCTCAATGTTTACCCTTGTATGAACAGATGGTGGCAAAGAATAATGGCATAGATAAGGTGAGTAGGGAAGGTCTCATTGACAAAGTGCTACATAATGTGAGGCCTGAAAATATGGCCCGGGAGCAGCATTTCAGGATCTGTACTATGTTTGGCAGGAAAACCTCATACTACAGGAAGTGAAATGATGTAATTAAGTGATTAGTAATTAAGTGGACATAAAATAGTGGAGACGTAACCAATAGACACAGTTTGCTAGGATTTGTAGCCCAACATTGGAAGGTTTGATTTGAAGTCCCGTGGGGAAGTATTAATGGATTATACAAAGAATATTGATCAATCTGGTTCATTTTTTTTATGTCTTTTTTTTTTTAATAGAGGCATGTTTTATTTATTTATTTGTTTATACATGCACTGGGTACAGTCAGAAGCAGGGGAGGGTGAGAGAATTCACCAGAGCCAGAGGGGAGCAGAGCAGGCAGAGTGACAAAGTACACTGCTGAGGGGAGCAGTGGGTGGCAGGAGAGGGCTACACGCCATGTGGGACCCTCCTCCAGTTACCGGGGAGCAGCTGGGGATCAAACAGGAGCCGCAGAGGCCGCGGGCAGCTTCGCAACCCAGCGCTCAACTGCTGCGCCACCCGGGAGGCCCAGAATCTTGTTCATTTTTAATTGGTAGGAAGACCACAGGCAAAGCAGAGACAGTAGTGAGGGGGCTATTTTAGTAGCCCCAGAAAGGATTTTGACGAAAATGGTGGGAGAGGTGAAGGAAAGTGCACATATTTAAGTTGCATTTTTAATGTGGAAATTATGGGCTGTGCTAACAGATTATATGTAGATGGTGAGGAAGAGGAAGGTATTTAGAATCACTGCCAGTTTTCTAATATTATCACCTATGTGGTCTTGCTTGCAGCAATTTTGCACTATAGTGAATCCTGACATGTTTAGAAAGGTAAGGACAAAATAATTAGCAGAGGTAGAATTCAGTTTGACACTTACTATACTTAGATACCAGTAAAACATTCAGTTAAATATGTAGGAAATTAAACATGGAATCCAAGGACAAGTCTGACTGGAAGACCATTGAGGAGTTATCAGCATAGAGATACTATTTAAAGCTAAGGGAGAAGATACAATATCCAGGTAGAGGGTTCAGTACCAATCATAGAGACACTGAGCAATGGGAGATGGTATAAGAAGGAATAACAATCAAACAAAAACATAGGGGCCTTCCCGGTGGCACAGTGGGTTGAGCGCAGTGCTGTGAAGCTATCCGCAGCCTCTGCAGCGCAGGTTCCATTCTTGGCCAGCCAGGGAGCAACCCACATGGCGCAGCAGACCTCTCCTGCCTTGCCCACTACTCCTCTCAGCAATGTCTTCGGTCCGTCTGCCTGTTCTGCTCCCTGCTCTGTCTCTAGTGAATTCTCTCACCCTCCTACACCTCTGGCCTGTACCCCAGTGCTTGTATAAATAAATCTTTAAAAAAACAAACAAACAAACACATACACACAAACCACCTGAAAAATTTTTCACAGAAAACATGATAAAAGGGTATTTCAGAAGTAACTTGATCACCAGGATCAAATGGATTTTTAGAGTTAACATAAGCTGAGAACTTAATTATTTAGATCTCTAAGCAGCAACTATCTTACATCGACGATTTCAAGGCCAAACATTACAAACCAACAAACAGCAAACTGGGGCATGCCCTTGAGGTCCTATGCCCCGATTTGTTCAATAGTCAGCTGTTTATTATTATCTGATGTATTTCATTTCTTTCTGCAGTAATTCTCTGTAATGTTTATCTCTCAAACAATCACAGAAATTATGAAACATTTGTGATCAATGTAAGCTAACGCTATCAAAATATGTCACTGAATAATGAGTCCAAGAGAGCAAATATTTGGATCTCTTTTGAGAAGTGGCCAAGGAACTGGCTTTAGAGACTTAGAATTCACATTCAAGAATGATAATGATGGAATCAAGAGAAGAGAGGCCAGCACTTTCTGAGCTAATTGTTTAGAACTAGATTTTTGCTCCAGCTGCTATAAATTGGAAGATGGATGATGTGAGAATTTGTAATTTAAAACTTCATGAACCATGAAACTTTCTGGAGACTTTGGTCAGTCAGTTGATTTACTAGAAATGATGGGGCTACCATAATCCATAAACTGTCTATTTTCCCACCGCCATGGCAATGAAATAGAGGAGAAAAATATGCAAATTGCTCATTTATGGTTTTTTTTATTTTGTTTTCCTAAATTACTTCTAAACCCGCTGAATCAAATTTCTATAACATCTTTAATTATGATGAAGTATTGGCTCAAAAAAAGAAAAGTTGTTTAGTTAGAACTTCATAATTGACAATGAAACATTTAACCAAAGTGCCAGCTCTCAAATTTATTCTGTGTTGTTTTTTTATTTGGACTATGGGAACAGCATCATGGAGAATTGCAGAATTTGATATTGGAAACTTAAGTTTAATATGGTGATTTGTAAAATAATTCCAGAAAAAACCCCAAGTATTAAAGTATAAAACATAAAATTCTGAGTGCATATGGATAATACAATCAATTATAAAATAATAAATCATAATACATCAGAACAACAATGCAATATAAAGATTCTGATCTCTTAATATAATAGAAAATGTGATTTCTGATATAAAATCTGCCATTTGTGAATTCTCAGCTTTTAAACTTAAGAGCTTTTAAGTTTGTGAAGTATGGGGAACTTAAGAGGATTATTTTGACTAGCACATGTTACACATGGCATTAAAACATTTCAGTTCTGAATTTTTTTCTCATAATAGTCAAAAATATGAATGAGAAATTAGCATTTCCATAATATTCTTACAGCTCATGTTTGAAATGACTGATTCTCAGTTAATAAGTATTATGCATTAAAAAAGTAAGGCCTTAGGGTCTGAGAATGAATAATTTTAATGAGAGCTCCTATTGTTTCAAAAGAGCCTGTAGAAAAGGAAGTATTTCAGATTTCTTGCTCAAAGTTAGTCTCTCAAGATTTACCAAAACTATGACTTCAAATGCCTTAGGTGAAAATCACACTTTGATTTTTTCTTGTTTAACCTTTGAGATTAAAGATACTAAAAACCCCCTTTTAATTCTATTAAACAAATGCTTTCTCTCTATCCACGATGGTTCACACCATGCTTATTTCTGAACTGCAATCCTCCTCCTGAGAAATCACAATTGCTTCTTGGCCTTTTGGCTAAGACCAAGTATAACCTCTGAGGAGAAATCATATTAGTGTCCTGATGACTGGGTCTTTGATACAGATGATTAAGACACAATTTAAGGTTCAAAATAATGTGTCTATTTTATTTACTTCCTCTGTTCCTCCTTTACTCCTCCCTCTTTTTTTGTTTTGTTTTAAACTGAAAACAGAACCAATGACAGTCATCAGAACTGGCTTGATTAGATAATGTTTCTAATTACATATTGATAATAAAGGCAGTTTTTTTTAATTGAGGCAACATTAGTCTATATCAGATTTTTTTAAATTTAAATATTAAGATGCATTTATTGCCTTAGAGGACTGGCAGAATTGGCTTGTGTTTATTTTTTGTTAAAAAAAAAATCAACAATTAGTTATCTTTCTCTAACAGATATACTAGTCTTCCATTTCTTTAATTCCTGGTATTAAATATATTTTCCTGCAAGTGAGCTCCTAAATTACTGACATGGAAGAACTTTCACAAGAGGTGATATCTTTAGTCTTAGAGCAATCAAGGTTCAGTGCTCTAGGCGGGTCATCTTACATTCCTTGTGGAAGGACTGATTGAGAGCCTAGGAATGGTTTAGGAAGTTATTGATGGGGGAAGGTAAATCCAAACACAGTCAAGATTAACCGTAGTTCTTCAAGTTTAATTTAAATGGTATATAATGTTAGAAAATTTTAAAAGCCAGGTTTCATTTTTTTTAAACATACATGTTTTAACTACTATTCTAAGAGTTGTTGGGGCTTTTTTTGCCTTTTGTCTCTCATTTGAAAATTTTCTGTAATTTTCAGAATTTATAGATGAGCATTAAATTTGGAATATGTTTAATTCCTTCATTTTATACTATTGTATCTTGATTGTTCATTGTTATCCCCTGATTTATTTATTAATCTTTAATTAATGTGGCTTCTTACATAATTAGTATATACAATTGCCTTGTCATTTTCTTTGACTTTAAAAATATCATGAATTTATTAATTTTTTTTTTACCTCAGGTCCTCAGATACTATCAAATATTGCTGAGAATTAGACTGTGGAAATGAATATATATATATATATATATATATATATATATATATACACACACACACACACACATATTAGGCTTCCATACACTCTGCCTAGTTTTTATCTATATCTGGCTGTTTTGCAAGTGAAGCCATAGAAAGCAAATTGAATGATCTATCTACCTACCTATCTATGATTTATTTTATTTTTTTTTACATAAAGTAAACAATGCTTATATATATGACACATATGTAGTATACAAAATCGTGATATTATGAATTGCAATCGATGCCGTGATTTTATCTTATAAATTGGTGATTTTTTTTAAAATGTCATGTTATTTTATTCCCTTATGGAGAAAAGACAAAAAAAGAGTCCTAATTATGTACAATTCAGAGACAGTAATTAAGAATCTTTTAAAGCATTCCTGATCTTGAAAAAAATCATAAATGTTGAACATTGTAAATTACTTTATCCTGGATATGAAAAGCTTCTGAAATACATGGATTTAATAGTTTTAAGTACCTGTTTCTTTTAACCTAAAATGGTTGACATTGTTATTAATTTGCAAAAAATGTTAATATAATAATTGTGAAAAACATTATCAGATTTATTGCTTAATAATTTTCACTATCTATAATTTGTTCACACATTAGTTATCCTCTTCATGTCTGTAATAAATTCTGAGGTCGCTACCTTGATAACATATGTATGTTACATATCTCATATATATATTTAATATATGTGAATTTCAAAAGCAGTGGTCTTTTTAAAAAATATTTATGCATACAGAACTGGGTTACAGGCCAGAGGTGTCAGGGGTGAGAGGATTCACCAGAGACAGAGTGGGGAACAGAACAGGCAGACTGACTGAAATACACTGCTGAGGGGAGCAGCGGGCAAGTCATGTGGGTAGCTGTGCCATGTGGGTAGCTCCCTGGCTGGGGTTCGAAATCATGCTGCACAGGCTGCAGAAAACTTCATAGGTTGCATCTTAACCACTTGTGCCACCAGGGAGGCCCCAGCAGTGGTCATTTTTTACTAAATTGGTTAAAAAAAAAAGAAAACAAGTCCCAAAGATTTATACAGATATTAAAGTAGTACAGATATTGGGCCTCCCCTGATGGCGCAGGCGGTTGAGCACAGCTCTGTGAAGCTGTCCGCAGCCTCTGCAGCCCCGGTTCAATCCCTGCCAGCCATTGAGGGTCCCACATGGCATGGCAGACCTCTCCTGTCGTGCCTGCTGCTCCCCTCAGCAGTGTATTTCAGTAGATCTGCCTGTTCTGTTCCCCACTCTGTTGCTGGTGAATCCTCTCACCCTCCTGCGTATCTGGCCTGTACCCTGGTTCTTGTATGCATGAATAAATAAATAAATAAATAACTTTAAAATAGTACAGATATTAAATCATGCAGAACCTGGTTCTTTCAAAATTCCCTGTGTTCACGCCTGTATCATGCTTTCCCTCGGGGAGTGCAGTGGGGCAGAGAAGGAATGTGCAGTGCATATCCCTATTACTATTAACTTTATAGCTCTAGGGATGCAACCTGTATCCCATTTTATGGCTTTCATCCTTTGAAACTTTTTGTTTCTATAAATGTGCACTGTGAATCATGAACATTCTGGGGGGAAAAAAAGGCCTGTGTACATTTAAAAAAAAAAATTATTTTCCCCTTTCATCATCCCTTGCATTCCCTAATCCCTTTCCCTCCCCAATCCCTCTTAACTTCAGAGCCTTCACAATGTTTATAATGTTCACTACTTTGTGAAAATGTTTTACATAGCTGATAGATATCCAGGGTTTGTTTTTATCATCTTGACTACTTTGCCGCATGATTCTCTCGAGTTCCCTTCATTTTTTAATGAAAGTAGCTGCATTTTGTCCTTTCTTCTGACTATTTAATACTCCAGGGTGTGTATATACCAGTTCTTCTTGATCCAATCGTCCACTGCTGGACATTTAGACAACTTCCATGTTGTAGCTACTGTAAAGAAAACTGCCATGGATAGCATGGAACGTAAGTTTTTTGGGTTTTTTTTTTGCTGGTTTTGTATTCTGTGGATAGATGTTCACGAATGGGGTTGTCAGCTTGTGTGGTATTTCCATTTTTAGTTTTTTAAGGTAAATCTAGATTGCTTTCCATAATCATTGCATCAGTTGCCAGTGTACATTTAAAACTAAATTAATGTCTTAAACATCAAAATGTCTTAAATTATAGCATGCCTTTAAAAGAGAGTGGTATTATAGATCATAACTTATGCAAGACAAGCAAAGTTACTTGTAAATAAAGATAATAAAGTTTATTTTATTTCTGAAGAAATAAAAGATAAGGTAGACCCTGGACTTTAGAGGAGGAAAGTCTCTAAATGGTTTAAAGATTATGTATTATATATTATTAATGTAATCTTGTAGGTTACATTAATATCTTGTTAATGCATTTTGATTTCAGCATGCAAAAACTTTTTTCAGAGAATATATTGATGAAGAATAAGCATAAGGGAAGAAAACTAAAGGTGATAACAACTTACATATTCATTTTTATTAATACTAAGATATTTATATGATATGAGTAGTTGTTGATTGTCTCCTGAGAGTTAGCCATGTTCTAAAAAATTTGGACACAATGAACTTTTCCCAGAATTTTGTACATTTTTCTTCACAACTGATCTTTCAGTTTATAAGTCTAATCCAGTTGGTACTGATTAAAGCCAAAGATTTGAATAAGCACTGGATTTTAATATTTTCTCAAAGGCACATTACTTTCATTCCTCTGAAGTTTAACATAACATATGATTTTAGACCTCAATAATACTGTGTTATAGTGTACTAATTCCCTTTTATATACTTATTAAATGTTGGACATTGATCTAAGGACTTGATCTGTATTAATTCATTTAATTCTTACACACCTGTATGAATTATTACCCATTTTACACATGAGAAGGCTGAGAACACAAAAGTAAAGTAACTTTCTATAAATTACAGAGCTGAAATTATTTTGTAGTTAGAGTGAGGCCTTTTTAAATCTAATACTATCTCATCAAAACAAACAATTTAAATATATACATATTTTTTCAAACATTTTCATAGCACTTATATTTAGGTATTGATTGGCAGTAAGTTATTATTTATCAGGATTCTGTTTCTTTTATTCAAACTGTGTAAGGCAATAGAATATATAATGTTAAAAAGTGGGCGTTCTGATAGACAAAATGTCCGGGACTGTTTATCGAACATACTTTAGGGCTCCGGTATACAGACAAGTCTCAAAAGATTTCAAGTCAACAGGTTAATTAAATTTAGTTAGCTATTCATTAAAAATTTAAATACGGTCTATTCACCATTTTTAAGCTTGTTGCTAGACATTAGTATATCTAACAACAGTACAATTAGATATTCTTTTCCTTATAAGATTTTAAATATCCCTCATTCTAGCTATCTCCAATAACAGATCATTTCACAGATGAATTCTAGAACATCAAAAGGGAGTGTAAATCATCATCATAATGATTACTATCATTTTGTATTTACAGAATAATTTTCTCTGAATGTATGAGTCTCTGAGTGTCTGGGCAGGGGAGGCTTACACGGCATAGTACAAACAGATGGTGGCTAAAGTAAAATTAAATTAGCTATGTCTTTGCAAGAAGTCTTAATAGTTTAGAAGCCAATGAGGAAAAAAAAATGTAATACAACAGAATTCCTTTTAAGGACAGAAATATTTAAGAAAAATGTCTTCACATGACATTCTTGTGACGTGAGAGCATGACTAAAGTGGCTGAATGAGTTTTCTGCAGCAATCTTGAGAGTGGGACGAAGGTGACAGATGAGGAATAAAGGAGTCAGACTACAAGGTTGTTGAAAGTAAAGCAGACAGTGTGAACACCCCAAGCCCCAGGGGAATAACCAATGTCATTTGAAAGAGGAATGACCATTATTAAGTTTGAAGTAGTAGCAATACAACCCCTGTTATTTTCTGCAGACAAGTAGCCTGTTAGAATCATGCATAACTGGCAGGGGAGGGAGGGAATGCACTTGAGGAAAACTTGAAGGAAATGGGCTCTTCATTGGGGAGGAAATAAAGAGCAGCCAGAGGACAGATAAATGAGGTTAAAATTCAGCAGAAGTTGTACATTAGGGCAAAGTGACTTGTGGTAACATAAACTCTAATTCTCAGGCAAAGGGCAGGAGTAAAGGAAAGATTCAAGGTTCTCTCATTACAGACGAGTCTTAGGCATCTTTTAATAAAAGAGTATGTGTTGTATTTATACTTGAAGGTGAAGAATGATAAAGAACTAGTGGATTTGGGAACATCTGTGTGATATCCATTATGCCTTTGCTTTTTTTAAATATAATTTTATGATTGATGAGAAATATTGTATCCAGACAGACCAAATTGGTGAAGTTCAGTTTGACCGGATCATTTATTTGTATGGTTTATAGCTTTAAAAATCTACTGACTTTTAAGTATTTATGTTAATAAAAGTACTTGGCAAACAAGTACTTGGCCTTTGCTTTTTGAATTCACCGAGTGCCTTTCTCCCCATTGATCATTTTTTCCCCAGTCTAGTTGCCTTAATACCCCAAACTATTCTTGCCCCTGTGTATATATTCTTCTACTGAACTTTCTCTGTGAAAAGCTCATATCCTTCCTCAGGGAGACTCCCTCTGACTAGCCAATCAAAACTAGATCTGCCTTCTGGCCATCTGAACTCTTATCACATGACCCTGTTTCATTATCATCTGAAAAAAAAAATGATGTTGATTTTTCATGTGTTAACTTACTTTTTGCTTTCCCTTTCTACTAATACTAGATTCCTTCAGAGCACAGGACTTTACATGGTGCAGTTAAGAACTCTGTAATAGTTGAAATTGTAAAGATATAAGTGTGAAATGAATAAATCAGAGAGGATAAATATTAGCAAAGAGAATAATTGTAAATTTAAAAGCATATGTATAGAAAATAATTTATATGCAAAGGCAAACACAAATTGTATGCCTACCCGATATAAACAAATCATTATAATGATGTTTATATCATGACTTGCTGCAAAATTTCTTTAGAACTATTCAAAAGTAAATGATAGTTATTAGGTCATGTGTATTTGATGTAATGTTAAAATTTGAGCAGACTGGAGTAGTCCTGTCTGATGTGGTAGGCAGAGTGGGTTCCCAAAATTGACCATGCCCTAATCACTGCAATTTATGTATGTTGTTTCATATCAGAAGGGACACTGTAAATGTAATTGAAGTTAGGAACCTTAACATAGGGAGCTTATTCTGCATTGTCTGGATGGGTCCAACTTAAGTGCATAAGTCTTAAAAACAAGTAACATTCTGGTTGGATGTAGAGCGATGTGGTGGGAAGCAAGGGGAACTATGGGTGCCTTCATGATAAGTAACATATATCTGAGGTATGCATACACCATTTATGAATAATATACAGTGTTGTGAACCAGTGTTACCGTCATTAAAAATTATTTTAAAAAAGATTCAGAAGTGGACTATAGAGGTTTTGATGGATCACTGCTGATCTTAGGCATAGGTTGCCATCTGCAAAGGCCAGAGATTAACTCTAGAAGAGGCAGACAATCTTTAGCTGGCAGTCAGCAACGAAACAGGGACTTTTATCCTACAAGTGCAAGGAACTGAATTTTGTCAACAAACTAAGTGAGCTTTGTAGTGCCTCCAAGAACCTGCCTCTGAAAAGGAATGCAGTCCTGCCAAGATCTTGATTTGGTTCCTATGAGACCTGGCTCAGAGGAACCAGCTGAGTCACACTGTGCCCAGACTTCTAACCCTGGACACTGAGATAATGAACACCCATTGTTTCAGTTGCTAAATTTGTGATAATTTTTTATGGTAATAAAAAACTCATGTCTAATAATCAAAAGAGTAACAAGTAATGCAGAATTATTACTGTGTATTAGGATTTTTCTAAGGACTTTATAAGCATTTTATTTTATTTTTAAAATAATTCAAAATTTCCATTTTGAGAAATATGTTTAACACAAACCTCTTGTCTTTGATTACTGTGCCTGTTCATAACAGGAAAGAACTGTTGGTAATGTTAGTACTGTGTGATTCCATTGCTCTGGCTTAAAGTGTATCGATGTCCACTTACAATGGAGTGATGTTATTTTCTTGAACCACAAGGTAAGTAATATCAGAAATTGTGGAGTGGTACTTGCATGGAAAGGACAGGTAGAATAATAAAGATATACAAAGAGAAGACTGCACCAGAAATTAGGTTTCATATCACTTTTCTGTTTGTCTTTATTATTTTGCCCCATTGCATCCCTTGTCCATTTCATTATAGAATGGTCTCCATTTAGATTACAGTAACTTGAATGGGATTTTGCTGCCAGCAACTAAGCAAATGTTAAGTAAGCAGGTAATGTTATTGAAGAGAGATTTGTGTTCATTAGCATAGGCTAAATGAATGTAACAAATTGGTCAGAGACAATGCATCCAGGTAAGTTAAAAAGATGGTCTTCGTCAGCAGGTAGACTCTTCTTGAGATGACTTAAGAAACTGGGCTTCTTCCAGTTTGTTGTTCTACCCTTCCCTTAAATTCTGTATTGTCCTCTGAATCCAGTCTGTATTGAACAAGAATGGCAGAGGAATTATGGCTTCTTAAAACCCTTAGTCCCAAAGTAGCATCTGTTGCTTTTCTGCTCATGTTCCATTGGCAAGAACTAGTCAGATGGCTGCAATTAATTGCAAGAAAGGTTGGGAGACACAGTCTAGCCAGAAACCTAGGAGAAGTAAAAGTAGTTACAATCAGCTCGCAGCATCTGCCAACATATGTTCAGTAACTTGCTCAATATGCAGCTGCTTTTGGCAGAGGTGAGGACTGAAACACAGACCTCTGACTCGGGGAGTCTGCCTCTTACCCATTTTTCTCAACTGCAGCTTTGTTTTACCAGATGGCTTTCATCTGTTTAATTAGATGGTGTAAAATTCCACTAAACCTGTTTTCTCCCATCTCACATGCTCTGTTCTTATTGACTTACTTTAATTTAGATAATATCAGAGAAAAACCTGTATTTGAGGATAGGGTCAGTGACAAATTACTCATGTACAGCTGAGACTTCAGTTAGGCTACTCTGTAAAGTTCAGGAATATGACCACCTGCTATATCATTTACCAACAAATGGTAGCCAAAAAAAATCGAAATCGCCTTTCATGAGTAAATCTGATAGTTTTATAGCATGAACTCATTTGTTTTCAAATGAAAACAATTAAGTGGTAGTCGTTAGCAAGCTTAATTTGAAATTAAATGATCTAAAATGTGGAAAGACTTGAATATATTCTAGCATTCATGATTTTATTAATCCCATTTTTTTTTTCCTGTAACCTTACTGTAATTTTTCTTCCTGTAATTTTCAGGGTTCTTTGGTGGGGTGACCAGATCAGGGTCTGACACTAAACCTTTAAGTATGAGACCAGGGCTCAACAGAGTGAGAACAGCTGTGACAATGTGACTTTCATAATCTACAAGTTACCCACATTTACTTTAAGGCAAAATAATCGACAAAGTGGTTTCAAGATAAAGATATGGTATAGGCAGAAAAGAATGGTGGGTAACCTAGATAGGTGTGTGAGAGCTGGTTCTATCTGTTTATAGCAATTTCTAGACATCTCTTCCACCTGTATTCAGTATTGATAGCTATATTGGTAAAAATGTCCATGGTAGGAATTTGTTATATACTGTAAATTATGACATTTCTCTGTCTGTGCATGTTTCCTAACCCCCTTCTTTCCCAGATCTAATGATTAAACATGTATTAGTCAAGGTTCTATAGAGAAACAAATGATACAATATGTGACAGTCAGGTAGGTGAAAGATAGATAGATGTTCAGTATTAGGGGCTGGCTCATGTGATTATGGAGAATGACATGTCCCATGATCTGCCTTCTGCCAACTACAGGCCCAGGGATGTCAGTGATATCATCCTAGTTCAAACTTCAAGGCCAAAGACCAGTAATTCCAATGTCTGAGGACAGGAGATGGGTGCCCCAGCTCAAGCAGAAGCAATTTCATTCTTAGGCATTTTTTATTCTATTCAGGGCAATGTGCGTGGGATAAGGCTTACCAGGCTGGTGAGAATGATCATCTTTACTCAGTCACCAAATCCTAATGCTAATCTGTTCTGGAAACACCCTCATATGAAAAGCTGGGAATATTTTATTGGCTACCTTAGCCCACTCATGTTGACACATAAAGTGAACCATCATACCTGCATAGCACAGCGAGTACTTGTAATCCAGGTAGATGAATATGATCGTCTGAGAAGATTTTTGCAATGTGATATTGTTATTGCCCTGGACCAGGTTTCAGAGGCAGACCTGCTGATATTAGAGGAGGGGCCTGATAAAAGTGAGTGAGTTATTCAGAAACAGAAAGTAAGAATTGAAAAGAAATACCAGAGACTCAGTCAGATTCAAGTGAGTCCCTCCCCAGGGAATAAATGAGTCTTAAGCTGGATGTGAAACTCATAAAAGGAAAAAAAAAAAATAACCGTAGAAATTTCAGTCCTTCAAGTGTGTATGAAAGGCCGGGGGGTGAAGATGACTGGACTTTGGGAATCTCCATCACCCGAAGTGTCTGAATACCATTAGTCCTCTCAATAGTGTCTGGGGTTCTGGCCAAAAAAATTTTTTTTGCCTCTATGGTAGCATAAAAAGAAAATCTTGTCCTAACTGTAGCATCAGCTAGGAAATTTTTTATCACTTGAGTCTACTTCATCCCAAGTAGTTTGGGGAACACTTCCTTGCTACACATATATAACCTTGTCATGATTCAGGCAACAGCTCTCAGTCTGTGTCTTTGGGTTTTTCTTCTTCCCATAATCTCCATAGCTGACTTTTCAGTTGCCCTACTTTTCAGTGTAGTAAATCCTGAGTGAAGCCTAAGCTACTTCACTGGCATAATAATACCTCTAAGCTAAAATTAAATATATCTCTCCTGTTTTCTTTTTTTGTTAGTACTAGGTTGGTAGAGGAATAACACCTAGGGATAAAGACAGACTTAATAATCATATTTTTGGTGGTAGGAATAATGACTAATGGGATATGGGAAACTTCATTAAAATCATATTAGACATGGGTACTTAGGAAGACTGTACCAAAGGGAGTGGTTTCTATGCAATTAATTTTCTACTTTGTGTGCTAGGCTAATGACAGGAAGAGTTTATTGGAGATTAGTCTAGGGTCTAATAAAAATGATCAGTTTTTCTTCCTCATGTAGCCTTTAAAATAAGAGAGTGCCTTATGATATGTAAACTGAAATACTTCCAGCCTGATGGTGCTTCTCATCATCTAGATACTTACTTTCTCTTTTACTGGAAGAAAACATAATTAAACGCTAGGATTATTTCAAGAAATCCTACCCCACCATCAGGTCAGAGACCTTTTAAACTGTGACTCGGGTTTCTTACTGAGTCAATTCGTATTATGGAAGTATCAGAGTCAGACAGCTCTGCACTGGAGCCCTAGACTGAACCAAACAAATCAAAACAAGCAAACAAGTCAGTGACTGTGGAATGTGTAAATGCCTTCAAGTGGGCATTTTGGTGAGAGAAGAGCCAAGGGCTGTTCTAATTAATGTCTTTATTACTTGCTAGGAGGAAAAGTGTCTTCACAATCTGAAAATTGATGCAATCTAACAAAAAATATATTTTTTTTATCTGTTTCAGACTCCATCTGAAAAGTGAAATACTCTAAGGGTAATTAGAGTATTACTGTTCCTCACATGCTCACATCTTCTTTCAGTTATTCAAGCTGATCAAGGAAGAGAGGGTGCACAAGATGAAAGCTGAGAGAGGGTTAAGAAAACATCCCTAGAAGGGTGCATGGCAATGAAACTGGCTAGCAGCCAAACCTATTTGTACCAGTGAGCCTATATCAACAAGATCTAAGTTTCTACTCTTCAGCTAGAGGTATATCGTCGTGATCAGTTATCATGGATACAGGCAGTGAAGCAGCAGATGATGATGGGAAGAAATCGCTGTGGTGTCAGAAAGCAGTATTAGTTCTTTGAAAATATGGGAGACAACTCCAGTTTTAAACTCTAGCTTTGTTTTTTATTCTTCAGCCCTCTCTATCCTATCTGTCCCTTCTTTCCACTAAGATTCTGGAACCTCTCCATATCTGGGCCATAGTATCATTTTACTGCAATTTCCTTAATGAATAATAATAGACTAGGAAAGAGTTCAGAAATATATACACTTATGATTGCAATGGATCCCAATATTTACATGTATTTTGATTAAGGTAGTATGTTTTACAACATTGTATGTGATTCAGAAATACAGGATCACATTTCTGCAGGGGTATGTTACCATGCCATGCCCACCTCCAAGGCACCCATAGTCATGCACCAGAGTCCACTGTGCCCCCTTCCTTCTTTCCTTTACTCACCATATTCTTCTCCCTCTAGTAGCCTCAGATTTATAGTCAGATTTTAGGGTTTGTTTTTGGTTTGATGCTTTGTGACTCTGGTTTGTTTCTCTATATTCCACATATCGGGAAATGATCTGTTTGTCTTCCTCTGGATTATTTTGCTTAGCATAATCTCTAGCTCCATCCATGTTGTCTTAAATGGCAAGGGTAGCGAGAGTTTATCTTTTTTTTTTTATCGATCAATAGTATTAGATTGTATATATTCATCACATCTTAATCTACTCATTTGTCCTTGGTACTTAGGTTACCAAAATAGTGAGCCAGTAGGAGACCATATATCCCTTCAAATTAGTGTCTTTGCATCTTTTGAGTAGATACCTCGTGTGGAATTGCTGCTCTGTATGATAGATCTATGTTTAGTATTTTGACAGACATCCATACTGTTTTCCATAGGGGCTAGCCCAGTCTACATTCCCATCAACCATGTAGAAGGGTTCCTTTTTCTCCATATCCTCACAACAAGTTGTTGTTTCTGGACATATTTATATGTTGTTTTGATAGGCATTTCCATGGTGATTAGTGATGATAAACATTTTTCATGTGCCTATTGGCCATGTGTATGTCTTCTCTGAGGAAGTGTCTATGTAGGTTTTCTGTCCATTTTTTCTTTGGGTACGTAATGAGGACATGTCATAGTGTTTTTCCTGTAGTTTCTTCAAAGTAATTTATGGTTTCAGGTTTTACACTCAATCCTGAATCTTTCTTGAGTTGATTTTTTTTTTTAAAGGGGTAAGATAGTGTTACAGTTTTTTTTTTTTTTTTTTTTTTTGCATGTAACTGTTGAGTTTCTCAGCACCATTTTTTGGAATAAACTTTCTTTTCTGCAGTATATATTTTTAGTACCTTTGTCATGTATTAATTATTTATGTAAGTGTGGATTTACTCTGGAATATCAACTCTATTCCATTGGCCTGTGTTTCTATTTTTATTAAAATCATACTGTTTTGATTACTATTCCTTTGAAATGTAGTTTGAAGTGTGGGTGTGTAATACTTCTGTTATTCCTCTTTTTTTTTTTTTTTTGGTAGTATTGCTTTGACTTTTCTAGGTGTTTTTTGGGCACCATGTAAATTTCAGGTTTGTTCCACTTCTTTGAAGAATGGTATTGAAACTTTGATAGGCATTTGCATTGAATGTATATTGCTTTCCAGTCCATGAACAAGGAATATTTTCCCATTTCTTTGTGTCTTCTATTTCTTTTAACAATGTCTTTTTAGCTTTCATTGTACAGATCCTTAACCTCCTATCTTAAGTTTACTCCTAGGTATTTAATACTTTTTTGATATGATAGTAAAGGGGATTGTTTACACCGAGATATATAGTACTTTTTGATCTAATAGTAAAGGGGATTTTTTTCTTTTCTAGTTAATTGTTTGCATATAGGAACACAAGTGATTTTTGCAGATTGATCTTGTAACCTGCCATCTTACTGTATTAATTTGTTTTTAATAGTTTTTTAGTGGAGCCCTTAGGGTTTTCCATGTATATTAATTACCATGTCATCTGCTAATAGTGATGGTTTTACTTCTTTCCCTATTTGCATTACCTTTATATCTTTCTATTACCTGATTGCCAAGCTAGGGCATTAAATACTATATTGAATAGTAGTGGTGAAAGTGGACATACTTGTGCCTAATTTCAGTTTTTCACCATTGAATATGTTAGCTGTGGGTTGTTGTAGATGACTCTTATGTTTAGGTATGTTCCTTCTATCCACAATTTTTGAGGATTTATATCATAAGTAGATATTGTGTCTTATAAATGTTTTCTCTGCATCAATTGATAAAATCATATTATTTACATCTTTCCTTCTGTTGATGTGAATTACAGTGATTTATTTTGTAGATGTTGAACTATCCTTGTGTGCCTGGCATAAATCCCTTCATAATGATGTATGATCTTTTTAATGCATTGTTGAATTCAGTTTGCTAAGATTTGGTTGAGGATTTTTTTTGCGTGAATGCTCATTGGGGATTTGGTCTGTAATTTTCGTTTCTTTTGTGATTTCCTCGTCTGCCACTCGTATCAGAATAATGTTTGGCCTTATAAATTGTGTTTGAAAGCATTCCCTCCCCCATGATTTTATTTTCTTTTTTGGAAGAGCTGAGAGAATAGCTAGCTGTTAGTCTTTAATAGTTTGGGAGGGCTCACTAGCGAAAACATCTGTTACTGGGCTTTTGGTTTTTAGGGAGACTTTGGATAACTGTTTCAATTTCCTTGCTCGTAGTTGGTCTGCTTAGGTTTTCCTTTTTTCCTGACGGTGTCTTGGAAGGTTGTATACTTCTAAGAAATCATTCTTTTTGTCCAGGTTACTCAATTTATTAGCATCATAGATGTTTGCGGCAGCCTCTTATTCGCTGTATTTCTGAGATGTCTTGTTAATTTTCTAATTTCTGATTGTATTAGTTTTCTCCTCTTGTCCTCGTGAGTCTCACTAGAGATTTGTCTCTCTCCTCCCCGCCACCCCCCGCCAAGAACCAGCTGTGGGTTTCTTTGATCTCTTGGACTGTCTTTTTGAATTCTATTTATTCTGCTCTAATTTTATTATTTCCTTACTTGTACTGGATTTTGTTCTTCCTTTTCTAGTTCCTTGAGGTATAAGATTAGTTTATTTGACTTTTTCTTGTTCCTGATATGTGCCTGTATTACTCTGTACTTCCCTCTTAGTACTGCTTTTGATGTGTCTAATAGAGTCTGGTATTTTGTATCATCATTTTCATTTGTCTTCAGGTAATTTTTCATTTCTTCTTTGATTTCCCCATTAATCCAGTATTCATTTAGTAGAATGTTGTTGCGTCTCCACAGACTAGAAATTTTTCCTTCTTTTTGTGATTGACTTATAGTTTGATACCACGGAGATGAGAGAAGAACTTTGCTATGATTTTAATCTTAATGAATTTATTGATATTTATTTTGTGATCTAAGGTGTGGTCTGTCTTGGAGAATGTTCCATGAACACTTGAGAAGAATGTGTACTCAGCTTTTTGGGGATGCAGTGCTTGATAAATGTCTTCTCAGTCCATGCAGTCTAGCTCCTTATTTAAGGCTGTCATTTCCTTGTTGAATTTCTGTTTGGGTGATTTGTCCACTGATGAGAGTAGATTTTTCTCATTATTTCTTGGTGGGAGTGGGAGTTCTAGCTTCGCTGTGTGCCTTTACAAAATCACCTGACTGGAGGGTCTGGAGTTTCTTGTTACTGCTTTCCTGAGGATTTCCATCGACATCTCTCATAATCCCTAAAAGAGATAAAAGTCCTGACCTCCATGTGGGTTTCTTTAACGGCCTGGCAGTGGTGGTGACTGGGATGACTCATTGCATCCTGGTTAGATTTGAAGTCTAAACCCCGTACTCAGTCTTTTTTGGAGACAGTAGATACGTGGTTACACGTTTATATTTTCCCCTATCATTTCTGGCTAGAGCAGAGCAATTATTTTCTTAAATCTATCCTACTAGGCTGCTCCTTTCCCCGTGCTATCTTTAGTACCCACAGACTTTCATTTGGACTTTTGTGTGCATGTGTATGTTTGCACACCTAAGCATCTTTGTTACTTCATATCTAATATCTTTAAAATAACTGTTTTCTATATTTTGCCTGTTTTTCATGTAGGCAGGAGGGAATCCAGTTTGTTTTATTCCATATTGACCAGATGCATGAATCCCATCTTTTTCAAAAATTATTCTTTCTGTGAATTACTTTTTTTTTTTTTTTTTTTTTTTGTGGGACCCTCGCCAGCAGCCGGGGAACGAACTGGCACTGTAGAAGCCGTGGACAGCCTCGCAGCCCAGTGCTCAACCTCCGCGCCACCAGGGGAGGCCCAATTACTAACTTTTGAAGCTCCAAATTGTGATTTTCACATTGTTGGATATTGTTGGTTTTTTTTTTTTCAATACTACTCAAGGTATTTTGAGTTTTGTTCTGGGACATACTTGAGCTACTTGGGAATCTGTTTGATACTTGTATCTTAAGAGTCATTCAATAGAACATGAGTACTATTTAGTCTATGGCTAATTATTTATCCCTAGCTGCTGAGACAGGATCTGAGTATTTTCCCCAGTGTCCTATAAATTAGAGGACACACTGATAGAGGGGTCACATACTATTCCTGCATGGCGTGTGCTCCGAGTATGTTCTTTCTCCCTCTTCAGAGTGGCTCTTCCCTGCCTTTAGGTGATTTCCTCACACACACACATGTGCTGTGCAGTGGTCTGCTAAATGTTCAATGAGGGAGGCATGTGCTGCAGATCTCTGGGGTTCTTATTCTTGCACCTTCCTGGCATTCTCCTCTGTGAATCACAGGCACTCTAGGCCCTGTAGTACTTACTTCCTTTACCTCAATTCAAGGAGGCTGTTGGACTCCATGTGGATGACCTTGTTTGTGCCAGGACCTGGAACACCCTAAAGATAGTACGTGGGTGTGATCCTGGGGCTCAGTTCTTTTGTTGCTCATCTCTCAGATCATTGTGCTTTGTTGCTTGATATCCAGTCTCTTTAACATCACTGCCACCTCTATTTTGCTTATTTTTTATGTGCTTTTAGTCAGGAAGTAAATATAGCCCCTGATACTCAAAATTGGCTAGCAGTATAAAACCCATCTTATTTAAAAAATATATATCTTTGTTCTTTCTTTTCAATTTGTTTCTATACACTGTGTGGGGCAGTGACTCTTTCTTATAAATTGCCTTGTATTTAGTATTTATAGACCAGTAGGTCTATAAATCAGTAGGTAGATTATATACAGGTAAACCTGAATATTAGGGAATATTTATTGAACATTTAAAGAAATATTTCAGGAATGCTATATCAATATGTTAAAGTTACTTTTCCATTGGTTCTTTTTTTTTGCTAAGCTTCCCTCTAGTTAAGGTGGTTTTATATTTTACTGCAAACATATTTGAGCATTTATTATGCCAAAGGAGTATAATAGGACACCAAATTTCAAATGTAAGGAAGAAACGGTACTGATTGATCCTTGGGCAGTTATACATTTGTCATCCTTCATAAATCTTTGGGAATTCAGCCTTATATGCCTTTCTAAAGATTAGTTTTTGTTTTTACATGAATAGATAATAAGGTAGTATATCACATAAACTTTTTTCATTAATTTATTTGGACTTAAGCTTGAGATTTGTTCCTGTTTTTCTGCTTTTTAATTTCTTTTTTTATTTATATATTTTACATCATTGTGTATTCCCCATAAAATTCCCACCACCAATTTATCCATGAACCATACCATAGTCCTTTGTCCTCTTCTCTCCCTTGTTTTGATCCCTTTTCTTCCCCCTCCCTCACAGAATTTTCTGACTTATGGTTGCCTGCTCATTTCATTTTTAGTATTATTATTTTTTTCCTGATCCCTTATATGATTCCCCTATATTCCTCCCATAAGTGAAACCATTCGATATTTTTCTTTTTCCTTCTGTCTTATTTCACTGAGCATGTTCCCTTCTAGCTCCATCATGTTGCTGTGATTGGCATGAGTTTATCTTTTTTGATTGCTGAATAGTATTCCATTGTGTATATATACCACATCGTCTTGATCCAGTCATCTGTTTTGGGGCATATAGGCTTTTTCCATATCTTACCTATTTTAAATAGTGTTGCAGTAATCATAGGGGTGCAGGAATCTTTTTGAATTAATTTTATTGTGTCCTTTGGGTAGATTCCTAGGAGTGGAATTGCTGGGTTATATGGGTAGCTCCATTTTTAGTAGTTTGAGGAACCGCCACACAGCTTTTCACGGTGGTTGAAACAGCTCCTGTTGTTTTTCTAGGTATAATGATTCCTCATTTCTCTCTTGATGCCTTCTCTTCTTCTGGCTAGTAAATTCCTTCCCACCTCGTCCTTTTTCACTTTTCACTTTTTAGTTTCTTTCCCATGTAATACTCTGTATGTTGTAGAAATCTGAGAAATTTGGTATAAAATTAACAGTTCACTTATTATGATTCCTGAAAATGGACTTAGAATTTGCCATCATCCAATAAATTATTACTGGAAAAATAGACTTTCCCTCTCATGTTAAACCTGTTTTAATTTTCATCATGTATCAGAGTTATACATTTTAGTTACTCTGAAATCTTGAAACAGCCTATGATAGTATCATCATTAGGAATAGGTAACTATTCCCTTTTACAGATGAAGTAACTAAGACCCAGGAAATTTTGGCAAAGTTGGCACCAATGAGCTTCTACTAAATAATAATAATTATCTTGTAGGCAAGTAATTATAAAACCTAGGATACATGGTTTTATATAGCTTTTTAAAAAAATAAATAAGGACAGGATGGACAAAATTAGAGAATTGGTTGAGAAAATAATAAGGGAGTGTTGGGGGATAAAATTGACCTAATTTTCTCCCTCTAATTAAAGAGAATAACTGAGTGTAAACATGGGTAAACTTGGAGTCACAGGAGGAAAGTGATTCATTGTTTGACCTTCATGTTACTATACAACCTTGAACACTTTTGTGTAGTGAAACAGGGCATAATTAATATCCTGGTACAAAAAGCATAAATCATGTCTTTTAGATTAACTCTACACACACAGTCACCCTTAATAACAACCAGAAAGGGCATGGTCTGTGTGATAAAAGAGATTTGTTTTCTGTCACTGTGGGAATTCTTTCATGGTCTTTTCAATTGGGATTCCTATGTTGGTTAAGTGTAAGGTTTTGGGGAACCATGACAGGAGTTTGCTCATATGTGCATTTTCTAAAGGTTAATAATTATGGAGCACTTGTCTTGGAAAGGAAGATAATAATTGGTTGGATTAATAATTGGTTGCTATAGTGTGCTCCACTCTTTGAGGACCAAACAGTGATCAGTTATTTTGAAAATTAGAAAATTATGAGGGCATTGTTGGCATGATGATAAAGTTCTTTGTAAATCATTCATGAGAAATGCAGCCTTAGATCCCTGATTTTCTTTTCTTTTCTTTTTTTCTTTTTAGAAAGAGAATGGCTTTATTTATGTGTTTTACTTTTGTGAGGCTCATTTATTATCTCATGTGATTTTGGCTTCTAGACTTTCATTGCTTGAATTTCTGTGTCAATCATATTGATAGAAAGCATTTTATATTTTTTTCCTCACTTGTAACTATAAATCTCTTTTGGGGAAAAAAAATCTACTTCCTATGAATGTTATAAAACTGTATGAGTTGATGACTTCAAGTAAAAAAAAAATTCTTTATTGGGGTAATATTGGTTTATAATACTGTACATGATTTAGGGAAATAGGTACATACCTCCTCAGATGTATATTGTCATACCACCTCCAAATCAAAGCTCCTGTAGAGTAAAGGGCTAAGTCAGCGAACCCTTTTAATTCTTCCCTTTAGTATCTTCAATTCTGAAGTCCTATTTCTAGGGTTTGTTTGAGTTTAGTCAGTTCCTTTGTGTTTTTTTCCCCCTCTTTACTCCACATATGTTGAAATAATTGGTATTTGCATTTGTATTTCACTTAGCATAGTCCCCTCCAGTTCCATCTCTGTTGTTGCAAATGGCAATAGCTCATCATTTTTCATAGCTGAGTAGTATTCAATAGTGTGTGCCTACCGCATGTTCTTTAGGTTTCTTCCATAACTTGGTTAACATTAATGGTAAAGCCAGCATGTGCTATAAAAAGAGAATAACATGTACTTAATGTTCTATTATTTTCTACCTCTTAAATGGTTATAGGTTGGTAATAAGTCATGGTCAAATATATTATCTAGTGAGCTTCAATGTCTACTAATCCCTATGCTATCATTAGTTAAGAATCTTTAATACCATTTTGAATGTTCATGATTATATTTTGGATTTATATAACACCACCCTACTGTGGCATATTATCAAAGTAAAGCACAGAATGGAGGCAATTTCCTTATTTATTTTAAAAATAAATCATTTCTGATATTAGAGCAGGTTCAATAGTTAACAACATCAACACAGACACATGAGTTGATTAGCCAGATAACTGTCTCTTTGTATTATACAAAGCCTCAATGTCAAATAATCAGTACATTTCACTTACAACTAGAATACCCTGAACAACATATTAATCCAGTGATCAAGAGTCATGGACACCATTACACTAACTCTTGCAACATATGTGAAAGAAATACTAAAAATACTTCAACTGTTGGCATCTTTAGTAGAAGTTGCTAAAACCTTAACTACAAAGTATGTGTGTGCGCACGCACTCACACAAGCTTGGGGGACTATGTGAAAAGAGTACTGAGGAAGTTTTTTAGAAACCCTCCAGTAAATTATTATGTAAAAGAGCTAATTCTTATATTCAGAAAAAAAAAGAGCAAAAATTTTAGGGAAATAAAGTTGGAAACAGAGTTGAAAAAAGCACTTTGGCTGAACTACATGTAAAGTTGCATTGTATTTTTCTCATATAATTTGCTTTGAGTTTCAAATTTTACAATTTTTAGATATATAAAACTACTCTAAAACAGCATAAGATTTCTGTAATAGTTATCTATTGCTGTGCAAAACTACTCCCCAAATGAATGTTTTAAAACAATAGTTCTTTCTTATTTCTGTATTATGTGCAATGTCTGAGAGTTTCTTCTGTTGATTTCCTTCTGAGTTCAGTAAAGAGCTTTCTTTAATCAAGTATTGACTGAGCTGTAAGGTACAGGGTGGCCTAACTCATATATGTATTAGTTGATGCTACCTGTACAGACCTCCAGTAAGCAGTATGTGGATTCCCCACAGCATGGTAGTTTCAGATTTCCAAAAGAGCAGAGACTACAATGTCTATTAAGATGTAGACTTGAGAGTCAGATAATGTCGCTTCTGCTGCATTATTTTGGTCAAAGTAAGTTCCAAGGCTAGCAAAAATTCAAGGCTGGGAAATTGCTACTCCTTCAATTAAGAGATAGAGTTTATGAATTTGTGATAATGTGTGATCTATACTGGAAATATTTCAAATATAGTAAATATAGTCATAACTCACAAATTAAATCTTGAAATCCTCATATTTAAGGTTCTCAGAGGTCCTGAGACTAAAAAGTTCGATAATTTCAATTCTAAATCAAATGTACAAGGTACTCAGGCACCAGCTTTAACCAAGTTCTATCCATTGCTGGGTTAAAAAGTATTTCCTGACAGGTATAGAACAGATACCTGCTTGTAGGATGTTTAGGCGTTTCATGGGGAGAAATCTGATCCAGAGAAGGAGAAAATCAGCAGAACAGGCTTCGCACAGGTACAAAATATCAGGGTTGTTGGATGGAATGATTTTGCATAAGATTGTGTTTTTCATTTGGCTTTTTCACAGCTCAGCAGCTCAGAGTCACGTCAGCATCCTAGTGGAAAAGAAGGGCTTTAACTAAAAACTGAAAACATTTTTCATGAAGACTGCAAATATTTATAAGCATGGTTCAAAACCTGGGTTTTGGAGTCAAATGGAGGTGTAAAAATTAGCACTGTCGCTTACTGAAGAGTGATCCTGAACAATTCACTCAACATTTTTTAACTTCACGTTTTAGTTTTTAGGTAGTTAATAAATGAGATGATTTAGCATAGTGCCTAGCATATTGTGACTGCTAACTTAACAATACTTGGTGTTAAATATTGTTTTGGAGATTCTCTTTTAGATTGTAGAATAAATAGATGTTCTGTACTGGTTTTTTTTGTTTGTTGGCACAATACCAGACACAGGTGGCACCTGATAGATCTGAATACTGTCCACCGGGAATAGTGCTGTGCCAAGGGGTAACTTATACACAGTGGAGTTGGCTTGATCATTGAAATTGAAGGCATACAGAGAAAATTGTGGTGCTCAGCACAGGTTGGCAGTACTACCTGAAAGATTTACACTGTAGTCTGAGAAATTCTCAGTAGGTACTTCCTAATTTTGTTTGTGAGATGACCTCAAGTACCTCTTTGGCATTCACCATAGTTTACACATGGAAAATACAATGAATGGGGAATCAGAGATTGCACCTCAGCATGGGGGTGTTAGCAAATAATGAGCAAAGCTTATTATGGTTAAAGAAGCCCCATAACAATTCTTGGGCACATGTGGCTTGGGGTGGCAGTGAAGCAATTGGTGTGTGGTTGGTCATTATTTAACAACCAGAAAAGGTCATCTTTCCAGTTAATTCTCAGAAAAAATGTCCTATAGGTGAAAATTAGGTTTACTGAAGAAATGTGAAAGAAGTCTGAAAATATAGAACTAGGTTTTATAAATGTTGAGCTACCTCTTAATGTTATATTCATGGAAGTAAAATATACAGAGACATTCTTTTCAGTAATATTGAAATGTGTAGTAGAATAAAAATCAAAATCTAAAATGGTTAGGCAACCAGATTTATTAAAAGTTCAGTTTGTTTCATTGACTCTAAGGCAAGGATTCATCACCTCACTCAGCCCAGCTTAGACAGAAAAAACATTATTGCCACAGAGTAATTATTTCGATTATAATTCCTGCTAGGTGTTAGTCACTGGAGAGAAACTATGAAAGTAGATTCTTGTGAAAGCACCATTTAAAATCTAAACTGCGGTGGAAGACCGCATATCTAGTAGATGAGAGAGAGAGAGAGAGAGAGAGAGAGAGAGAGAGAGAGAGAGAGAGAGAGAGTGTGTGTGTGATTTAGTTTTCTTTTTATTCAGTTATCCCAAGTCCTGCAAATTTTCCTGAATCTCCTGCCTTGCCAGGAAGCCAATATTAATGATATCATTACATACTAATTAGTTTTATTTTTATGTATAATATTATATGATTGACTCAAGTATTTGTTGAAAATTTGCAGCCAATTTTTTCCAGCATTGTTGAAAGATGAGATTTTTCTTGAAGCATGGTTAGTAGTATCTATTTTTATGGCATTCAGTTCACATATATACTCTGAACTTCCTATTTAGATGCCAAAGTAGATAATTTTAAACCTCATTTATACCAAAAGGGAAAGTAGGTGATAAAGAATCATCCCAAGGCACAGACCAAGTCACATCATTCTTCTTCACTAAAAAAATAGACAGGTAAATAGCAAAAATATATACAAGGTGTACATATTTATGTACACAAATTTAAAAAAGCTAATTTTGGAAGAAAACATCAGGATTAGTTACTAGATAGCTGAAGTCTGGAAATGGAAATAAATAGAAACTATTTATTTCAGACTTTGAAAACTAGATCAAAATATATCTCATTCTCAAATTTTTTCAGGTATTGGGTTTTAATGTATTCTTCAAGGACAGTCTACTGACATTTTGTTTTATATTTTTGATGAAGAACTTCTGAACAGTTTAACATTGATAGCTGATGCACTTTTCTGTCTTTTTTCCCCATAGTTAAAAATTCAAGTTTTTTTTAAATATAACAAAATCAAGATTAGAAAATTTTGTTATCATTTCAGTTTATCATTGATAAGTGTAGATAACACCTTTGAACCACATTACACACTCTTATTACATGATTTTTCTACTTAATTTTATTTAAACCTCTTTATTTATCATTGTTACCTCAACTTTGATTTTCCTATTTTAAAAGCTTTATGTAGGACCCTTACAAATTGAGAATTATGACACACACAAATGTTCAAAAACAAATGCTTTAGTATGATTAATAGAAGTTGGTAAATAATTATAAATAACTGATAGTTTGGCATTACCTTACTTGATTTGGATATTAAGAATTTAGTGCTAAACCATACATCACAAGGAATCACTTTATAATATGATCTGTTCTCCAATACCCCAATGTCTTTGTGGTTATTTAAAAAACATGCCAAAAGCATAAAAGTGATATATGCAAATTATTCCTCTTTTTCTACTAGTAATTTTCATAGTTTCAGAAATATCAGAATCTATACCTCTAGGAATATCTCACTAATTCACACAATAATTCATTTTTCCATTATGGCTTTCATTTATTTTTTTATTCAGGGATACAGAATTCCTTTATGTATCGACTATTGAACTGGGTGCTGAACTGTAGATCAGATTGAATAATTTTTTCTGCACAGTACTCAGGTAAATTTAAAGTACAGTTACTCTGGAATGTTTAAATTGTCCCAAACTTCTTATCATTTGAATGAAAAATGACTAGTGTAAAATCCCATTTTCTTTGTACCTTAGAATAGCAGGAAACCATTTCATTGTCTTAAAAAAGTATCCCAAATTGTTTCAGCATGCTAACTTTTTTTTTTTTTTTTTTTGTGAAATCTATGTTTAAGGGCAAGGAGAACTATCTATGACTTTAATCAAAAAGTTATATTTTATAATTGATTTTCCTTGTCAATAAATGTTCTAAAGGTCTTTAGCAAGATGCTATTTTGTGGCTCTTAATGTATGCAAGAGGATTTTGCATCAGAATAAGTGGAAAATTGTACTTAGCAGTACTCCATTCTCAAGGTTACTTATGTCAACCCAATACCAGTTGAAGTTGTCCAGTAATTTTGTGAATTCAGATAGAATTATGATCCACATTGATTTGGTTGATACCAGATGTGTAGATGTTCAAAGGGTCCTAATTCAGAAAAAAAGAATGATTTTTAGCACATGTACATTGTATAACACTCTAATGTCTTTAAAGCTAAACTTCTCTGGGTGACCAAAGACTGTGGGAAATCATGTGAGCAGCAAAGTAAAACAATTTTACCTTGATTATGATAAATCAACATTTTAGCAATTGTTCTTGATCTTTATTGCAAACCATAATAATAGTTTCTAAAAGGAGTTATTGTTTAAATGGCAACGTCCTTCAGACTGGCATAGAAGGAACATAGCTTCCTGGGGTTTTTATTTTTCAGAGTTCAGCTTATATATCAATACAGCAAATTGAAATGAATTGTTGACAAGTTAAGAATGATGGCTTTAGGGAATGTCAGATTTGTTTGGGAGCAGGAATAACCCTGTGCATTTTCTCTGCATCAGAGGGCTTTAGTGAACCAGAATAAAAACCATAAGACCTGAAATGGTCAGACAGCCAAATTTACTAAAATAAAAATACAAAAAGTACTTTGATGTTTATTGAGGAAAACTGATAACCTTTTCAATGAATGCTGATCATGATAAAATGGAAGTGCTGTATGTTTCCCTTAAAAATATTAACAGGCAAGATGAGAATTTAGCTATGTATGTCATTTGTTTCTTTCTTAAAGAATATCTTAGTGAATCTTTTACCTCTCAAAATATAATTCAGTGAAATGTTTTAAATGGTTAAGGAATTCTTTTGGTAAATAATCCTTGAAAGTTTATGTGTAGGGCAGTGTTACATTATGTGGGTGACATATAGCTCTGTTAAGCTTGGATCTTGTCTTAAGGAGAACTTTATTTCATTGGGAATTAACCAGTATCAGGTCATCTCTCTGAAAATTAACTGAATTATGTTGGATATACTTTGCTTGTATATCCTTGCATGTATACATGCACTTTTGCTTTCAGTAATTGAGTTGTAGGCTTACTAAAATTCAACTTTGTTGTTCCAAAATCAGCTGTATTTGCTTTAGTAATATGGTAATTTATTTTTAAAAAGATTTTTATTTATTTATGCATACAAGAACTGGGGTGTAGGCCAGAGGTGTGGGAGCATGAGAGGAGTCACCAGAGACAGAGTGGGGAACAGAACAGGCAGATCCACTGAAATACGCTGCTGAGGGGAGCAGCGAGGAAGAAAGGAGAGGTCTCCTTCGCCATGTGGGTTGCTCTCTGGCTGGCTGGAGATCGAACTTGTGCTGCAGAGGCTGCGGATTGTTTCATAATGTGGTGCTTAACCCCTTGTGCCACCAGGGAGGCCCATAATATGGTAATTTAATTTAGGATTACTTTGTGGTTTGGGTCCCCAAGATAACTCCCAAGTCCGATGATTTTCTAGAAGCACTCAGTATAAAACTATAATCACAGCTGCTATTTATTACAGGGAAAAGATACACAGCAAAGTCAGCCAGGTGAACAGGTATAAGGTGCAAAGTTAGGAGGGCACACATTTTCAAGTGTCCTTGGCTAGTGGATCATACAGGATACTTTCCTTTAGCAACTAGTTGTAGCAACCCAGGTAAAGGTTGTTGGTTGGGGGCTCATGTCAGCCTAGGAGCCTCGGGGTTTTGAGAGTCAGTGAAATAGGCTTCCTGTGCTAGCACATACTGAAATTCCAGACTCTCAGAGGAGAGAAGGTGTTCATCACAAACTACGTTATTTGCACAATTCAGGTGCGGTGACTCACTTTAACATTTAGGGACGACTTTATACAATTTTATATAATTTAACATTTAGGGACAACTTTATATGATTTCAGGGAATCATTTGCCTATAATATTCCCTCAAACCAGCCAATGATCAGCTTTTCAAGCAGGACTTCCTCAGGATAACAGGTATCTTGTCTTCTCTGCTTGTTCATATACCAGTGATATATGACACTGAGTACATGAGTATAAAAAAACAGAGCAAGAAAGTTGTTTCAATGACACTAATATTTTGAAATGACAATTTAAAAAAAATAATTGCAGTTGAATTAGATATGTGCTGGGTCATTATTGATTGAATTTTCATGTTTACAAGAATCACTTGGGAGATTTCGTTAGAGGATGGATTCATATAGAATTCTGGTATAAATTCTGAGACTATATATTTATGGGTTCCAACATATATGACAAGGATGCTTGTCTATGGACCATTCTTTGAACAACAAAGACTCTTGAGTCCATTAAAAGTTAGAAAAATAATAAATACCCTCAGATTTATATAATGGGATCTCCATTAAATTGCTGTACAATATTAATGAATTAAAACTTAGATCAGTAGGTGAAGCATTATGAGTGTGCTTTTGGAGACCATTATGAAAACTCTAATCAAGACACACTCCTCTAAAATATTTATGAAAGTACAAGTCCATATTTCAATTTAATATAAAATATTTATATGAATGTCTCAATGTTGATGATTATCCACTTTTCTAGATCCGTTCAATTACTTGATTACTGAACAGTTATGTTGAATAGCAGAGTTTCTAGAACTAACTTAGAATAAAGAATCCTGGAGGAAAAAAAGGGCTATGGAGATTAAGAATGGACAAAAGACTATAATCAGATATGTTCGTTTGAAAGGAAGTGGAAGTTGAACCTTGGAGGCCTTAAAAGGTGAATAGATTTTGATAAGCAGTGACAGAAATAATGGGGAATGATGACAGAATCTTTATCTTGAATATTAGGGTTTATGAAAGAATGTAGCTGAGATAATCTGGGGGGTAGGTTGATTGTTTCCAGATTGTGGTACTTTGGTGGGAAGATTAGAAGCATGCACTTATAACAAAAATAATGGACACGCTTGTCCTACACCCTCTATTCAAAATCATCCAATGACTTTCCATAACACCTAGGATGAAATCCTAAAGCTTGACAAGACCATGAATGTTCTACCTGATCTTGAGGCAGGTTACTTCTTTGATAACCACACTGGTCTTTGTCATTTTGAATATATCAAACAAATTCCCACTCCACAGCTTCTTTTATCTATGTGTAGTAGTCTTTTTCCAAATATTCTCTTGACTTTCTCTTTCCCACTTTAGTGTTGTCTTTGGGCATCACCTGCTCAAAGAAGTTAGCCTGCCTAAAATAGCCTGCTCATCACAGACTGTTCTTTTACTCTGGTACAGTTTTTTTGCATAGCATCTATGATACCTATGATTATGTTTATATGTGTTGGTATATTTGTTTTTTTATGTAACTACCATTTGAATGTAAGTTGAGTTTACTGTATCCTCTCAGATCTGAAAATAGTAATGCAACATAACAGTGCTCAATAAATATTAGATGAATAAGCAGGTATCATATTTATTATGCACTGATGTTTTTCTTATGTTTCAGCTGATAGTGATATAATGAAAAGCTTCAGGAAATGGATGGCTTTAGTGATGTAACTTTTCTCCCCAGAGCTAGACTACTTCTTGATGTACAATTGGTGTTCAATAAATATTAAATGAATGACTAGGTATCCTAATATATTAGGCATTGATTTTTCTATTATAGCTAATTTTATCCAAGAAATGAGAATATTTGTACACTGGGTAAGATAAATGTTACAGACTTGGATCTTATTTTATGGTATATGGTTTAGGGATAAATGTCTCTAGAATTACTTTCCTCCTTAGAGATGTACAATCTTAGTATTACCATATATATATATATATATATATATATATATATATATATATAACAATGATTAAGACAAGGTATGACTTATACAAGGCTCAAGACATAGAGGCCCTTATTTTATCTAAGTAAAAATAACACACTCCAGTGAGGCTTAGCTTCATGTAGTATTTGACCTAGGCAGTCACCCAGACTCTAAAGAATTCCAGTTTATTTTAATGCTATTTGTTCCCTTCTTCAAATCCATAATAACTTTTCTCTTGGAACTTGTTTTTGCTTGCAAAAATTGATGAGATAAGGGAGCATGAATGTTAGCACAAAAGAGATGCATAATATGCATACATATCACTCTTTCTTGTCACACAATTAGCATACAGACTTTGCAGCACTCCATGAAGATAGAATTCAGGTGGACAAACAATGAGTAGGATTTCTGTGAGACTGAAGTGAGGACAAAGTGTATAACATCTACGCATGAATAGGCAGGGAATGTCAGCCCAGAGAGGTCACACTTTCTGCTAGAAATGAGAAAGTGTTTTAAATGCAGACAGAAGACAATGGTATCCTTAGAAACCTGAACATCTAGGACTCCTACCAAGTCCTTTCATATTTGTGCTGTTTCCCTGTATTCCCTGTATATGTACACTTACACTGGAAATAATGACATAGAAGAAAAGACAGGCCAACCTGTAGTTCCTTTTCATTTTCTTATTCATCAGTGAGCTGAAGGTAATGTGTTGGGAGAAAATGTGTGTATCAATATGTGAAATTAAAAAGTTCAGTATTGTGAAGTATTTTCATATGTATTAAGTAGTAATTGTATAATTATGGTTGTGCATACATGTTAAATGTTTCTGCATTTTGTCTTATAATCATGCTATGACATGCACAGTACAATTCATACTAATTAAAAATTTTAATATTTGAAAACATAAATAATAAATAGAAAATGCAGAGCCTCCCTGGTGGTTCAGGGGTTAAGTGTCAGCTCCATTAAGCTATCGGCAGCCACTATGGCATGAGTTGAATCCCCAGCCAGGGAGCTAACCAACATGGTGCAGCAGACCTTGCCTGTCTCACCCACTGCTCCACTCAACAGTGTATTGCCATAGATCCCCCTGTTCTACTCCCCACTCTGTCTCTGGTGAGTCCTCTCACACCCATACCTATGGCCCCAGTTCTTATATGCATAAATAAATAAAAATCTCAAAAAAAATGCATAGAGGTCATGAGATAGACTGTAGGAGAAAGGGAAAATCCTTTTATATTTTATTACCTTTCCCTCTTTTTGAATTCAGAGTGCTGAATTATGTAACCAACTTTAACCACTTTACAAGTGAAAAGGGTTGGCTTATTTAATTACATGTGTAAGAGAAGAAATGGAAAAGAGCATAGTCTGGCACAGCTACCCTGTGTAGGCCCTGCATGCTTACATGTTTTGACACAAGAAGATAGGATGCACAAAATATGTTTTTGTAACCACAGCACTTTACTATGTATGTTCAAAAAGTTTCACTTTGGAGAGAAGAAAATTGTGGGATAAGTAAGAATTTGTTTCCTACCCAATTTCCCTCCTCTCACTTTTAAGAGTAGTATCATAAGTGATTATTTGAAATCTTATTATGATTTGTAGTGATTTCTAGAAATGATTATATTATTAAAAATCTACCCTTTTGTAAAGAAACCTGGTATTTAACAGCATAATCTAATAGATGGATAATGATGGGGTGGGTGGATGCTACAAAACAGCAGATCATTCTTTTTATTTCATTTCTTCTCTAAATGACTATTGACTTGTTTCAGGTCTTCCTAGGTGAGGATACTTATTATAAGAGATTGGTATACCACTTGATAATCTTTCTAAAGCAAGGGCTTGTAGCATAGAAATTTCCCAGAGCTTAGTCAATTATGTCATCCTTCATTCATCACAAATCCATTGCTCAACATTTAAGCTAATCTTGATTTATTTGTTTTGAGACCTCTTTTCTCTACTTAGTGCAGTTGGAAATAAATGCTTTTATAACCTGGAACAACCTTTAAATCCTGTCAATGAAGAAAAGAATAGAGAGCATTACAATTCTATTACATTTAGAAACAGGAATAAAATATGTATTTTTTTCCTTTCAGCCTTTTTCCCTTTCAGTAGTTTGCTATCAAAATATGATAAAAATTAGTGGAAAATGATTAGTATTTGCAAGTACCTTGTCTCCTCAAATTTCTCGTGCTTTCTCGCACAGCAGGTTGGTTCCAGTGTTTGTGAATCCTTCAGATACTGTATTATTTCAGTGTGTCCTCATTTCTGATAGTTATCCAGAAGCTTTGACTTCTAGGTTCTGTGCTTAAAGATGCTTGACTCTGTAGTTAGTTTCTTCTTATAATTATGTCAATGTCTAGCTCTTTCATCAAAAATACTGACATTATAGTTACATGTAATAGCAATACTTTGCTTTCCTTGGAGATTATCAACTTCACTATTCAGTTTTCTTCTCAATAAAGGGCTCAAACTTCAAAAAGTGAAAGGTGATAGACTATACATTATTTTCGAGAAACATGATAACTTTTATTTGCCTTACCCCCCGAAATATATGGTTCTGCAGAAATTATTTGTTATATATTTATTTAAAATATAATTTTAAAAATAATTTATCTTTCTTCAAATAAAACTGAAATTTTGATAGGGGTAGGTAGGTTAGGGTGAGCAGAAATTGTCTTCATTTTTTTTGTCAATACTCAGCATGTTATTTTATATTATGAACACTCATTAAATGGTTGTTGAGTAAATAAAATGGTAGAATTTTAAACTAGATTTCCCCAGGGAGCTCACATTCACAGTCATAACTCAAATGTCACTGCAAACAGCAGAAATTACAGTTTTTTATTGGTGCAGTTAGATATGGTTATATATGGTGGTAACTTACTTGGTTTTATAAACAGTGTTCCTGTTGCCATCTCTACAAAATTGTTTGATATGGAAGCCACACACTCTTGGTATGCTGTGGATACCATTCACAAAGATAGTTTTCTTGTTTAGGGCATGAATTTTCCTATGCTAACCCTTGGGCTACCAAAATGGTACCACGTTTCCTTCAGTCATTACTATTCAGATACCATCCTGCTTACAATGCGAAAATGGGGACCATTTTCTTTCCAGATTTGTGATAGATATTGTCATCATTAACTCATTCAATTAACAAATATATGTTGACCATCTTCTTTGTGCCAAGCACTGTTCAAAGTGTTCAACATCAAACATTTGAACAAGACAGTAAAACAAATGAGAGCAAAGAGACCTGTGATGTTGGCATTTATCTTTGAGAGGAGAGATGATACATACTTGACAAACATATTTTTGACAATGATCTAGTACATCTAGTACTCCCTATGTCAAATGCCTTATTTCTTTCAATCTGAGTCACAAACTTCCTTCATATTTTATGACTTTTGAAATCAAGATGTATATTACATTGATATCCAAATTTAATGTAGTGCATCCTTTTACATTTACCATGAAGACATGTTATCAATGGTGCATGTGATGAATACTTCATCGTGAGGGAAGTAATGTAATATCTTCTGAAGACTCTGTTTGTAAGTTCTGCCTGCTGCAACTCTCATGGAGCTTTGAAACCAGGTTATTCAGCTCTGAGAACGAGGTGACACACAGTCTCTCTTTTCCCTGACATTTGGTAGTCATTCTTCATAAACATCCTGCACTAACCATCTTAATAAGCTCATGTGATATATTCCTCGTGGGTCTGTGTAATCTCTTCACTAGATATATATTCAGATTACCAAGAAATTCTGCATAGTTGTAAGCTCTAATAATTAACACCTGGAAATTATCTTGTTTAAACCTTTCCTTGTACAGATAAGACATCTAAAGTTTCAGAGATTAAGGAAGATGTTCAAAGTCAGCTCCAGTGTCAGGATTGAAGCCCATGTTGTCAACTTAAAATCTATTTAGATTTGCATAAGACTATGCTATCAATTTTAAATAATACTTTCAATAATTTTCTCCCTGTCTCCAGACATTATTATTCCCTTTTCCTAATAATAGATGTGAAATCCTCAATAAAAATATGCAAGAATTTGAAATAATTTCTAAAGATACCATTGAATGCCTCCTCTGTAATCAGGCTACAGGATATAGTATAAGAATGTTTAAAAAGCTGTTTAAGCCCTTAAGAATCACATTTTCATGGACAATTGAATATCAAGTGCTGTAATTTATAATCATCTCCAAACACAACTTGTTAAAGAAGAACATAATAATGTTAACAATTTCTGTTCAACAGACTTAAAATCATCATCAATTTCCAGTTATGTCTGTACTGAATCCTATTAAGTACAAGGGCATCTAAATTTTGGGCGAGCTATCAGTGCAGACTTTATGTTTCATGATCAAAAATAAAAGTTATAGAAAATGCACTGCAATGGACTTTATCCCACTTTTTCTCTGAAGCTCATTTTCCATCAAGCAGGAGTAAAGCTAGTAAAACTCTTCCTTTATGGAAAGGTCAAGAGTCACATCTATTTTCTCTTTCCTAATAGGCTATACGTACCAAGACATCAATAGGAAATTTCTCTCAAATAAAATATGGTTTCTTTTTCTGAGAGAGCTATGAGAGAAAAATATGTGAAAGACTTTGGAATTTGTGTCTTATACTTTAAAGGCATTGGATATGAATAATGCCATGTTATTATAAAAGGTAGAAAGGATGACCCATTCAATACTGAAAAAGTTTTGTAAGAATGCTTCATCTTTAAGCACTCTTTAGTGTTGATTTTAGATTTCTGGATTTTATTAAATACTATTCAAGAATTATCTCACAATAATTACATACACGACCAAGCAAATATTTGATAGGAAGTCATGGAAAAGGGAGCAATGTTTCTAGTTCATTTTTGCTGGACTTGAGATTCTTCTCAACAGTTTTCCTGGAGATACTCTTAAGAAAGCATATATGAGGGGCACAGTAGCTAATAAAATAAGCTTGAGAAGTTCTACACTTTGTTTCTAAAAATTAACTTGCACACTGGCATATGTATTACTCTGCTTGAGCTGCTATAATAGATTTCCATCAGCTGGGTGTCCTCGACCAATGAAAATTTATTGTCTCAGAGTTTTGGAAGCTAGAATTCGAAAATTAAGTTGTGGGAAGGGTCATGATCCCATTGAAAGTATGAAAATGGATCTGTCCTAGCTATGTCTACTAGCTTCTGATAGTTCCTTGACTAACGGCTGTGTCACTGCTGTCCCCGCATGGTGTATCCCTGTGTGTGTGGACATGTACACATTTTTCCTCTGGATATGGAGAACAATCAGATTGAACTAGGGGTTCTTCCTATGCCAGCATGACCTTATTAAATTTAATTACATCTGCAATGACCCTATTTCCAGATGGCATCATATTCTAAAGTCCTAGGGGTAAGGAAATTAATAATTTTTAGGGGACAGAATTCAACCCATACCAGCATGTTAAAATCTTCTGGAATAACCCTGAAGAATAACCCATAATTTAGAAATTCCTGTTGTTTAAGAACACATTATTATTCCATTCCTACTAGCATTTTGGGAAATAGTATAGAAAGTTGCAACTTGGAAAAAAGTTTGACATGTAGAAAAATATCTAAATTAAAGTTGGTAGTAGTGTGAATGGAACTTGAAAAGGAAGCTGGCAGTTGCTAAAGAAGTAGAAAGACAGAAAGTATAATAAGGATGAAGGGAAGAAGAGATTTCGAGACAATAGGAATATTCAGTTGTAAACTACTTGTATCAATTGGGTTTTGCTGTGGAATAGATCACCCTAGACTTAGTAAGTGTGTATTTCTCACATTCACAGCATTCAGCTGGTCTGGACTGAACTTGCCTAGTCACTGCTGCTTTACTCATGTATTTGTGGCTTGGCACTGCTCCACGTATCTCTCATGCTTTTCCTGGGGTCAGTAGTGTGCCCAGACTGACCAGACTGACCTTTTTTTTTTTCCCTTTTTTTTCTTTTTTTTTTTTAAAGTGGGGTGTAATAGTACTCTTGTATGAATTCTTTTTTTTTTTTAAGATGTATTTATTTATTTATACAAGCACTGGGTACAGTCAGAAGCACGGGAGAGTGAGAGCATTCACCAGAGCCAGAGCGGGGAGCAGAGCAGGCAGAAGGACCAAAATGCACTGTTGAGGGGAGCAGTGGGCGGCAGGAGAGGTCTGCATGCCATGTGGGACCCTCCTCCAGTGGCCAGGGAGCAGCTGGGAATCGAACCAGCGCTGCAGAGGCTGCAGGCAGCTTTGCAACCCAGCGCTCAACCGCTGTGCCACCGGGGAGGCCCCAGACTGACCTTTTGATGGCAATGGCAGAAGTGCAAGAGGGTAAGTGGAAATACCTAAAGTCTCTTGAGGTCTGGGCTTGGAACTGTACAATCTGGCTTCTGCCCCATTCTACTGGCCAAATACATCACAAAATTGAGCCCAGAACAAGAGTGGGAGGTCTTTCATACTCACACCTGAAGGCACTGATTCACTGTCCATCCTAGCCAAGAGCTGAAAAGCCAAAGGAAGTTGATTAGCCTTATCCTCCCACCTACTGTACAGCAACTGCATTTTTATTTCTCCAACCATGAGTTCCTTCTTCTAATAGCAATTAGGGTTTTTCATAATACTACCTAAAGCTAATACCCATGAAATCAAAAGGCTGCCCAAAGGAATGTTTGATGCATGTTTTTTTTTTTGTTTTCCAATGATAGAAATAAAGTGTGTGTGGATGCACATATTCTAGGTTTATATACACAGCATGTATGTATTCATGCTAACATGCAGACACATGACACATGTTCACTCCGTATAGTGGCAGATAAGCACTTCAGCCTCATACCTGTAGCCTCCCTCTTTATTCTCTGATTCCACTTTTTTTTTTTTTTTAAGTGTAGTGTCTTAACCTTCCCCTGATGGACCATGTTTTATGATACTCAATTCTCCAAGAAACAGGTCAATCATCAGAGAAACAAAAATTAATATCTTCAGAGAGAACTACAACACTGTGAAAGAATTGTTCACTAGACATAAATGTCAGAATAAAGGTCATATGAGACCACTGTTCACCTGAGAAAGGTAACAGAATATGCCAAAGCTTCCCAACCAGTAACCTCAGGGATATATTAAGAGGAGAAACGGTAGCAGTAGGATCTATTTCAATCCTGGCTATTTAAATGGAGACAGCTTTTCCACGTATGCTGCAGGGATATTGTATTTACTCCAGATTTTTCTCCTGAATTTCTTTTGCAATTTATTGGTCATGTGTCCTTTTTCCTTTCCATTGTTTTATATTGTTGCTCTTATTTGTGACAGTCTCTCATTTTATAATTATCTTCTTTTGCAAGTTATCTCAACCCTATCCACTGAGGCTTTTGTATGTTCACTTTGCATATTTCAACTGATCCTAAAAAGAAATATGAGAGAACTTGATTGAAATGTAGATCTATGGTAGAGAAATTGAGGAGAATTAAGAGTTGGGTGAAATAAGGAGTTGTAGATAATAGAAATAACTAGAGGGATGCGGGATTATAATTATAATGAAGGTGGCAATCAGATTCTGTACCATTGGTGAAGGAGGAAGACAGGAAGTTGTGCTTCACAAGGGGAATCAGTTTAAGATTACAGGAGGTCATACTGAGGGTGGGGTCAGAAGATGTGACAATGTGGGTGATTTGACTGATCAGGGTTAAAGGTGGAAAGGACAAAGAACTTTTATTTTGTTTGATTATTGGAGAATAGAGGATGCTTGTCAGAGGTTTTAATATAATCACTGCAGGGTTCTTCAATCTTGAAATGTTTTTCTTTTAGCATTCAAAAGGTAATTTTGTGCTTAAAAGCTGCCCCATTAAGGGAGCTATTATCATACTTTCTCAATGCCCTAATCACCTACAAATTGAATTAAACGCACTAGTTTCCAGATTTTCTTTTGGATTAATCATAATTACCTAGAAAATAGTTTTCAAAAATCATTAGGTTGCAAAAATAGTATTGGATTTGTACAGTTTGCTTTAATCTTATCTACATTTATTAGTCAGTTGTATCCCCTGCTAACCCCCTTTGTGTTTTAGAGCTACCTTGTGTAATTAGAGTTGCAGAGCAAGAACATCTTGTAGCAAGAACTGTGCCTGTGTATTTGTGACATCCTAATAACTGAAAAAGTAAGAATTCAACCCCTCTTTGAACTTTAAAATTTTAAATGATCACTTTTCTTGATTGTTCTCATTAATCAATTACTTCAGTTAAAATTTTCCCTGAAATTTTATACAAAGCCTAACCTGAAAGCATATATTATAAATGAAGTAGTCTCTTACTGGGTTGATCAGGTGCTATTTCATTGGTAGTATTTCAGTGAATTTTTGAGACAAATCATATTTGTTTTCCACTAACGGATCAATTAGAAAAATTGTTTTGTAGATATATTTAAGAAATTAACATACAATTTTCTTTTGTGTCTTCCAAGGAAATGCATGTATCTACAAGTGTCATTATATATTGAATCTAGACTGTCATTTTGAAAAATAGTGCTATGTTGGAGCCACTAAGATTTTAAATTTCTGAGCATATTTGAGAAGTAGTATTAAGGCTGATTTTCACTTGTTAATCCTTTTTGTATTTTAGCACTTTAAAAATTCATTCACTTACGGTATTTCAACTTTGCAACAACCCTAAGTGTAGATTGGTGAGTAAGTTGTTTTGAATAGTGAAATAACTTCACTTAAAATAGCTTAAAATACGTTTACAATCATTTATTTCAATGAGTGGATTTGTGGGGAGAGGACACTAGACTATAAATAATAGATTAGGAGCTAATAGTATATGGATGATTAAAAAATCATGAGACAAGATGAGGAGTCAAAAAAATACATCTAGAGGAACTCCAAAATTTAGAGTTTGAAAGGATAAGGAAAATCCAACAGAGTAGGTAGACTGCTAAGGCCTCTCATTGAAATAAGAGTTGAACCAGAAGAAAGGCATCACATTGTTATGGGGCAACGCCGATATAAAACGGGTTGCCTGGCTGTGGGTCCTCCCTCACCCGCGTGCTTACAAGGGACTTATTAATACTCCACTACAGGCACACACAAAAGGTTAATAAAAGGTTTATTTACAAGGGAAAGGGAAATGAGGAAATGTACAACTCAGGGAGAAAATAGGGAAATAAAGTCTTTAATGCGTCCTACCTGATCCGATGACCTGGAAACCCATTGGCACTCCGAGAGCTGGCCCAGCACTGCCAGCTGGCAGAGAGCCAAAATGGGGGGATTCCCCTCCAAAGCCCACGTGTCTGGCTTTATGCCAACCTGGCTGCTTAACCCCACCCTCAGGTCCCAGCCACCTTCCCTTTGGTAGTGATGGGATTTGGAGTTCCCAGTGTCTTTGGCTTTGGCCTAGGGTGGGGTGAAGTCCACAAAGCCTGTATGGAATCAGCTTTAGGACATCCTTTTCCCCCTAACAACATCACAAATCTAAGTGAAGGATCTATTAGGAAAAGCCTTTGGTCAACTAAGATGATGGCCAGAAAAAGCAACCATGGTATTTAGCAACAGTGGAGATAATTGTGAAATTTGTCAACTGTTGTTTCAGTGGATTAGCAGAGATGCAAACCTGACTGTGTTCAAGAGAGAAGGAGAGAAGTGGGAAAGAACTGATGGAAACATTGAAATTTTATTTTTTGCTAAAAGAGAAGCAAAAATTCTGGATGCTAGCTGAAGGAGAACATAAACATCACAGGAGGGTGTTTGTTTTGTTTGGAGATGTACGATACTCAGAATGTTTGTTGCTTGTCTGATGGGAATGATCCCAGACAGAGGGAAACATTTATGATTGAGAGAGGATGGGGAAGAAGCAGAAAAATGTGCAAGTGAATTAGAGCATAATGGTGGGTCATAGACAGACAAAGTGTTTGCAGCGTCTAGTGGCTACTGGGTTGACCTGGGCTTGTCTCTGAGCAGGGGTCAAATGATGGCCGTGGTGGCACACGGGAAAGTGTGGTGTGGCAAGCAGGAGTGACATAATTCTAGGTAAACTGTAATTAATGTTTCCAACTGTTGCTCCCAAGTGCAATCGTAATCTTTTCACCACAGATATACTTGAGGGAGCAGCTCCCATCGTAAGTCATCAGCACCTTTCCCTGGGCCTCTCCTAGTGACACTGGAGCTCAGGAGCCTTTATGCAGAAGCGTTGTTCTCTGACTGTGCCAAATCACCATGGGTAAATTTAGATATTTCTCAGCTGTAGTGAAATATGTTGACCAGAGAGTTTTCCTGTATTCTTAGTCTATACTGTTTGGATGAGTGCCCTTTTCTGGTTATTTTAATTATGTGGCACACAGGAGATGAGAAAGTGAAATTGTTACATACTCCCCAAAATGCGTTGGTTTGGAGACCCTCTTTGAGCAAAAATTCACCAGAGAGTTTTAACTGAATTGGGCAAGGCTTTACTAAAGCTTGTGCTTCAGGGAACTAGTGGCAGAAAAGGAGAATTCTAACCTTGCTCTGCAAGGAGAATTAGGAGGAGATTTTTACAGGGGGAAGGTGCACATGGCAGCGGGGAGGGAAGCAGTCTCATACCTTGTGGCAAGACCACACCTAGGCATACACAAACCCAAGTTACAGTCCAACTGGGCATGTGGGGCGGGGAGTGGGCTCTGGACTGTTGTCCTCCAGGAAATCATAGACAATTACTAGTCAGGATTTGGCTCTTTTTGTTCTAATGCGGCACCTTTGGTCAGTCTGATGGGCCAAGGTGTTTGAACAGGATGTTGGGGCAGGGATGTCAGGCTTCGATTTAGCTCACTTGTGACAGGTACAAGTGAGTGCCCCACACTTGACTTTCCTCCTTGAATAAAGCACCTTTCTGAGAGCAGTACTTTGGTGTTGGGAAAATGAGAATAAACAAACATGGAATTAATTACTGATACTAACTGGTATCAGTGATGCTATTATGATGAGCTATGGATGAATTATTAGAAAATGAAGATTGTTCTGGGACCCCCTGGTGGCACAGCGATTGAGCGCTGGGCTGTGAAGCTGCCCGCAGCCTCTGCAGTGCCAGTTCAATCCCCGGCCGCCCGTGAGGGTCCCACATGGCGCGCAGATCTGTCCTGCCACATCCACTGCTCCCCTCAGCAGTGTACTTCATCAGTTTGCCTGTTCTGCTCCCTGCTCTGGTGAATTCTCTCACCCTCCCATGCTTCTGACAGTACCTAGTGCTTGTATAAACAAATACATAAATCTTAAAAAAAAAAAAAGAAAATGAAGATTGTTCTATCTTGGCTTTTCAGGAGTTCCTGGACTTTTATTGAGCCTTAGAAGTCTGCATGGTCTCAGTATTCTCCTACATCAAAATGAGGGAAGAGCTGCAGCACGCATTGACTGCTTAGATAGAGGCTATGGGAATATTGCATCCCAGATCCCATTAGCCCTAATTTTGTGAAGATGAATTTGCTCATTTTAGGCCCCTAAGTGAAAGAGATGAGGATTTCCTCTCAGCCTCTTTCTAACTTCCAGGAGCCACTTTGGGAATTATAGTTTTCTAGAAGCATGAAGAAAAACTTGAATATGGGTGAGGTAAGACAAGGTCAGAGCAGTTTCATGACACATGATAGCAGTTCCCTTGCTGGGCAGTCATGGAAAGATCTGTGAGGAAGAGACTGATTTCCTTTCTCGATGACAGACAAAGGGTCTCTACCTTCCCTGAATATAACTTGTGGCAGGATCTCATTCAAATCAAGTTGAATTATCAGATTTCTGGTGCAGTGTGGTTTCTAGCTGTAAAGTAGTGTTTGGGATGATGGACTTTCTCTGAATTAGTCCTTTTATATTTAGGCTCAAGTTCCTTTCATCCATTATAAGGCATAGCACACAAACATACACACAGACTCCGCAAATAGCACCCCTGAAATTCCTTCCCATTACTCCCTCATGTTTTTAATTCCATTTAGGAACCATCTTGGTAGGTTCTTCTACTATTTCCCAGGATCCCTTTTAACCCTCTACAAGGAGTCCTGATTTCTTTTATTACTAGTCATAACTTTAAGTTATATTTTTGTGGTGGTCATGTTGATTTACAACACTATACATGATTTAGGAGTTTAGATGCATAATCATTCAGATATGTTACCACATTATGCCACCCCCAAAGCAGCCATAAACCTCCACTGCAGGTCTTAATTAGTAAGTCAAGTGTCCAGATTCTTAGCTACCAATGTCATGCTTCCTTTTCCTTGAGGGCGAGGAGGAAAATCAGCAAATGTTTGCATATTTCACTAGAAGGGAGGTGAATTATTTTCATATTATTCTAAGACAAATATGTAGGAACTACCTATACATCTTTATTCCTCTTAGGGGTTTAGTCATTTTAAGGTAGTCAAATAAAACCCAACGTGTTATTTACTTATTGAATAAGATTAAATAAGACCTTTATTTTTTTTCGGAGGCAGGGTGCCTCCATCTAGAACAGGAGATTCTAGATGCTGGGATGTGGGACTGACAGACCCCTGCTCAAGCCCCACACACCTTGATGTGCCCTAATGTGCTTATGATCATACAGAAGATCACTATCACTCAGGTCTAATGAAAAAGGGAGGAAATAAAAGGAGGAGGCAGAGAGGAAGGGGTAGGGAGAGGAAACAAAAGCAAGCGAGATTCAACCCTGCCACTCATATGCCAAGGAATATATTCTATGGAAAAAAAGAGACTATTTGCTCACTCAGGTTTTCTTCTCTTTGGTAAGCACTGGCGTCTCTAGTGGGATATGTCTGGTGAGCCTGATGAACGGTCCTGACAGAGGCTAAATGCAGTAAGTCAGAGATGCTGCTCTTATTCAGAAAGAACAATATTCTGTTTACTAGGTAGGTTGGGTAGTAATTTGAGGTTTCCCCATCTGAAAACATTTGTGGCTGGATGGCCTATTAGCCTGTGATTTCCTGCAGCTGGGTGTCACATTTTAGTAAGCTTGGCAGGGGGAAGGGACAGGTTGTTTTAAAACAGCAACCTTATATATAAAAGAACATCTTCCTTTTTGTTTTCTTTTTGTGTATGAGGAAGGTAGTGTGTGTTCTGGGGCGAAGAAAGGAAGAATGTGAGGGAACAGAGCAAAAGACATTAAGAAGGAAGTATCAAGGGCCTCCCCCATGGCGCAGTGGTTGATCACTGTGCTGTGAAGCTGCCCGCAGCCTCTGCAGCACCGGTTCGATCCCCAGCCACTGGCAAGGGCCCCACATGGCGCTCAGATCTCTCCTGCCGCCCACTGCCCCCTCAGCAGCGTACTTAGTCAGTCTACCTGCTCTGCTCTCCCCTCTGGCTCTGGTGAATTCTCTCACCCTCCGGCGCTTCTGACTGTACCCAGTGCTTGTATAAATAAATAAATAAATCTTAAAAAAAAATTAAAAAAGTATCAAAAGGCTCTGCCACTGAAGGAAAATAAAACATGCTGATGCAGATAAAGGGTGGGGAATCCGAGTAATAATGATAGACGCTATATGCTTACTATATTCTGGCTGCATCTATTATTGTGATCTTTACAAAAACCGAGTGAGAAAGATACGATCCTTCGGGTATAGAAGGAGAATGGAGGCGGAAAAGTTTAGTAATTTGCAACAGTTACAGACTCAGTGATAGAACTGGAGCTCAGGAGGATGTCTACTTCCAAATCTGTGATCCCAACAGCTGTCTTTAAATTTGGAAGTCAGGAAAATAGTGATGCCATTAATAGAAATAGGAACATGAATACTGATTGTGGGGGTGGGGGGCATGGGAGGATGAGAGGAGGGGCCCAGGTTGCTTTTATTATTAACAATGACACAGATCACTGTTGCTTTCATATTACAAATAAGATTACTTTGAGTATGTATTTGCAAGTATTTTTCTATTCCAAATAGCCAGTGATCCTTCCAAGAAAGCTTCCACATCAAACTGAAAAGTTCTTCAACTAAAACCTTCCATTCTTATGTATTTCTCTGAACATAAATTAGGGCCTGCCACAGTGGACATCTGTAAAAAATCACTATGAAGAAATGTCTCTTCTTCAGTGTGATTTAGTAGCATTCGTTACTTTTCATAACACATTGGGGAAATATGTTTTTCCACGCAGCATATTTTTACGTTTTTCTTTGATGCTTATTTTTATAGTAGATTGTTTTGTTCTACACCTAACCCATTCTTCTTTTCCTTCAAGTTTTCTTCCAAATACACTGTATTGTTTTTCTGATGGAGTATTTTCAAATCTAAAATTAACCTCCCATGTGCCTTGGGGTAGCTTTTAGAAATAAGCTTCTTTTGAGATATGTTCATGTAAGCTTGCTTGGTCATCTACTTCTTTATCATCTGACTCAGCCTTAGAAAAAATAGGGAGACCTGTCCTGATAATATCCATGTGTTTAGAAGATTTAAGATAGAAGCTGCTGGAAAAGTTGAAGTGGCAATTAGGATAATCACCTGGGTCAACTACTATAAATTAAGGCCTACATTTCTATTAGTAAACAGTAACATCACATAAAATGAACCTCTACCTTGAAATAGTGCAGAGCCACCTGATTTATAAAGATGCCAAGAAGACTTTAAATCATTTTGTCCCACTGAAGCATTTTAACAGTACTACATTATATTTTGATTGTCAGTTTAAGTGTGTCTTGAATCTATTGCAATGGCCACATTTCTTGTGCACAAAAATAATGAGCATTTCTTTCCCTTCCTACTTTCTCACTTGATTACATACAGAACAAGGACAATTTCTTGAACAGTTTTTATGCTTTCTTCCATATTGTGACATGTGTCATCCTTATTATTAATTGTTTAGTGCTTCCTGAGAACAGTGAATATTTACATCGAGTACATCATTGTTTACCTAACATTGGCTAGAATAATGTCTGAATAGGTATGCAGAATATGTGTAGAAATGAATCAATGAATGTGGGCACTCTTTGAGAAAATTATATGTACACACTTTGGTTCTGTGCACAGATAAATATAAGATAAAATCTCTGTAAGTCACTCAAGCTGTGGGTTTGAAATATATAGTTATACTTTTCCTAGAAGTTTATAGCTTAAGAGGAAATGAAGTTTCCACTCTGAATTACCTTGTGTTTATTTTATGATACAAAGTCTCACTAAATCTTTTAAAAGACATATTTAATAAACTTTTGTTCATGAGCAATATTTTATAACAATTTCATTTTGAAGACGGTAATGAAATTGAGTTTGTGATTTCTAATTGCAAGTATTTCTACCTCTAATAATGCCAATTTTCTTATTCTTATTTGGCAATTTTTCTGGGAGTTGCTCTTCCATATATGGGCATTGCCCTTTGTGTCCTTCTGGTTCTTTCCATCCAGGAAAATAATAGTTAGAAAAAATATCAAACTTTATTTATATTCATGTCATTAGTTAATGAATGGATTACCATAATTTATTTTATTTCTTGTTTTATAAATCAAAACCAGCACCAACTCTTGATGCAATCAAAATATCTTAGGAATTATTTCTGCCTCCTCCCCAACTTCATAAACTTTTCCAGTGCACTAATCTTTCATTCCTCTGGAGGAAAACTCCATTAAATCTATGAGTTTCTCATTCAGACCTCAGTTCCTCTAAAATGTATATAATCTCAACTCAGAAATGAGTTGAATGGTTCCTTCAATTGAACCTTGAATTTTCATACATTATATCTTTTTTCTTCTACATTACCCAAACTCTTCTTATAGGGATCTGGTTCAGACTAGAAAATACCAGGAAAGAAAGAGGAATGGACAGTGGAATGTTCAATTATGGCCTTATCTTCAGTAAGAGAAGGAAAATTTGTTCAGCAGCTAGGATAAGAGAAACCTTCATTTGGGGTGGTCAAGTAATAAATTCCTCCTGCACTGTGGCCTGAAAGAGAGGACTTTGGGGCTCTCTGCTGGCTTATTTCTAGCTCATCTTTTCTGGGAAAGAGGCAGTTCTATTGTGAGAGTTCCTTTAGATGACTTCTTCAGTCCCTGTATCTACTGCTACAGCTCCCACGACATTCTCACAGGTTTTGGTCCTCCAGCCACTTTACAGGGAAGGATCTACGATGGTGTCTTGCCTGCAATTTCTCCTTGTTATGGCATTCACTGATCTGCAGGAAACACTTATTTTTGGATCTGTAGACTATCAAACTCTGAATTGAAAACTGATCCTCCCACCAGAGCTCTCTCCTGGCTTCATCATACAACCAAAGACTCAGACCCTCTCTCATAGGCAGAAGGCCAGCTCCCATCCATGGTCTCATTTAGATTCTCGGACTTGGACCAAGCAGCAGTCCTTTAGCTAACAATTCTAGTAAACATATTTCACAGATAGTTCTCCTCGGTAGGGGGATGAAGCCCACATCCTCTCTTACCAACCTAGGAGTTATAAGACTGCAACAATAAATCTTTCCACATCCCCTTCTCACTTCTTTGATATCTGTTAATACCATTGATCTGGATCAGGGGGTCAGCATCATGGAACAAAGATCTTTTGCATTGCCTTTCTAAATTCCTGTTGGGTGGGTAGTACCGGGAATCTGACTCATACTCATTATTGGAGCCTCAGCTATAACTGAAACAGAATCAGGCACATTCTAAAATCCTATTATTCATAGGATTGAAAGTATGAAGAATAGGGAACAGAGGGGGTTGAGTTTCATAAAAGTGCTAATATTTGACTCCTTGGATTCATCCAAATAATAATTTCATCCTAATATATGCTACTTTAAACACACAATTATACGGTTTACTAAAGAAAAAAAGTCTACCATTTCTTACCTATAATCTTTGGGCTTAGACAGGTTTCAGAATTCAGAGGAGTTTCATATTTGAATGCATTTCAGTGTATATTCTGTATGTTACTTATCTGCCCAGTGGGTCTGGATTACATACCTCTCATTCATATATTAGGATTGTGTTGAGTTGTGGAAATTTTTTTTTTTCCTAATGGAAAATGGTTTAGAATTTACATTTTCAAGAGAAATTTCAGTCATCTGGACAGACTTCTAGGTAAAGGTTTATTAAATATATCTGTAGATAAACTTTATTCTCAAGGATCTATATTTTAGAGGCTTAATATTTAAAATAAAATAAAACATGCTGGAATAATTTCATAGTTCTCATTTAGTTTTCCCATTTATTTACTACAAGGATTTTGATCATTGTGTAAAATTCAAGTGTTTTATTTTTCTGTCTGTTACACTTATATTTCCCTATAGCTTTTTTTCTGATCTAGCTTAGACCTTCTCAAGTTTAGTGTGGAGAACTGCTCTATATGTGCACATAAAAAGAATATGTAGATTATGTCACAGGTGATAGGAATAATTTTTCCAAGACAATTTTTACCTACATAAGATTTTTCAATTGAGGCCTTTATTTTAGAAAATAACTGTCCCTAACAGTGATAGGACCTTTAACTGCAATGCAATCAAGGATAGAATAGTGCAGACTTGAATGGCAATTCCTCTTTAAGTGTATATAAGGAACATCTGATATTTGCTTGCTTGCTCTCTTTTTCTTTAAGATTTATTTATTTATTCATACAAGAGCTGGGGTACAGGCCAAAGGTGTGTGGTGGTGAGAGGATTCATCAGATACAGAGCAGGGAACTGAACTGGCAGATTGACTGAAATACACTGCTGAGGAGAGCAGCCAGCCAGTCAGGAGAGGTCTGCTTCGCCATGTAGGTCCCTGGCTGGGGATCAAACTCATGCTGCAGTGGCTGTGGACAGCTTCGTAGGTTGCATCTTAACCCCTTGCACCACCAGGGAGGCCTTTGCTTTCTTTCTTGATGTGCTGTACCAGGAGCTTCTGTTAGACTATATCTCAATATACTTGATACTGTTGGATCTCACTTATCTCTTCCCTACACTTTCTGTAAATGAGAACTGTGTAATAGGGGAACAGGTGTAGTATGAACAGCAGAATATGGTTGCCATTATTTAGAAGGCCAATTCATGTGTCTGCCACTCACTAAAAGTCTCTATCCCTTTATTCCTGAAGTTGGCACTAACTAGTAATGATTTATATTTGTATAGTGTTTTGCTTCTAAGGATTATATTCACTGAACCTCATTTGGTTCTCATAACATCCCCAAGAGATAAATAGCTCAAATAGAATTAGTTATTCACGTACCACATGTAAAGAAGCTGAATCCAAAGAGGTGAGGTATCTTTTCCCAAGTCATGGATCCTGTCTCTCCCTATCCAGACAGAACTTTTCATAATAAGTTCTGAATTTATATCTAGAATCAAGATTTTAAATTCCTAATACAGTTGGTTTTCTCTCAATCTCCCGCCTTGACTATATCAGTGTTTCTGAAATATCAAGTGACATGAAAATTAACATTTTTCTGCAGTCTGTGTTTCTGGTGATCTATTATATTAGAAATATATTTTAATTACCCCCATTGAGCCTGAACAAACATATAAATTTATATAAGTGAAACTATAGTAGATAATAACATTTGGTATAAATGGAAGCTGTGTATAAAACACATGCATGGAGCAAAGCTAGGACCAAATGGTATTAAATTCTAGCCAGAGAATCTAGCTAATAATCTGAGCTGAGGGGGTGGGGGGGATTGTTCTTTTTGTTTAGAAGAGTGATTAGCAAGTCATAAAAGGAGACTGAAGACATACTGCATCAAACTGAGTACTTTTCTTAATGTAAGCAAAAGCTTTGAAAAGGGAAGTTTCTTGCTATGTTATTCAGTATTATTTAAGGCCATGTCTGTATGTTATCTGAAATCAGTTTGTGTTCCACCAGTGAATTTTTGTCCCACATTTTGAGGAGCACTGAACTATGTCTCACCTAGTGTGACCCTTATCATGAGTTTCAGTTAATACATATGAAAGCACTTCAACATTAGCAGTAATTGCCACTATGTTAGATCCCATGCTAAGCCATTTATATATATTTTATAATATCTACAGCCTTGTGATAGAGGTATCGGTATCCATATTTTACCTTTGAAATGACTAAAACTTGTAGATATTAATTTACTAGAGGTAGAATAAGCAGTAAATCATAGTACTGGTAATAGAACCCTGGTTTGGCTAATTTCAGAGAACATGCATGCCAACACAATGCCATGTATATAATTCACATTTAATAGTATATGAAAACTAGTAAAAATATTTTGCTGCTTCCATTTAGTTTTTTGGTCACTTCTATACTAGGAGGGCTATATGGGCTAATCTTTGCTAATTTTGTTCTATTTTTTTGGCCACCCTATTTTCCTTTACATAATTTATGTAGACATATAGTGATTTTATATATGTATAATCACTATATGTATTATCACTGTATATATATACATTGATAATGTGTATGCATATACAGATGTTAATATGTATGTGTATAGAATATGCATTTACACATAATACATATATACTTATATTTATATAGCCATCATATATTTACATATTTACACATATGTATAAATATACATATAATATATAATATGCACAAATATTTTATATCCATACATAGTGATATAGGCATCATTGCATACATAAATATATACATATACACATATGGAGAGAAAAGTACTTAATGATACATGGATAGATTTTTACTAACTGAACACAGCCTTTTAGTCGCATCCAAATCAAGAAACAGGTTATCAGTTGCACCTTAGGGATGACTTCTCCCCTACTAGTCTCTACATTCCTGAAGTTAATTTACATGTTGACATGTATCATCATAGGTTAGTTTTTCCTGTTTTCAATAATTGATAATAGAAACATGCATTCCGTACTCTTTAGTATTTGGCTCATTCCGCTTTACTGTATACTCGTGAGATTCATTTATGCTATTGCATTTAGTATTTTTGCCTACTACCAACAATATTGTTTTTTTTTTTTTATTTATACAGGCATTGGGTAGAGTCAGAAGCGCAGGAGGGTGAGAGAATTCACCAGAGCCAGAATGGGGAACAGAACAGGTAGACTGATGAAATACATTGCTGAGGGGAGCAGCGGGCGCAGCAGGAGAGGTCTGCGTGCCATGTGGGACCCTCTCTGGTGGCCGGGGATCGAACCGGTGCTGCAGAGGCTGCTGGCAGCTTCGCCGCCCAGCGCTCAACTGCTGCGCCACCAGGGGAGGCCCCAACAATATTGTTCTAATTTCATATAGTCTTTTGGGAACATGTATACATTTCTTTGTTGGTGAATATTTAGGAGTAGTATTGTTGGGTCATAGGAGATGCATGTATACATTTTAGAGGAAATTATTTTGTCTTCTGCCAATCCACATTAGTTCTTTGAAATGGCATCCATGTTTCCTTTCGGGAAAAGATCCACCATTAGCATATAAAGTCCAAATGCAATCAAGTATTCCTAATTCAGAAACAAAAAGGGTTTTTGGAGACATCTTTTATTAGAACTTTACTAGGATTCTTCTTTCTACAGGAAAAATATTGAGGCCTATAACCCAAGTTTATTTTGTGAGATTTTATTTTTCCAAAGGATCTGAAACTTGAATAGACTATTTGAAAACAGAACAAATGATTGGCATTCAATCCCAGTAGTAGCAATGGTGATTTGGAAAGTCTGGTAAGATTTGTAGTTGTCTGTTTCTTGGCAGTTTTAAACCTGGTTGCTTGGTGAGCTCATGTTCTTCCTTCTGATATGTTTTATTATTATTATTATTATATCCATGGTGATTTCTGTTGCTTGCCACCAGAGAAACCTATGTCATATCTAAGATCACAGACCACACATCAGCAACAAACTTTCACTTGTTTTTCTACAAATAATGTTCTTTTTTTTTTTTAAAAAAAAAACATTTTAAAAGGACAAGTTTGCTAGCAAAAGGAAAAAGAAAAAGAGAGGACCCAGCATAGACACGGCTGGCAGGAGAGCTACCAATTCTTCTATACTCTGTTGAATATAATAGGTTTGAAAATAACCTGGTCAGTTACATAAAATGAGAATATCCATAAAAATTATGTATTTATGATTTCTGGATAGGGTAGATATGCTTCCTCAAATAAGGTCTGATGGGAAATGGTTAAGATAATGCCCCTTATCCTTAGTCACATGTGATAGTTGGATATTGAAAGAAGGGGAATCTTATAGGAAATTTTGTCTTCTATAGTTGTTTGTTGATTATAGTTTGTAAACTAGATTCTTCAGAAGCTGCATTGGAGAAATTGGGTAAAGGTTACTTTAGTTCATAAGTATTGAACCTTAGGCATCAATTCTCCTAAACAGAAAAGGAACATAAGACCACATTTCACAGGAATATGTGAACAGAGATGATGACAACTTGAGACACCTTAGCCTCAAAAATCTTGAACAGGGTCACCATTCTCCTTCATGCTTTCCTCAATTCCATTTTCTGTCATTAGGAACAGGTTTTTTTGAAAATTCCTAGTGATATATATTTTAGGATAGCTGCATCCTGGAACTGTGATTAGCCCTGGAGTCCCAGACCAGGCAGGGGAAATCACAGTTGAGGAATTAGAGGCAACACACACAATGGCTGCAAGCATAGATACTGGAGGGAGAGACTGCTGGAATCCAAATTCTAGTATCATTACTGGTTTTGTGTTCTTAAACAAGTTTTTTTTAATCCAGTAAGATTCAGTTCCTGCTTAGTAAAATGGTAACTAGGTAATATCTGCTTTGGGTTCTTTATTGTAGTCTTGAGATGCCTCAAAGACTCTGGACCTCTGATTATAAAATGTAGAACTTCAAAAAAACCCAGAATCTTTCTGGTATACACTTTCAAAGTCTTTTTGTACCTGTTATTTGATGCAATTTTCACAATGTTTAAACTTATAAGGTGAGGCTTTTCATTTTATTGATGCCTGTTTCCCTTAGACTTAAACTTCATTAGGACAGGGATTATGTTTCCTTTGAGGATGAATGTATTTTCAATACCTGGGCAAATAGTTGGCATGTATTAAGAGTGAAGTAAATGTTTGTAGAATGACTAAATGGATTAATTGATGGAAGGATGGATTAAAAATAGTCATTCAAGGAAGCTATGGAGATATTAAAAAATCATTAAAATGGAACAGGATTAATTTACTTACACATGAGACTCAAATTTTGCTTACATTATATCCTCAATGCCTATACCTGATCTTTAAACACAAAGTGAATAAAGTTGAACAATATGAAATTATCAATATTTAAATTCTTCTGCCCTATAAAAATGGAAATTTAATGTTGCTCAATCAGCATGCTATTTGTTGAACACACTGGAAAATAAATATTCCAAACCTAGAGTAATTCATCAGTGACTTAAATTATATATATATGATTTGTGTATCTATGTCTTCATTGTGTATCACAAATATTTGGGAGCTAAATAATACACATTGAAGAGATACCTTCCATACTTATAATCTCAAAATTGCTAATACTGGATACTAAAATTGGTATTTTAAATAAAGCTTTCTAAGCTCTTTGGACACTTACCAAATATGTGAATTAATTTTATTTCATCATTTGTGGATCATCAACACAATATTAAGCCTTTAAGAAGGTATTATTTTTTTAAAAAAATCATTGCTTTTTACTTTATAAGGAACAAATCTGCTTTATGTGGAGAGTATATAATTTTCTTTTTAAATTTAACATGTATTTGACAAAGGAATTTATTGACATTGACTAAATCAATTAGGAATAAGCAATGTTCACAGTCTTTACTCAGGTGTAATGATGAACAACTATGAATCTATATATTGGGTTTCTTATATCAACTTCTAGTTTTCTCTTACCCAGAGAGTTCTTATAATTAATACCTTAGATAAGAACAGGCCCTGCCTCTGAATTGACTGAGCTTATTCTTACATTCTACTTTTTTCTCTGTGGTCTCATGACCAGGACTTTCTGGACTGGACAATCTGCTTTTAAATTTGGTTCATTATTGATACTTTTCATTCTTAGGCATTAGTTAACATGCATAAAATAATGAGACATTTTTGAGTGCTGTGTGTCCCTTCTATCATTACTCAAGTATCAAAGGCTGAGAGCTTGTTTTCTAAAAATGTTTCATTTATGTAAATTTATTTTTAATGGTAAAACCTGATTTCTTGGATGTGTATCTCTCTCTTTAACATAAATAGAAATGCCTGGGTTCTTCTTACTAACTTAACAATCTTATTTCTTTGTACTGTGGTTGTGGTACTTTAGAAAAAAAAAACAACTGGTTCAGCAAGAAATCACTATCAAGTTCTCTGATTCTAAATCTCACCTTTTATTTTTTGGAATTCAAAACAATCTAAAAATGATCAAATATAATTTTTAAATAGATGCCAGGAGAAAAAAGTTTTTATCAGAATTCCAAGTGAAGTGTAGGGCTTTGTCTTTTAAGAATGCTGTCTACAAGATAACTAGCAATCTGGTGAACACCTTGACATTTTAAAAAATACCATGTTCCAGCTATGCCATCAGTGAAGACCTGGAGTATTAAAATATCTCTATGTTCAACTTATTTTCCATATTGTCAGATATTTCACTATTTGAGCATTTGTGCTACTCAGTTTTACACATTGTCTAATCAGCATTATACTTTGGGGAAATTATTCATAATTCTCTGATATATTATGAATTATTTCCAATGTCTCAAACTCTTATTCTAGATCTTTCCTGAGTCCTTCCTAACCCTTGTATATTTTTCTTTAGTAATTCAGAAATCTTATTTTTCATTTTTTTTCCTATTTTACTATAAAATCAACTTGGATATTCATTTTTTAAGTAGCAGAATCCAATCAATGACTTATATTTATTTAGTATGTTAATCAGCAAGACCTTCAGCACTTCGTTCATTTTGGGAGGCTTACAATATAGTGTTCATAATTATTTGAATTGTATTTGAGATTCATGCGGTTTCATTTATGCTATTTGTCTCTTAAATGTGCCTGCATTTGAACACTGTAATTTAGCACTGTGAAGGTTTTAGTATTATACAAAATATATGGCTAATTTTGTTTATACTCTTAACGCTTACATTAACTTTTTTTTGCCCTTCAAGTTTAGTAATATGTAAGTTAGAGACAGGCATCAGTGGGCAATGTATATATTAAGGTGCCATACAACTAACTTAATTTTTTTTTTTTCATTTTGAAGTTTTATCCTCAAAGTGAAAAAAACTGAGCATTTTTTTTTATCCTTTATTACCTTGCTTAAACAAGATGGTTCAGATTAATCCAATAAGAGAGTTGTTAAAATTTAAGAGTAGCAATATAGAAAGGAGTAGGAATGTATTTTGGAACATAGTGTATTTAATTAATCTATATTTTTTTATTTTAATTCCCTTTGAGTTTTAATAAAATAGTATAGCATTATACAATACTTCCTACTAAATTTTTAAGGTGTACTAGTTAAATTCTGAAGCTAACTGCCTTTTCATAAAATACTTTAAAAAACTAAATGAAGCCTATTTTAATAGGAAAAAACCTTTGATTTACTCTTATAAATTATCATTCAATAAAGAACATTAATTTCAGGGACATGTAAGGGTATAAAACATATGTAAAGGAGAAAAACTATAAACAACTAATCAAAATAAAAATACAAACTTTATAATCAAAAACAGTTCAAGATTAGGGAATTATCATGATGATTTACAGGTTGTGGCAGGAAAATAAAGGTGCTAGATTGAAGACTGTCAGGTAAGTTGTACAGAGAGAGAATAAAGTTTTAGGGAGGTACCTGAATTTAAAGATGGTAAAAGATCTCTGAAGTCTAGGAAGGTAAACAGAATTCAGAATCTGAAGATCAGATATTCAGGACCTAACCTCATGATCAAGTATGTCTAGCAAATTCTAATCCTAGAACTCTTGATTTTCTTTTTAATCTGTGCCTACCAGCTATGTTCAATAAACAGTTTATAGTGAGAAGCCAATGTCTATAAATATCAGCTTTTGCTAATTTGGACCAAAGCAAGCAGGACTTTCTGAAATATATAAGTAATGATACTGCAGATTTTTTTTTTTTTTTTTTTTGTGTGTGTGTGTGTGCAAGTTAGTAACCAAAGTCACATAGTAGTAATGAGTGAAGTCTGGATTGGTATTTAGGAAATTTGACTAAAAAGTTACAAAGATACTCTATTCTAAAACAAAGCAGATGTGATCCTAGGTTTAATGTGATTAGAACTGAATGAAATTCATCTTCAAAATTGATCAGGAAGTAGTATGGACTAAAATATCTACAATGCCCAGATATGAAATTTACAGTTAATAATAAAAATACTAAGGCACATGTAACTCAAGCCATGATAAATGCACTATATATGACACATGAGAATAGATAAAAGGATTTTCCATACAATAAGTTTGCATTGTTGAATTTTGTCTTGGATTTTACATACATTCATTAATATGTTGCCCTCACTATGTTCCAGGTACTGTGTAAGGGATAGAGGAATCAACAAAACAGAAAATATGTTCTTATGGAGTTGGTCCATAAGTTGGTCCATTGGTGGAGACAGTCAATAAGCAAATACATAAATCCACTATTATATCATCATTCTTGGAGAGAATGGCTATGAAGGAAAAGAGTAGATTAAAGACAGAGGGTAAATGGGAGGGTTAGTTTAGAATAAAAGGATTCTCTAGAGAGGTAAATATTATAAAGGACCTCAGTAAATGAATGAAAAATACTTCATAATGTATAATGGAAGAGAACACAAGGAAGTGGGAACAATAAGTAAATATATTGAGTTCAGAAAACAAGGTGAGAACTCTTAGGAGGTGAAGCTAAAAAAGAAGTAATGGTGAGATCACAGAATATCTACTAGGTCATGGTTTAAGGTTCTTATGGTTAATCAGATGGGAAGCCATTGGGGGTTTTGACTTGAGAGGTATCTTAATCAGATTTTTTAAGAAAATTAAGATGACTAGAGATACCATGGAATGAGATGCAACAGTAGATGTCAGGATCAGATATATTCTAAAGGCAAAGTGTAATTACTTAAAATTTAGGATTTGGATTTTGAATTTTTTAAAAAAAGAATACTCAAATTTTGGCTTAAGTAACTGGATGAATGGTATTGCCAGGTTTGGGGGGATAGATATAATCAAGTTTCTATTTTAGAAACATTTAATGTGAAATATATGTTAAGAATTCAAGAGTTTTGGCAGTCAGATGAACAAATTAAATTATAGTGGTAAAGTTATAGGATGACTGCAGGATAAATTTAGGAGTTATCAAAGTATACTGAGAGTTTCCAAAGTCCTAAGATTGGATGGCATCATATAGGCATTGGAAGGAGATAAAGATGGCAGAAAGGCAAAAATTGAGCTCTTGGTCTTTCCAGCACTTAGTAGTCAGGAAGAGGAAGAAAATGCAGAAATAGGTATTAAAATAAAACTGGGAGTATGTAGCATTTTGGAATTGGAGAAAATGCTTCAATGAGGGAATATGTATTTCCAAATGCTGTTGAGAAGTTGGGTAAAATTAGGGCTAACCTTAGACCATATAACCATAGAACTTACCAACATGGAGATTGTCATTATCTTTGAATAAAGCAACTTTAATGTAGTGGTTGTAATCTAGCCTAAGAGAGCAAATGGAATGAACAAATGTGAACTCTTTGGAGTTTTGCCAATGTGCAAACAGAAAATGGGCAATAGTAGATGGTCATATAGGGTGTACAGAGTTTGGTTTTTCTATCCTTTCTATGCAAAATGACTTTTCTGGCAACCCAATTTTACCGAATGTTAGCATGCAAAAAAAAAAAAAAATCCCAATAATCAAAGAAATTAATTTATGCTTGAAAAATGAGAGAAGTGAAATAACAAGCCTTTCCTCTCCATCTCAAAGTAAAAATGCATGTAAGTGAATGAGTTGAACTTCAGTAGACGAGACTTATTCAGTATAACAGGATATACAGGTATAGAAGAAAACATAATGGCGGATGATATCAGAAGAGAAGTTCTATTTTGATCATTTCCATTTGCAGTGAACTAAAAGTGTGGTTGACACTTGAGGAAAAGTGGGTGCAGAAAACTTGAGATCCAATTTGTGAAACAGTCATTGTTATTGGAGAGTAAATTCATGGGGGTGGAGGTAGATATATTTAGAATCCCAGAGCACCTCTGTGGTTCCAGCTGACATCAATGGTCTCAAATTTAAAGTGACACTAGCCAACTTGTTATTTGTTTTCTACGATCAGAGTGTGGTTGAGATAGTTGGATTCAATTAGGACTGAGGTGCTGTGTTGTTCCCCGCCCCCCAAGTAAATACAGGTGAGATAGCGAGTACAAGGGAATTCAAGTTTTGTTTTGTTTTTTTCAAATAATGGTTAACAGTGGTTGACCAGGAATCAAAACTGGATAAAAAAACAATGAGAAAAGTAGGGGCTGTTTATCAGTGAAAAAGAGATCACTGAAATGGCAGTCTCAGTGTGTTGAAGAGTTATTGTAGTGGGGCTGATGATTGCAATAAGTGAGCTGGAAAGATAAAAACTGGTATTTAGAGGTCTCAACCTGTGATACCAAATCATTGAAATCAAAGGACTGCAGGCTACTGAAGTCATAAGAGCTGAATCTGCTATTGCAGCTGTCCACGCTAAGGGGTAACCACCTACTTTTCCATATTAGCAATTTAAGCAGATGGAGCTGTAGTCAAATATCATATGACCTGCTGAGTAATGAAGAAAATGAATCAATCTTGTTTTCAAGATGGCATTTCTTTACTCCAAAGTAATGATAAATTTAAAACTAACTCTTGTGTATAAATGATTCTTCATTGACATACTCTTCTTTAATATAATTTTAAAAATTTAGTCCATAACTCAATTATAATTGTTCACCAAGCCACAAAGTTTTAGAGGATTTATATACAATGTAATAAATTTATCTTTATATATAGGATCTCCAACTTAGATACACATCTGAGTCATTATACTAAGATGAAATAACATGTTTCCATAATTTTGAGATAATGGTTTATTCAAATCTTATCAGTGCAAAATATTTATTCTGCTTAGATTCATCTTCATGATCTTCCTAAGTTATGCAAAACTTAGAAATTTTTACATTTTTATAAAATCCCCAAGTAGTGTGATTTAAAAATATCCTTTGTTGAAGCTCTTGATTTTTGCTCTAAAATACAATCTTAGTACATGGGAATAATCATGGATGACATGTTAAGAGGTAGGGGGAATTTGATAAAGTATAAAGATGTTAAAATATTTTTTAATTTATTTATTCATTTATGCAAGCACTGGGTACAGTCAGAAGCACAGGAGGGTGAGAGAATTCACCAAAGCCAGAGTGGGGAGCAGAACAGGCAGACTGACGAAGTACACTGCTGAGGGGAGCAGTGGGCATGGCAGGAGAGGTCTGTGCGTTATAGGGACCCTCCCCTGGCCGGGGATCGAACCGGCGCTGCAGAGGCTGTGGGCAGCTTCACAGCCCAGCGCTCAACTGCTGCACCACTGGGGAAGCCCGATATGTTAAAATATTACCTTTATGTGTATATGTATATGAGAATATAATGGTACTTTTTGTAGAAACTAAGTTTATTGAACTTAGTTATTTTGGAAAAAAATTCTCTATACTTTTCCTCTTGATACTAAGCAGGGTTGCTTAGTTTTATTTCAGGTATTTAAAAGAACATTTAATGTAAATGCAGATTTACTTTAATCGCCTAAGAGCCATGCACTTTCATCAGAAGAGTTTTAAATATTTAGGAATTATAACAAGTTTTTGGCACTAGTTTGTTCATGTGATTTAAAGCATGTTTTTATGATTCCTTCCTTAGCAATCATATGGTTGGATATAGTTTATCAAGTAAGCAAATCTTAACATTGCTAACTAGTACCTTGTGAATGCCTTCTGACTCAATGAATTGTAAATTGGTTTCTAGAAAACACACATTTAATGCACACTCAGAGATTAAATCTTTCTGTCATAATCAATGATAATCTTACTCACATAAAAATTTAAACCCCAAATGGAAAATGTGGGGAATTTGGAAAAGCGTTGATCCTGGAAGTCTTGGTTCCCCTTCTACAAGGATTTTAGCATCCTTTTTCATTCTAGTTTTGTTGTTTAATCTACAATTACTGCTGTTCTTTTTTATTATGGACGTAAATGGTTTACAACTTTGTAAATGATCTAGAAGTGTAGGGTCACCTCCTTCAGGTGTTGCAAGCACACCCACCTTTATATGCTTCTTGTTATGAATGGGTTATGTGTTTAAATCACAGGACATTTAAAGTTGAAGAAAGAGACTTAAAATCCTTCTGTTTTCCAGGGGAGGAAACTGTATTTCAGATAGATTGAGATTTGCTCAATCTAACAAAGGGAGAATTTTGAACTAAAACTTAAATTTTCTGACTTGCATTCTTGTATGCTTTTCATGTTGGGCTTGAGCAGACCTTGAAGTATTGAAAGGAGCCTGATACAGAGGCATTTCATCTGGGACAGGAATGAAGAGCTTTCTGACAATGCTATTGGGGGAAAATTGATATAAAATGCAGTGTAACTTGAAATTTGGAGGTAAAAGGGTAGATGAAATATAGATAACTTAAAAAGAACATCATGTAAGACTGCATACCTTTAATCCATAGTGTTTATTTTGAGCAAGCTGGTGACATTTAGAGAGAAGTGAGCGTTAAAGCCATGATCAGTAGGTGGTCAGTTTGACATTTGTATATAATGCCACTCTGGGCTAATAAAACTTGCCTGTTCCTGCTGGTTCCATTTTCATTTTATTCTTCTGTTCATTTAAAGTAACACTTTAGTAAATCACAGCATATAGGCAAATGTTGGAAGTCAAGTGTTTTTATATATACTAAACATTTTTTTTTTAAGCCTGCAAATTTTTTTTGGTATAACAGATGGGAGAAAGATGAGTAATTTCACTGGAATTCTGTAGCCTTATTTTTTTTAATTTTCACTTAGTGACATTTAAAATATTCAGTTTATGTCTAATAAAACAACTCATATTTTTAAATAAGCCACACAATTATTATCAAAACAGATTCATGTGAGTTGGCAACTAGCAAATAACATGGACATCTGCTACTGAGAAAATAAGTTAAATCAAAATAAATTGAACTACAGTGAATGTTGCTATAATTTGGGAATTAGTTGACATTTTAAACTACTAATTTATACTATCTAACATCAGCTGGACCTTTGTGATGATGTCCTGTTTACAATATATGATGTCACCCACAGATTTGTGTCAAAGATGCTCCAGATTTCTCAGATCCCCAGACTCGGCCTTTCTTTTCCCATCACCATCTTGTCCTATATTTGCATGAATAATATTGCAATCCAGTTAGTACCCTCACTTTTCTTATTGCTTCTCTGTATTTTATTTCCACTTGATTTCTTCTTGCTTCTGAATAAGCATTTCTACTCTCTCATATGTGTGTCAGCTTGTGTCACTGCTTTTGATGACACTGTCCCTCCTGTTGACATCAGTTATTCTCTTTTAGGGGCTTATGGAACTTTGTTTCTTCCCTCAAATTTCAGGGATGTGTCTGTTTATCCACAACCTTATCTATTGGAGAGCACATGAGTATCTTAGGTCATTAGAGAAGAGATTTCCAATGGGAGTAGTTATGGAGAAACTTTTTCCTGTTGAATAATGGCACTCATCATGCAGGTGTCTGTGGAGAAACAGTTTCTACCTGATCTGTGAAGGTGCGTTTGAGTAGTTCAGAGAGTGCTTGATTTGGGAAGAAGAAGGTTAATCTTAGCAGTGTTTCCATTCTCTGACAAGAACTGTCCTGTTAGGTTTGAGAAGCCCTCCCATTTTGCTTTATGGGTTATCCTTGCCATTCATGCAGAAATAATACTAGCAAAGAATTCCTATAAAATATTGCTCTTCATCTACTTCTAAAAAAACTATAAAATTAGTACTTATTTTTATTTGACATAAGAAAATTGAAGAATAGAGAGTTTAGACATCTGATGAAGTCACACAGTTTGGGACTGTTCAGTTGGGAATTTAAATGTAGATACATTCTTTTAAAATTATTACCCTATCTACTCTACCTGTGTGAAAAAAAAAAGACACTGCAGTGAACTACTTGAAGTCCTAGAATCTACTGTTAATTTCTTAAAGTTCCAAACAAGTTTTATCCTCTAGGCTGCTAGGGAACATTTGTAACTCTGAAGGGAAAATACATTGTGTAAAGAGAGATAATCATATTTACTTTGCTTGGAAAAACAATTTTTACTTTGCAGAAATGTTATTAATTTTTATTTGGCTAAGACGAAAACACATGGACTCAAATCAATACAGCTAATATTTTTGTTATGTTCAAATGTTCTACTGCTGGAAGCAATGATAAATTTAGATTCTTTTCCTCTTTAGTATTATGTCACAGTTCATTAGAGAGTTAACAGTCATATTTAAGAGTCATTACATTATAACATTAGGTTTTACTTACTAAAAAATGCTCATTACATGTAAGGTATTCACTAAATAAGAACTCACCTAGTTTGATTTTTCTCTTAAAAACTAGTGGTGAGCTGGTGCATGCCATGCATTATGTAATTTTGTTGCCTTTCAAGCTCTTTAGAAGATAAACATCAGGTCAAGATAAAACTTCTCTGTGCAACCGCAGAACTCAAGAAAACACCAGATGTATTTCTAACCTTTAATTTATAATGAGAAAAAAAATCTCTTCCAAGTCTGAAGCTATTTTCAGATGGATAAGTAAAAAAAGTTGATAGCTGCTTAAATTGTAGGTATTCTTTTTTCACTACTGTAGTTAATAATTTTTAACTGAGTCATAAGTCTTTGATCTCAGCCTTATTAGTGATGGGCTATATGCAGTTAGGCAAATAAAATGATTACAGAATTATAAAGAAAAATTCCAAGTATTAAGGAAATGGTTGCCCATTCCTAATAATATGAAGGTGATTTGTCTTTGCTAGATGGTAGATAATTTTGGTGATTAGTCTCTGGCCTTTGTAAGATTTGGAGAAATAAAATGGCCCTTCTCTCTCCTTTCAACAGCAGATGTTTTGTCTGTTAATACTGAAATAAACATTTCCCTTGGAAACATCTGCCAGAGTAAAATGTCTATAATTGAAATGAACATTGACAATATTAGAATGTGCCAATTTAAAAAACAACTCATTTACACAAAAAAATGCTGTTTTTAAAAAGGATTTTGAGGTAAAATATCAACTACAGATCTCAGCAATATTTACTGTTGATGTTGTAGAGCATTACATCATGCTATATAGAGGTAGTGACTTTTGTGTGAACTTTAAATTAAAATAGGTTGTTTGTAAGCCTTGCAAAATAATATGGCCTTGTCTCTTATTTTGCACAGTTTTGATTTAACTCAACAAAGAACTGAAACTATCTGGAGAAAGAATAGATGTAGTTAATATTGTGGAAAGTGGGCTATCAGATGAATAATCTTTTTATGCAGACACAACAGGGAGCTCTATCTTTAAAGAGACCTAAACTATAAGGAATAAACATAATTTACAAAACAAAATGTTTTAGATGTAGAATTAAATGAATAAAATTAAAAAGGAGAAGAACTGTAGACTCCTTCAACCAATTCAATGTGTTGAACTCACTTATCCTACTGGCTAAAATATTTAAAGTTAATTAATTTTAATGAAGATTCATTTGAAACTAATATACTTGAAAAAGTTCCATCTACTCTTATCCATAAGAATGACAGCATGAAGAAATAGTTTTAAACTTTTTTCATGTACACCTGCTGTTTCAAAATATCCACCCATCACGTTTTCATTGCTACTTCTATGTGGCACCCCAAATTCACATCACAATTTCTCAACTCTCACCTCCTAACAGTGTGACAGAGAGTCTGTGTTCACTTCTGGACACCAAATAGACTACATTTCCCAGCCTCTTTATAGTTTGACACACTGGAATGTAATGTTTGTCACTTCAAGGTCTACTTCCTAAAAATTTTCCATACTTTACAATACTTGACTATGAATCTTTATTCATCAAATGAGTGGAGATGCTATAAAGAGACTGACCCCTGAATCATGAAGTGCTTGTTCACAGGAATATCTGAATTGGAGTAAGAAATACTTATTCTTTGAAGCTAGTAATATTTTCAGAGTTGTTACTACAGCAACTAGCATTATTTACTGCATTTCAGGCCTACCAGTAAGATGATTATCAATTATCATCTGTATAATGTAATGTCATTTTAAATTCTAAATTCGCTAAACAGAATCTTATATTTTTCTTGCAATCAGTTCTCCTAGGCAACATTTTTTTTTTTTCCCCTGTTACCAGCATCATTGTAGCAGTTATCAACAGAGAAAATGTATACAACCTCTGTAATCTGGGGTTTTGGTGAGGCTGAGAACAGGGACATTTCACAATCTGACAAGGAGAATTAACTCTTCCAGAGACTATAGTATATCCCAGTGTTATATTTTAGAAGATATGAGTGTTTTCTTATAATGTCTGTAGGCTATATTTTAGAACTTGGAAAGACAGGTAACTAAGGCTACTACTACTCTATACTCCAGCATAACTTGAAAACTTTGAGATTACAGTAATAGCTCATACTGATTTAGAATTCTTTAGGACAATTTATTAGTATTGTGAAAACTATCTGGATATTCATCTCCTGAGTCTGTACTAGTAGTCACTCATATGGATACCATTGGGTAATAAGACACATCAAAGTTCCAGTCACATGTGAGTCATGCTATCTCTGCAAATGTAGACAATGTACATAATCTTTTTCTCTTTCTGTCTTGAAAATAATCAAAGGAATAGCTCCAGACATGCTTATTACAAAGGACTGGTACATTTCTACCACTATGGCAGGGCTGGCAGCTGGGCTACGGTTGTTAGAACGCCAAATCCCAGACGTGGCATGATTAAATCCAGTGTCTAATCATTTTGTTATAGTAAGTTCACAAAACAGTCTGATTACAGCATGCCCTGTCTTCATGGTGGTACACGTGTTATACATTTGCTATGAAATTACTAGTGTGAATTTGTAACCAAAACGTATTGTTTACAAAGGAATTTTTTCCTCTACGTTTTAAAAAAAAAACCTGATTTACATATTTCACTAGTCCTGCTTGTAAAAGCCAGGATGTTAGACTTCTCCTTATTTTACTCTGTTATTTTCTTTTTTTATATAGCTATCACTTCCATGTTTTCTGGATTCTTAAAATGCAAACTTAAGCTATTTAAAATTATGTTCAAGTAATACAAAGGACAAATATTCCTTATTTTCTCCAATACAAATATTAACAAGTTTACAAAAATAGATTCTTTGGCTTTAGGCAATAGTAGAAGAAATACTTAGAGGTATAAGTTGTTAATATCTTAGCCAAGATGATATAGAGAAACACTTTAAGAAACTGTATTAAATCAGATCATTTTTATTTGTAACTGCATGCCACATAAGTGGACAATAGAACAATCATTAAACTCTTGTGATCATAAGTAATACTTTAAATAAAAATCATTAAAATTTGGCTATAGATCTGTTATAGTACATATGCTATAAATATTCTCTTCTAGCCCTTTTCCACCTAAGAAAAATTAAAATTTTACTTCTGTTTTTCCCTTGGGGCAGTTTTCCTATCCTATTCTGTTTTTGTATTAAAATATGACAAACTATGATTAATTGGTACAAAAATTGGGGTTCTATTGATCTAATAATAATCTGCCAAACAAGCCATATACGTATTTGTGAATAGACATTCCACATCACAAAAAAACTCGGTACCTCCTTTTTTAACTATAAACACTTTCGTGCAATGGATTTTGCTGTCTTCTGAACTATTCTCTTTTAAATCATGAATTCCTCCCAGTTTTCTGTCTTACCTTTCCCTTCAACTCCATGTGGGACAGCCAACTCTCTACTCAACATCTCTACTTGGGTGGAAAAACTTAATATGCTCAATAAGATACTTGTACTTTTATTCTCATCTGCTGTCATTTTAGTTCAAGTTGCACATTTAAAGTGCATCCATAGGGCCTCCCCAGTGGCGCAGATGTTGAGCGCTGGGTTGCGAGGCTGCCCGCAGCCTCTGCAGTGGCGGTTCCATCCCTGGCTGCTTTCCGGCCACCACAGGAGGGTCCCGCATGGCGCGCAGACCTCTCCTGCCGCCTGCTGCTCCCCTCAGCAGTGTGCTTTGGTCCTTCTGCCTGCTCTGCTCCCTGCTCTGGTGAATTCTCTCATCCTCCCACGCTTCTGACTGTACCCAGTGCTTATATAAATAAATAAATAAATAAATATTTAAAAAAAATAATGTGCATCCATAATCTATGATCATTACTTTTATGTCATCTTCCATCATTCTAAATTACCAACTGTTGTTTTGACCTCTATACTAGACACTATGTTAGAAAGCCCTACATGACTTGGTCTTAGCTTATTTTCTAACTACCCTTTTGCTAATTCTGATGCAAGTGTGCTGGCCATCTTGCTACCTTTGAAATGATCAAGCTTCGTGTTCACATTTTTCTGATCTTTCTACCAGAATATATTATCCCCAAATTAAAGACTTGTTCTCAAAGTTCATTATTTTTTGTTTAAATATTCCACTTTTCTTCTTACCCCATCACTCCTAATCACTTAGACATTTTCTGTTTTGTTTTTAAAGATATTTTTTGAAGTAACATAACACTATTAATGTCAGGTATGATTTTTGTAGATCAGAATTTGTTTATACTACATTAAGTTCAATATTAAAAATCCAGTTTTATCCATCATATAATTGATTCCCTTCACCTGATTACCACCCACCTTAGCTCATTTCTTCAGGTTTTACAATTCAGCCTTACAGACTAAAAGCTTATTTTTATTTTATTTGGTTTATTCACTTGTTTTGTTCCCTATATGCCCACATGAGTGAAGACATATGGTGTTTGTCTTTCTGTGCTTGACTTATTTCACTAAGCATCGTACCCTCTAGGTCTGTCCATGTTGTTTTAAATGGCAACATTTCTTTTTTTTTTTGTTTGTTTGTAATAGCTGATTAGTATTCCATTGTGTATATATACTATGTCTTTATCCAATCATTTGTTGATGGGCACTTATGTTGTTTCCAGTTCTTGGTTATTGCAAATGATGCGGCCATGAGCATGAGAGTGCACATATCTCTTTGAATCAGTTTTGTTTTTGTTGTAAATACCCAAAAGCAGGATAATTGGCTCAAATGGAATTTCTAATTTTATGAAGAATCTGCAGATTGCTTTCCATAATGGCTTTACCAGTTTACATTCCCTCTAACATTGTACAAGGGATACTTTTCCAACATCCTTTCCAGCAATTTTTTCTTGCCTTTCAGATATGAAATCTCCTCTTTTCTTAATAACTCTTACCATTAGCTAAAATAAAATATTTGGCTTCTTTATTTTTTTTCTTCCTTATGAGTTCAGAGCATTTCACCCCAAAATGACACACTGCTATATCATTTTATATAAAATTCACTTGCAAAATAATAGGGGAGCAACTGGAGCAATCTGATTCTTTTTTCTTCCTGAAAGCAGGAAATAAAACTCCCATGTGAAAGGTACCCACCTGAACCACATGGAACGAAAACTTATCACCAAAGAGGGGGAATTGATACTGTGAAATTTGTACAAACCAACCTTGTTAAAGTAGCCCACATATACCAAAGTCTCTACATTGAACTACCCTTTTCTTGTTTCCTTGAAAGGTATAAAACCTTTTTACTCTGGTCATTTATTTGAGTATATATTCTCTTTTGAAAGCTCCCAGGTACATGTAAAAATTTACTACCACTTGAATGCCTTTTTCTGTTCATCTGTCTTATGTCAGTTTAATTCATAGGTCCAGTTGTAGACCAAAAGAGAGAAAAGGAGATATTTTTTCCACCCTTCCACCTACTAGAATTTAACTTATTGAGGTGGATTCTGTTCATTGCTGAATGAATCCTCATATTCTAGAAAAATCATACATACATTTGCTGAATATAAAATAAGCCATAAGTTAAGATTTTACCTTTTTATCCTAACTAGTTGATAATCATTTTTTATTCTGATTAAGGTACAATTTCTTCTATCTCTGTGAGCCATTTGAAGAAACATAAGGATAGAAATGGCAGGACACATTCTAGCTTTTTTTACTGTCTTTCAGTCATGCTGATCTGCTGCTAAGTAACCCTCTGACTCACTAGCTTTCTTACAAGGGAGAGTTGCTTTGCTAAGTATCTCCTATAGCCATGATTCTTAAATTTTAATCTCCAGGAGAGCTTATTAAAACAAAAATGGCAGGGCCTCAATTCCATAGTTCCTCATTTAGCAGGTCTGGGGGTATGGCTAGAAAATTTGCATTCCTAATTAGTCCACATGTGTCGTTGATTCTGCCAGTCAAGGGACCACAATTTGAGAACCAATCATTGATGGTGTATCTGCATGATGGCTGTCTCTTTTTTGTTATGATTTCCATCCAGAGGCACATCAGAAAACTCAGGTAAAATTTTCTACAGAAGAGGATATGGAGAGGAGTACCTAGCTAGCTGAAGAAATGAGAAGTTGTTAGAGGAAGGATCCTGAAAAGTTTTCAGGGTAGAATTTAATACTCAATTTAACAAAAGGAGAATGCAGAGGCTCTAAGGAAAGTGGAAGGAATAGATGCAAAGGTAAAGATAGAAGGACAGAAGGAGGGAATTTAGGGCAATTTGGATGAGATATGTAAAAATTCTGAAGGTAGAATGCCAGAAATGTATGATGGAACCAGTTAAGATGACTTGGAGAAGTTTGTATTTGCAGTAAAATTTCTTGTGGCATTTATGGTTTCAGAAGGGGCCTGGGAGATGCAATAAAGAAACTAACACAAAGCAGAGATCTTCCATCCCACTGTATCTCGAGGCTATCATAAAAAAATAGGTTTCTATAACCAAAATCTGCATTAGTTTCCTAGGGTTGTTTTAATAAAATACCATAAACTTCATGATTTAACTGACAGCAATTTATTCTATCACAATGCTCGAGGCTGTAAGTCCAAAATCAAGGTGGGTGTAAGTTTGTGCTGTGATGTCTCTAAGAGAGGATCCTTTTTTTGCCTTTATTGTCTAGTGCTTGCTTGCAATCCTTGGCATTTCTTGATTTGTAGTTGTATCATTCCAACTTCTGCCTCTGCTATCACCTGGCATTCGCTTTGTCTCATTCATTTCTCATATTGTCTCTGTGTCTTCTGTTGGCTATATTATCAAAGTAAAATTTATAAGCAAAACTACTTTGGTAAAATAGTTTCAGTGGAGATGGAACTAGCTCAATCTTCATTTCCTTTTGACTGTAATCACCCAGGGACTTGCTCTTTACAAATAATCATTTGTGATTTGCTTGTTAATATCCTTGTGTTGTCTTATATCTACTCTATGTTCTTGGTCCTTCATCAATTTAAAAGTGAAAGTTTGATTCTCTATTACAACTCTTCAGTCAATAAGATAATGGAATGTCTAGCTTTCACATCCCAGGAATAATAACCCAAAGTTTAAATATATGTAGCAAGCACTGACTCTGTGTGTATAAAATGTTTGTTGCAGTATTAACTGCTTGATATGCTACCAGCTAATTTCTTTTTTTTTGAAATAATGCCTCCTCTCCAAACTTAATCATTCTAATCCCAATATGGTTTTAATAGTTATATTGAAGAATGGGAGGATAAATTCATTAGTCCATTAAAAGAAATGGGCAAAATATAATTCTGTGATAGAAGTTTTATCATTCTTCAAACAGTACTGTGTAGCTGGCTATTTTTCTTATTGCCTGACTTGATCCTTTTTATTTCTAGCTTCCCTATGTAATCTAATTCATATAAAATAGGGTATTGATATGAATTAAGTAACGTATTTTGATAAAAATATGACTTACAATGTTCTTTACAAATACCGACATACACATATTCAAATTTGTCTATAGAAATCCCTGGTCTGGTGAAATTATTTATATTGTGGGAAAAATCTTTTAAATATAGGACTTTTATTATTATGGCAATAAAATCTGCTGTAAGATATTTTGAATGCTCCTGGTTTCTATCAAATGGTACAGATCTTTTGACTTGATGAAAATACTTTAAATTTTGCAGTTTTTTCAACCAGAGCCATTTGAGTGCCACAGCTTCCTCTCATATGTCAAAGTACTTTATGGCTATATATAGTATAACAGGTTTATTGGAGAGTCTGAACTTTGTGGGGTACAAACTTGAAAAGGATTTATTTTCTCTAATCAATGTCTCCAACTGTGGAATGTCAAATCTTCCTTCCCTGCTGGTTAGCAGATCTCTTAATGACATCTTGGGCAAATTCTATAAACTTCTCTCTACTTAATTAAAAAGTCTAGTCTAGTTTACAACTCCAATCTCATATCCTCTCCTCATCAAAATGCAAACCTGGTTTCGGGCCAAGGGACTTGGAGTGGGAAGGAAGCAATGGTCTGCTCTCTTGTTGCTTTACTAACAAACTGGGAGTCAAATAGAGGTTATAGTATGTCTCTCTGGGACATTTCCCCATCTTCAATGTTGTGTGTCATGTCTCCAGTTGCTCAGGGAATAGACACATAGAGTAAAAGGATAAGACGTCTCTATTGGACTTGCCAAAAAAAAAAAAAAAAAAAAAATTGTCAACTGCCTTACTCTCCCAGAGAATGCTGAAAGGTAATCAAAGTCTTGGATGACAGATCTCTAACTGCTGAAGCACATAGGGAAGTTTCTTGGAAATTCTGCTGGGAACATCGCCTCTATAAATGCCCCTGATTTATTATTATTTATATTCATGTAACACTTGCAGAGCACTTATTCTGTGCTATGCCTGATTATACAAGCTTTAAAAATATGATTTTAAGTAAATTATTTAATAGGTCAGTACTTTTCTTATTTAGATGGGGAAATTGACACACAGTAAAACTGTGCTATTTGAGTAGGGTCACATTGCTAGTAATTGACTGACCTGGCATTTGGACCCAAATACTCTGGCTCTAGTGTCTCTGCTCTTAAATACTGTGTTAGTTCTCATGTGTTCTCTGGCTTAGACAATAATTTGGTAATGCTGGTTTGGAGTCAACAGTTTTAGACTAAGATAAAATTTCATAGGTTTTGGAGACATAAATATTTTTAGTTTATGAATGATTTTTGAGTTATGAGGGTAGATGAAATCTCTGAAGGCAACTTGGAAAACCAGTGATATTCAAGAAACACAGAAGATACCAGGGAAGAACGCCTTAAAGGACCAGGGTTATCAGATGATTTAGTGAGTACAACACACGGAGACATTGAGATCCATCAGTAAGTCAATAGCTATGTGTCCAGTCTAACCTCACTCTTTAAATGGCTATTCTTCATCATTCAGAGAAGAGTTTAGACTAAACTCAGCTTGTATAACCTTGAGCAAAACAAAAGCCTCAGAGTTAACATGTGGATCTAGGGGAGAATTTAGGGTCAAGGCAGAATTTCCCTAATGATAAAGCAGTTTAATCAATAATGTACTACTTAGGATAAGTCTTGGAAGTTCATTTTTCTTTTTATCACTCATTCAGTGGCACTTTAGGTTTCTTTATAAATAGCTTTCCTGAACAAGTACTCTCTGCCTTGCCTGAGCCTGTATTGAACCCTGAAGTCATTGGAGCCAAAGATTGGAGAGTTTTAAATGGAAATAAACAGCTGCAAAAGGTTTAAATATGTTCAGTGGATCAAGAATTGGAAAATTAGATTCTGTAATTAGAAGGTCATTCTGGTTTTGCAAGAGGAAATTAGGGTCATTCATTTCCTAGCTGCATGACATGCCACTGTTAAAATTTGACATTTCAACATTTAGAGTTTTCTCTAATGTATCATATGAAAGAGTTCCTATTTATTTTTTATGTTGATAAATACCCAGTTTTCTCAAAACCTTTTACAGACAGGTCTTTTCTCTCTCCTAATTTGAAATTCAAACCATTTCTTATATTAAAGTATCATACTTATATACAAATACATACATGTATATCTATATCTGTATGTTTTCTTCTACTCCAATAGTTTATCTACTCATTCAAGTACTAGATTGCTTTAATTATAGAAGACATAATTTATTTTAATATTAGTGAGCAAATGCCACTCATTGTCCTTCTTTTGAAACATTTTCCTGGCTATTCATAGGTTCTTTAGACTAACCTATTTCAAAATTTTTTATTTAATTAACATTACATTAAAAATTATGACTCTTCTTCCTTCATGAATAGTTTGCAGTTTTTAGTTAAAGACCTTATTCATTCCCAGTTATTTTATCTTTTCTTGTACTCTTTGAATGGAAGGAAAAAACCCATTTATATCTTTTTCAGTTGTTGGTGGTATTTAATTGAATTGCTGATATTTTTATGAAGTTTTGATCAGCAAAAAGTACTTTAATATCGGTCATACTATTTTAAAACCTATTTATACATATTAAATATTTTACACTGTACTACACTGAATTTTATTCTTTATATATTTAGTCATATGATGTATAAATAGGTGACCTTATTTTGAAATTTTATATTTCTAGCTTCTTGTGTCAAACTATTTTGACCACTATATTAAGTACAGTATTATATACTAACGAGATACAGAACATTCTCAGGAATTTGTAGATAATTTCTTAATATGTCAACATATATTCATCTCAGTTCTAGTCTTAAAACCACTAAAAGATTTCCCTATTTTATTGCCAGAGGTGTGTGTGGGGGTGGGTGAGAGGATTCACCAGAGACAAAGTGGGGAACAGAACAGGCAGTCTGACTGAAATACACTGTTGAGGGGAATAGTGGGCAAGACAGAAGAGTCCTGCTGAGCCATTTGAGTAGCTCCCTGGCTGGCCAGGGATCGAATTCGTGCTGCAGATAGCTTCATAGTTCTGTGACGCAACCCCTTGTACCACCAGGGAGGCCTTATTTTATAGTAATATCCAGAAATATTATGACATTTATCATTAAGTTTATTACTATAACTTATATTAATAGATTCTTTAATTTTGAACAGTCCCTACATTTGCAATAATTTTTTTTTTTTTCCCAGCTAGTCATTGTTAGAAAATACTATGGAGTTCTTGTGTGCAAGATTACAGTGGTCCTGTGGGAAGCAAAGGTGGCTAGAGTTGTTGGGGTTCCTTGGAGACAAAGGCTCCTGGTCTCCTTTTGTTATTTTTTTTTTTTAACCCTTGGGAGGAAGTTCTAGCCATGGTGATTGCTTTTGGTGCCTTATCAGGCACGTTCAGAACTACCAAAGAACCTTGGTCCTGGAGCACAGATACACTATCCAGAGTCCGAGATGTAAGAGTGTGCAGAGCTCCTGTGGGACCTGGGCCTGGATAACTGTATATGACTCAGGCTACAGCAACAGCATGTGTCCTGATAACAGGATACAGCAGTAGATTGGGAAAATTGTGATGAGGGTAAATTACCAGTATGACCTAAAGATGGTGGGTCAGTCCTGACCTGGATCTGAGGGGAAGTCTCCGACCATAAACAGCTCAAGTTGTAAGTAAAAACCCTGGGTGTATCACATGGAAGTATCAGAGCCTCAGTGCCGATATTGTCAAAGTTTCAATTGTGAATCCTAGTGCAGGGTACAGAGCAGTAGCTAGGAGTCATCTCATGTAAAGATTATAATTTAGAACCCTGGGGTTATAGCTACAGTAGTACACCCCAGCAATGGCAGATCAGAGCCCTGATATAGAACCCAAAAGTGAGGTTCAGAACACTCAAAGCTCCATGTGGGTAAAGGAAGTTAAGTTACAACTGGAGTCTGAACAGATCCAAGGAAATTGAAGTAGTCATCTAAAGTCTCCCAAAAAACAAAAGCCTGGGGCCTCCCCGGTGGTGCAGCAGTTGAGTGCTGGGTTGTGAAGCTGCCCGCAGCCTCTGCAGCGCCGGTTCAATCCCCGGTCACCGGCGAGGGTCCCACATGGCGCGCAGACCTTTCCTGCCACCTGCTGCTCCCCTCAGTAGTGTACTTCGTCAGTCTGCCTGTTCTGCTCTCCGCTCTGGCTCTGGTGAATTCTCTCACCCTCCCATGCCTCTGACTGTACCCAGTGCTTGTATAAATAAATAAATCTTTAAAAACAAAAGCCCAGGTCCAGATCATTTTGTTACTGAATTATTTCAAACCTTCAAAGAGAAGCTAATACTTATCTTTCAAACTCTTCCAATAGAAGAGAGATTGCTCCCAAACAGATTTTATAGGGCCAACAGTACTCTGATCCTAAAAGCAGACAAGGACATCACGAAAAAGGAAACTACATACCAATATCTCTGATGAACACAAGTGCAAAAATCCTCAACAAAATCTTAGCAAACCAAATTCCACAAATACATTAAAAGGAACATACATCATGACCAAGTGAGATTTACATCTAGGATGCAAGGATACTTCAGATAACCAAATGAATCTATGTAATTTACCATATTAATAAATGGAAAGCTAAACATATATTAGTAGACATCTGACAAGATTTATCATCCATTTATGATAGAAACTTGTAGTACAATGCAGCCAGAAAGAATATACCTCAACATAAAATGTCCATATATGCCAAACCCACAGCTAGCATCATATTGAATGGTGAGAAACTGAACAATTTTCCTCTCCTCTAAGATCTGGTACAAGACAAGGATGTCCTTTCTCAATACTACTGTTCAAAATCATATTGGAAGTCCTAGCGACAGGAATTAGACAAGAGAAAGCTATAAAAGGAGTAAAACTATCACTTTTGCAATAACATGATTATACATTGAAAGTCCTACATACTCCATTAAGAAATTACAGTTTTGTGTCAGTTAGTTGGCAGGCTACAAAATCACAGTCTATTGCATTCCTATATCCAAATAATGAAGATATATTTTGAAAATGGAATGTTTAGAAACATTTCAGTCACTTACTGTTTTTGTTTATAGTATAAGGATTCACAGTTGTGAAGTATATTTATGTATAATTCTTTTTCACTCTTCACAAAGGTAAAGCATTAATATGAAAATCTAAGACACTTTATTTGTGGATTTTTTTTTAAGACTTACAGATGGAAATGCTTTCAAAATTATATCAAGTACCATCTCTGTGTTTTCTTAAGCATTGTTATGTTGTAAGGGCCATTATGGATATCTTGCAGTGGCTATAAAGCATTTTGAATAGCATTTTAAAAGTAATATTGAACATAAATGATGCAATTAGATAGAATTTAATATTGTAGTTTAATATTTCTCAAAGGGGATGTGATAATATTCTAATCCTTCTTTGTTGAAAGCAATTTTGATTGAAATCATGAATCAGATATCATTTGGTCTATGATAGGGTTTGCCCTTGAATTTTTATATTATCAATATCCACGTATACCGTTTAGGTGGAACAGTGCAATTTTAGTTTTCAGTTGGGTTTTTAATATTATTAATATAATGGCAGACCACATAAAGATGCTTCAACAACTATCTAGATTACAGATTGATGAATATGAATTCTCTCATTTATTTGCAATGAAATTGAATAGCAGACCCCAGGCATAGGTTAAGAGAGGCAAGTGAATGGATTATATATTTTTTTAAATTTCTTTTGAGCTTGATTTTTCTGTGATTTGTAATAAAATAGATTAATGGATCCAGTTCCATTACTGATTAAATAGATTTTACTTGAAATTCAACAGGAATGTCACACTAGCAGTTCAAAAGCTTTGAAGTAAAAATGAAGGATAGTTTCGTGGAGCAAAGCAGTTTAGACTTTGATGTAGAGGGAGAATTGTTTAAATTTGAATGAACCATTTGATTAAATGCAAGGATCATGCTGCTACATGTTGTTAAATTGGCATGTATATATTGTTAAATAATGAAAATACCTCACATGTAGACATCCTTTGCAGTCTTCATACATCTTTTGAATACTTACTATGTGTCAAGCATTATTAGCTGCTTTTGCGTTGAATTGTATTTTCCAGCAAAAAGAACGTTGAAGTCCAAACCAGTGGCATCTATGGAATGTGACCTAATTTAGAAATGGGGGTCTTTGATGATGTAATCAAGTTAAGGTGAAGTCAATAGGAATAGGGACCGTCTGACTGTGCAAATTTCTCTCTAGTAGGGACACTAGACACAAAGAAACAAGGATGACTAGGTGAAGAAAGAATCAGACAAGGGGAAATTCATGTGACAACACAGATGTAGTATATCTGTTAAAAGTCCAGGGGTGCTTGAGATTGACAACCACTACCAGAACTAGTAAGAGGCAAGGGAGAATTTCTCACTTACAGAAATCTGAAAACACATGGCTCTCGTGACACTTTGAATTTGAACTTATGTCTAAAACATTGAAATAATACATTTCTTTTGTTTTAGCATCCACAGGAAACTAATATATAGTGATGTGGGGAAGGATCGGGGTGAGGCCAGAGGCACAGGGTTGAAAGAATTCACCAGAGAGAGTAGAGAACAGAAAAGGCAAATTTTATAGAAAGACATTGCTAAGAGAAGCAGCAGGTGAGATGGGAGATGCAAGTGAAGAAGGACTTGCATTAAGGATTTGAGGTGTTATATTCTGTTTTCATGGGCTTTCTAACTAGAGGCTGTAGTTACCTGCTGAGATGTCTGGTCTGATCTTTGACACAGAAACATGTCCTGGCTTCTTCTGCATTCCTGGAGCTGGGCTGGATTTTCTGGTCATGGTGATCAGTCTTAACGGAATTGACACGGCCTTGTCCCTGCACAACCTTCCCTAGTCAAGCCTCCAAACCTGCCTACTGGTTCGGCTGGAGTAGGGGCTTAGTTTTTAATCTAATTAAATTGTACCCTGACATACGGTAATGTACATTAATATTAGAATATATACTATATATTCTAACAGCTCTGATCAAACCATTTAGCTTTTTCCAGTTTATGAAGTATATTTCTTTCAGTCATATATTTATATGCTTACCATATATGATTTAAGTATATATTAAAACAAGACATTTTATTAACCTAAAGTGATAAATAATGGACTTGGAACCTAAAATAATACTGAAAAAAATAAGACATACCCCCCCAAATCTATAATAATTGAAGTGAAGAAGAGTGTGTTTAACACTAAACCTTTTGGGTAGAAGCAACACTTTAGCTGAGATTACAGTAGCTTGGATTTTATGTTATTTATTTATGCATACAAGAGCTGGGGTACAGGCCAGAGTTGTGGGGGTTAAGAGGATTCACCAGAGACAGAGTGGGGAACAGAACAGGCAGATTGACTGAAATATACTGCTGAGGGGAGCAGTGGAAGAGATAGGAAAGGTCTGCTTTGCCATGTGGGTAGCTCCCTGGCCAGCCAGGGATTGACCTTGTGCTGCATAGGCTGCGGATTACTTCATAGTGTGGTGCTTAATCCCTTGCACCACCAGGGAGGCCCCACAGTAGCTTGGATTTTAATATACAAAGTTGGAGCGAAGAACTTGGAGAAGCATGTGGACAGAACTACACATGTGAATGGGGTATTAAAAACCTAAGCCCTAATGACTATTCTAAAGTTCTTTGGCAGTGGCAAGTACACTGGGTAAAGTTTTAACATTAAAACCTTGTTTTTCCATTCCTTTCTTATGAGATCAGTCTCTGAGGCAGCAGGGAGGGGTTTCTATAAACTGTATCCTCAGGGCAAAGATAAGAATAAAACAAAAGAAAAAAAAAAACAGGGAATCAAATTTCTTACTTTTGAATGCCTACAAACCCTAAGGTAGAGACAATGTTTTGAAAGACTGGACTTCAATAGCAAGAAACTTGCACTTGAGACAGAAAAATGTATTTATTTTCTTTGTTCCTTTCTCTGCCAGAAGCTTCCATTTTAAATATGAAAAACCAGAGTCTGTTGAAATTTGAGCAAGTAAGTGCTATCTTAGAGTAGGAAAGTGAGGTTTACACTGATTAGCATATGGGAAGAGAAATCAAAAAGGAATGTTAGTAGACCTTCAAAACAATGGTTCCAGGGAAGTGCCTATCCCATTTTTTTGCACAAATTCCCAGAGTGGAAGAGATGAAATAAACCTCTAAATATGAAGGAAAAGACTAATTGCTTGTCTTCCCACAGCATAATATACAAAGTGGCAAGCCTTACAAGAAAGCCCACTGTCCGAAATGGCACCCAACATTAGAAGAGTAGCAGTGATAGGAGGCTCTTGGTCAGATTGATACGCAGTCAATCACATAAAGTCATAAACTCCCAGAGTAGTATGGGAAAATAATCAGTGCTCCTGAGCACACATCTCCCACCTAAGATTCAGAATTGTTAGGAAGACAAAGTTATTATTTATGGTTGGGACAAAGAGGATGCAGATCTATGGTTCTGCAAAAGAAAACGGACATGGTGCCATGAACTAGATCAGCAAAGGCAATGAAAACAGTATGAAAAAGTGTGGCCACAGGAGGTGGCATTGTTGGGTGTGGAGCAGGATGGAGGGAAAACAACTTAAGATCCTAGTCGAGAAAGAGACCTAGAAGGACTTCCATCTCATGAAGTGCTGCCCCTTTACAAGTGCAGTCTCACCTTTACTGAGGATCAGGTTCAGAGCAAGTTCTTGGAGGAATGTACCTGGTGAGGGTGTGTTTTGGGGATGCATCATAATCTGGTGCAAGCTAGGCGGGAGTGAATATGAGCTGTTTCCTGGGGAGTTCCATTGCCCCCCTTCTCCCCCCATCAAAACTTCCTATCTTTAGTTCTGTAACAGGGTGGTCCCCAGGAAAGGGGGAGGTTCCAGGTTCCCTGCCCCACCCAAGGAAGGGTGGAGCTGAGCAGGAAGAGGAGAAGCGGCAGAAGAGACTGAGGAAGGAAGGAAGCAGGATGGAGCCAGGAGACCTGGAGGAGGCGCATGGAGCCTAGAGACACGTAAAGAAACTGCGCTTGTCTTTTGGTCGTGGACTGGGTGACACAGATGTGGGTGAGACCTGTGGGGAGGTGACCATGGCAGCTTTTATCTTGATGTTGATTTTGCTCTTTTCCTTCCGGGCTTGTCCGGTTGTTTGTGACCCTTTTCTGTGGGTCCCCACTGGAAGATGCTTTAGACTTGTAGCAGGCTTTGGGGCCTTGTTCTGGGCCGATCCCATATGGATGGAGTTATACCCACGAGGGGACGGGTAACTTTGGGTGCTTCATTTAGAAACTAGACTCTTTGCCTTACCTGTATTGTTTCCTAGTTTTATTAAAGTTCCTTCCCATTAATGTCTCATGTGTTTTGTGTTGATGCGGCGGATGGCCGAACCCATTTAGAATAGGCAGGTTTGCGGGGTTGGGCTGCCCCTCTCCCTGTCCTATAACAGTTCCTGTTCTTACTTAACTTTCTGTTAAAATAGTCTAGCTGGATATGATAATCTGGCCATAAAGTCTCCTGCTGTTTTCAGTAGATCCTAGTTTCCCAGCATGTTCCTCATACTAGGACTTTTGCTCTGGTATGAGACCCCCCTGCCAGACTCTACTTTTTAGCTTGACCAGCAGGAACTCTGGGTGCCGACACAATACCCTGAGAACAAGGTGGGCTGGTTATCAAAAAAGATGGGAACTACATTTTAGTACAGACCAAAAAAGTTAGAAAGTGACATGAGGATAGAGATTTATCTTCTAGTACTAGGATGATACATAATTTACTCTTGGAATCGATGAGTCAGAGAAATTATAGCATACTAAGCCTGTATTTGTGTGCCTTGTGATAGAGTATACAGGAGGTAGAATTCTAACAGAATAACTTCTAAAACAGGAGTAATTTAATTAACTCAGAATTGGTAGAGTGAAATATTTTTTACTTCCACTGCAATTAGGATCACAAGAACAGTTGTCACAGTTATAAACAAAATTATTTTATACATCTGACTTCTTGACTGTTTCTAACTATTCAGTTGATATCTACTGTGAGAGGTTAACACGGAGGGGTGATTTACCTAAGACCTATATAAAAACCAGAGAGAATTGCTGATAAAGAGTCACAGTTGTGAAATACCATATTTGTGCCAGATTTAGGCACAAAATTTTCATATTAACCTTCCATACTCTTTAGGAAACTTTAAACCTATTGGTCAGATAAAGAAACTGTAACTCATAAATGTTTAATAACTTGGCATAATAGAGTTGATATCAGAACCTGTGTTGGTCTGAGAACTGAATCTACCATAGTAAGGGCATGTTCCATATTGCCAAAACTAAATGATTTACATAAAAATGGCTGCTGTTAGAGGTCAGTTGTTATAAACTGAGTTTCCTCTCCTATATTCTCCATTGTTTTGCAATTTCAGTCATTGTGTTTAAAAAATTTCTCTTTGCTCTGTCTTTGCTTGTCCTTAATCGTCCTTTTTTGTGTAATCTTTTTATGCAAGATTTATTTATTTATGTGTACAAGAACTGGGGTACAGGCCAGAGGTGTGGGGGATGAGAGGATTCACCAGAGACAGAGTGGGGTACAGAACAGGTGTGGATTGGCTGCGCTATGTGGGTTACCTCCCTGACCAGGGAGCGAACTCATGCTGCAGTGGCTGTGAATAGCTTCATAGTGCTGCGTCTTAACCCCCTGCACCACCAGGGAGGCCCTGTCTATAAATTATTCAAAAGCTTAAGAACAATGGAAAGTTGTGGTGAACAATGTGAAGTTGTAGTATTCCTTGTAGAAATACCACCACTGTTTTCATCATCCAAATACAGCAAGTTTCTCTTTGACAGAAGTTAAATATGTACTTGTGTATAATGTTTTTGACGTTACATATGCCAGTACCTAAATATAAAGCACACACTATTTGTCCCTGAAAGGAATCAAGTTCTGCTATAAAAATGAGGAGGTAACCAACTCATTTTGGTTGCTATGGCCTTATTAGTGATACTAAAATTGAGTCGATTCAAGAAAACAATCAGGGCCTCCATGGTGGCGCAAGTGCCACTGCAGCACAAGTTCGATCCCTGGCCAGGGAGCTACCTACATGGCATAGCAGATCTCTCCTGTCTCACCCAGTGTCCTCCTCAGCAGTGTCTTTCAGTTAGTCCACCAGTTCTGTCTCTGGTGAATCCTCTCAACCCCCACACCTCTGTCCTATACCCCAGCTCTTATATGCATGAATAAATAAGTCTAAAAAAAAGAAATCAAAATATATATGATGATGATGTTGAAATCATAGGTGATTTTGACATTAGCTCAAAGGTGGCTGAGATATCTCATCCCCTAAACCATTTTTTCTATCAGCACTTTATCTTTTCATTATAGATACTATAGTTACCCCATCGTATATGTTGATATATTGTCCAAATTCAATTGATGGTTGAGTTGAAAATATGTTACGTAGCTCTTTTTGATAGACGTGAAAAGCTAATGTATTCATTACTAATAAAAGTATAGAAATTTGTATTTTGAAAAATTGAGTCAGGATAGGTTTTCTTATTGTACTGAATCTGTAATTTTATAGCAGAATTATTTCTATTGTTGATACCCATATTTTTTTACTTGGTAAAATTTTTATTAAGGAAGAAAATTCTGAAATAACTTGTTTGACTATTTTCTCTTACTTAGTAATATGAAACAGTGGGTTGTAATTATGTAAGATAATTTGAATAAAATTACTCACAAAAGGTTACACATATAGCTTTCTCTGCCAGCACAGCTAAACACTTACTTGAATGTTCTTTAAAAAAAAATTGGTAGCTAATTTTTCAATCTTAGAATTTCCTTAGCTCACTCAAGTTGTGAATTTAATGATTTAAATAGGGTGGAAAACATTTTTATAGTTACATAATCTAAGATTATAGCCACTGAAAGATTTTCAACTTTTTAAACCCCTGCAAATATATTTTTAAAACATGTGTTTTGCTAGTTAAGCAAATATTAAAAGCTAACCTTGCCATCCAGTATTAATGCTTAAATCATTATGTTTCAAACTGGGAGGAATAATTTAATAGACATACCTAATTTCTGGAATTGCATGCAAGCCAAAATCTCTATAAACATTCTTCAAAAAACATGTGAGCTTTATTCCTAGGGCTGGAGTTTTATCAGGCTTTACTGCTGGGTGAGTGGCCCTAGCAGGCATCACTTAGGGTGAATCAGATTTAGGAAAAGGTTAATACCTGGAAAATGAAGATCATATCTAAAAAGTGAGTTTATGTAAATCAGTAAGTACATGACACACATTATAAGGAATCAAGCTGACCAGAAGTTGAACAAAATATGACAGGAATTGGCTACGAATAAGGTAAATAGGTCCTTTCTAACAGATTCTGATTTAGAGGCTCTGGTTTAGGTCAGTTATTGGCAGGTTTGGGATAGAAAAGGACATTTGGTGATAAGACTATTAAAAAAATAGGAATAAAGGAGGCTGATGTCACCAAGATGGTGAGATGTTACTTGCTTTGCTTACAGAGTAAAAACTAAGAATTATTCAAGAATGGGACAGTGCTCCAAGAATTCCTCAGCATGGTGGTTAAGGCTTAAGCACAACCTGTACTTCACACCCCACCACAGGCTGCTTAAGAAGAAATCAAGAGATTCCTGGACTACCGAGATGAAGGTCAGTGCAGAGAAATGCCAGAGGTGGTGGTCTAGGGAAACACAAGTAATGGGTCTGCTGATTCAGTCAGATGAGGGGAGGTGGCTAGCGGGAGGAGAGGGGTAAGTAATACAACTCAGCTAGAAAAATGAAATCTTGTCATTTGCAACAATATGGATTGAACTGGATGGGTTAAGTGAAATAAGTCAAAAAGAAAAAGATGCTAGATGGTTTCACTCATATCTGGAATATAAACAAAATAGACCCTAGTCATCTGACTGTAAAATTGAGGCTACTGGGGAGAGGGTGTAGGAGCTGGGGAGAAAAGTGGGATTGGGCACCAGTGGACTATGGTGGAGGGCATGGTATAGGGAAATAACATCTGAAGAGGTATAAGTCGATACCCCAATCCCATACAACACTGTAAGCCAACAGTGCCTCAATAAATAATACTAGTTTTAAAAATACAGACTTGAGAAGTGCCTATTATCCTTCATACAAGTGAAATACATAGCTTCAAACAGTTCAGCCCAGAGTAATCAGGCCACCATCTGAGTCAAAGTTAGCTCAGGCTCACTTATGAATCTGTACTGAAGTAACATTGATTATCACATGTAAGTTTCAGGTGTGCATCAGTAGAAATCAGTGCCTATATACATTAAGTTCATCACTTAAAATCAGAGTATATCTTCACCATACAATTTTTTTAGATTTCTAAGATCAACAAGTGGTTAAGTAATCAGGTTTTTTTTTAATTGGAGAATATAATTTTCTAAGATGTTTACATATAAATTACTTTTTACTTTTTAAATTGTGTAAAGAATTCTAAGGTTTCAAGGACAACCTCAATACACAGAATGATACACTATTGGAGAAGTTTACTCACTTTCTGGTAAATTAGAGGATATGATCTGAGTTGCTGAGTCCGTTCAGATTACAAAAATGAATATAGTTTTTATTTCATTTATTCATTTAATAGCATATTGATACTTAGTGTTCACTATCTGTGCATTATTATGTTGGACTATAAGATGTATATGTAATTGCCAAGAGTTTCCTGTAAGCAGAGCTAAAATATTTAATAGATTTTTTTAAGAAGTAATTTTTTTGAAAATATGTAATAAAGATTATGAGAAATAATTAGGAACCATCTAATAAGTAAATTTTCAACTAAGATTTTTTAAATGACCATAAAATAGAATGTTTCTTCAAATGCTATTCAAGATTTTATTTATTTATACAAGCACTGGGTATAGTCAGAAGCTCGAGAGGGTGAGAGAATTCACCAGAGCCAGAGCAGGGAGCAGTGGGTGGCAGGAGAGTTCTGCGCGCCATGTGGGACACTCACCTGGCGGCTGGGGATCGAACTGGCTCTGCTGAGGCTGTGGGCAGCTTCGCAGCCCAGCACTCAACCACTGCGCCACCAGGGGAGGACCCAGTAAGCAATTATTAATGGATATAAGAACATATCCTCCCAGAAAGATACCTTTCCTTAATTAATATGCAGAAAAAAATTTCCGTAGTGCCTAAACTCCCCATTTTTAGGTCTCAGATGCAACATAGTAAAATTCATTCTTTAGTACATCCATTTACTTTGTAATCTATATTGAGCACCAGTAAGCACTGGAGCAATTGTAACACATTGGAGCTATAAAAACAAATAAAAGAAGGTCTTTGGCTCCAAGGATCCTATAGTAGAGTGGAGTGGGTTATCACCATCACTGTGTTAACAGCTGTCACAATATCTCCATAATAACAGCTAACATTTATTGCTTGTTAAACACTTTACTTGTATTAACTCATTATTCCTTATAAGAATCCAAAAAGGTGACACATTTTAATGTGTTCTTCATTTTACAGATGAGAAAATGAATCAGAGAAAAAAGAAACTAGCTTAAAGGAACGCAATAAATATCAGAGCCAAAATTTGAACCCAGGTAGTCTAACTTCGACATCTGTGCTTAAACACACTATACAAGATAAAATATAAAGGCTGCTGTTGGAGCATGGAAAAAAATCCATATCAATCAGGTTCAAGAAAATCCTTGCAATGGAGGGTAAATTTAGTTTTGATGAGAGGACAGGAAGCAGAGCTTTCTGAATAGTGAGAGCTTCCTCGGAGCTAGTTTAAGGAATCAAGTCTTGTGTTAGAGGATAGTGAGCAGTTTAATTGGGCTGACTTGAAGTTTTCACATGTGAAAACTGCAGGAAATAAAGCTAGGACTTTAGGATTAGCATCAGAACATGATGGCTCTTGGATGATATATAGAAATCTGAACTTTGGTAACTAGGGATAAATATTGAAACATTTTAAAGGGTTTGAGATCACACTTTTATTTTAGAAAGTTCATCCTAAGAACAATATGGAAGAGAAATTGAAAAAAGATGAGTTAGGGCATAATTGAAGTAAAGTAGGCAAAGGGTGATGAAAATCCAAACTTAAGTATTGATATAAAATGGAAAAGGAGCAAAGATAAAAGATGTATTTAAAATAGCTATCATAGAATAAGGATTTTCTGAGTATAAGCATTTACTTGGTAATTTACCTATGTAATAGCTCTTACTCCCAAGTAGTTCTGTTAGAGAGATTTGATTAGTGATGCTCTATCATGAGGTAATAATGGCTTTAGAGAGGTTAAGCTTACATACTAAGTTTACAAATCACTCAATGCTAGATTTGGGATACAAACTGATGACTTTGATTCTCTCTAGTCTATGATGCTGCTTGTCATGAAAAATCTTTAAGGACAAAACTTTACAGATGTCAAAGCAAACTAGTAGTAGAATGGTAAATAAATACATGTATCCAGATAAATGCTTGAGTTTCTGATAGGGGTATATGACTTGTGGTATCTTTTCACCAAAATGTAGAGCAAGGAATTCTAATGCAATTTTCCTGGAAGGTGTTAGTGATTGCTGCATTCATTTATTATCTTTTATTCCTCTAATTTCAGTCTGGCATCAGGCATCTCTTCTCTACCAAAATAGCTCTTAGTGAGATTAGCAGTAACCTTCCTGCTTCTAAATCCAAAGAATTTTTTTTTTTTGAGGTAACATCAGTTTATAGCAGGCATATATGCTTTAGAGGTAGAATATCTCTTTCCCCTTACCGTGTTGTTACCACCCACCACCAAGACACCCATAGTCCTAAACCATAGTTCACTGCCGCGCTCCTCACTTTGTTATCTCCCTGCCCTCTCCTCCTCAGATAGCTTCAGTTCGATAGTCAGATTTCTAGAATTTATCATTGTTTTTCAATATACTTTTTATTCTGCTGCTCAGTAACATTCTGCCCTATTTTCTACTTTATTGTACTGAGACATTCCTTTGAATTTTTTGTATTTTCTTCCTGCTTTTCTGTATCATTGTCAAGATCATCATTATAGCCCAATAAATATGAAGTTACTTAAAGCTGAGGACTAGAATTTTCCTAAATTTTAATCTCCTATGTTTCATTCACTTTCATGATTCCAGTGATTATTCTCTATGTAGATCACAGATACAGTTATCCAGGTCCCTTCTCTGACATCCCTTCTTGGCAATCTCAAATGGAACTCAGATACAGAATACTCCGCCATACCCCGTTCATTTCTCAACTTTCCTTTCCTCTGAATGACAGTACAATCCATTTTCTATAAATGAGGAATGTAGCAGTCATCTTGGGAACATTCTTTGGGCATTATTCCTCCCCTTCCATATCTAAACTATCATCAAGTCTTGTCAGTTGTTTCTTAAATATTTATTGGCTCATCATTGTCATGTGTGGGGTCAGCATAAAAGTTGCCTGCTTTACTTAATGCTAGTGTGGAATTCTCAACCTATAAACTGATCTTCCCAACCTTCTCTAAACTTTAGCCCATTGTCCATACTACACTATATAATTCTATCAAAATAAATTTTTAATCCTATTCCCCTTTACCTCCTACCCTTTAATGATACATATTGAAAGAAGAGAGCATGGCTTTCAAGACCTGCATTATGCAACAACCTCTACCTCTTGGTCCAATTTCATCTTATACCAGCCTTCCAGTCCTTCACACTCACTGTTTACATATATTGCTCCCTTTGGTTGGAACACTATGCCTTCTTAGGTATTTTCTACTCACCCAACAGTTTCAAGTTCACATACTTATGCTCTAGATTTTTCTCTCACCTCAGCATATAAAATCTCTATTAATGACCTGCGACAACCTTCAGGGAAGGTCCAGAAGAGCTCTTTGTTTGTTGAAATTTGTTTTCCAATTAACATATTTAATATAAAATACCAGTAAATTAGATATACACAGTAGGATTTAGATATCAGATTTTCCCGAATACTTTCTTTTAAAGCTAAACAAAATTTTTCTAGAAAGTCTGCCTGTTTACTTTGGAAGGAATTCTGTGCCAAATTTACCAGCACAAAGTTACATGATGGGTGAATTTGTATATATATTTATGTTTAATGTTAATACATTTTGATTTTGTCATTTTACAGGTTAATTAGTGGCAGAAGACTACTAGAAAGATGGTAGAGGCAGAAAATATGAGAAGGAAGATATTTGGAGAAGAATATACTAATGGACAAGGGACTTAGTTGGTCTTTTCTAATGTAACTGGGGAAGGAAAAAGACAGAGAAATGATAAGAGTAATGAAAAGGACAATTCCAACACAAATCAATTTGAAATTAATCATTTTAGTCCACTGAACTAAACAATTTTTTCTAAGTAAATTTAGGCTTGATTTGTCAGAAGGAGACATTTGATGCCTTGCTCTTTGATTTTTGAATGACCTATCTAGCTATTTTCTGAAGAATGGCCTAAGTTTGCTTTCATACTGTGTATTAATTTAAATTTTCTCCTCTAGGGACTCCCCTGGTGGCGCAGCAGTTAAGCGCTGGGCTGCAAGTGCAGGTTTGATCCCCCACCACCGGCGAGGATCCCACATGGTGCAACAGACCTCTCCTGCCACGCCCGCTGCTCCCTTCAGCAGTGTATTTCGTCAGTCTGCCTGTTCGACTCCCTGCTCTGGCTCTGGTGAATTCTCTCCCCACCCCCATGCTTCTGACTGTACCCAGTGCTTGTATAAATAAATAAAATAAATCTTAAAAAAAAAAAGATAAATTTTCTCCTATAGTTTTTTTATAAGCAAAAATGTCTTTTTACTGTTACAAGTTTTAGAAACAATAAACACTAGACTGTTCCCTCAAAACTCAGAAGCAAAATAAACTTTTTAACTGAATACTTTTTTTTTTTTCCTCAGGATGAGTTTTTTTTCCAAGGCGTACAAAGGAATAAAAGACAAGTATCTAGAACTTCAGCCCCATACAGAAAGAGATCAAAATATGACAGATAAGTGTTTCAATTCAGCTTTTAAAATTCATGTTATCTGGTATGGGTAAATTTCAGAAAGACCTTTGTTTGACACAATGAAAATTGTAATATCAACCATCTTCAGGTAACAATGGACTTGTGGTTCCTATCAGATAAGTCCATTTGAATTGTAATCAAAGTCCAAAACCTTGACCTGCACAAGGCTGATTGCCACCCCAACTGGATTTTCTTTCAATTATGGAAAATGTAACGCTTAGATTAGGCGGGCGTGTGCAAGCATATGAAACACCAAGGTGAAGCATAATACATCTTCCTGGAGATAACTTATTTATAGAAATAGACATTTTGTAAAGTAAAATGAAAATCTACATCCATTTCTGAGACCAAATGATGACTTGAAAAAGTTTGATATGTTGGTGCATCCTGGACTTACTGTCTCTCTCCCTTGATGTCTAAATGCAGTGCCTTGAAGGAAAAGTTTTATATATAAGCTAAGTATTTTAATAAAAAATACAAAGTGGGGCCTCCCTGGTGGCACAAGGGGTCAAGCACCACACTATGAAGTAATCTGCAGCGTGAATTTGATCCCTGGCCAGTCAGGGAGCAACCCACATGGCGCAACAGACCTCTCCTGACTTGTCCGCTGCTCCCCTCAGCAGTGTACTTTGGTCAATCTGCCTGTTCTGTTCCCTATTCTGACTCTGGTGAATCCTCTCAGCTCCCACATCTCTGGCCTGTACCCCAGCTCTCATATGCATAAATAAATCTTTAAAAAAAATACAAAGTGTAAATATAGTTGTGATAAATCTTGTTTCCTCAGTTTTTAAAATGTCACTCATTTACATAACTATGTAATTTTGGGTATGCAACTTCACACCTCCATTTGTGCACATGCCTCACACACCCTCTGCCAAAACTCCAGTGTCTATGTCTTACTCCTTTTCTACCTATATCCCCACCACCTTCCCTATTTTTTATAAGCATATAAGAATTGTTGCTGTGCTCTTCCTCTGGTTACTTATATTCCACAAATGAATGAAAACTATCCAGTAATTCTCCTTTACTTCTGATTTAGCATAATCACCTCAAAGTCCAACCATTTTCTCCCCAAAGGCACTGCCATTTTTAACAGCTGAGTAATATTTCATTTAGTATATAGTCTATGATTTATCCATTCACATGATGTTGGGCTTTTAAGTGGGTACTATGAACTGGTTATAATGAATAGTACTAGTTTGAGCACAGCAGTAAAAATTTTTTTTTTCTATTAATGTTTATATATTCTTTGTGTAAATACCTGGCAGTGGTACTGCTGGATCATATAGTACATTCTATTATACTTTAAAGGAATATCCATAATGTTTCCCATAAAGTCTGCATCAAATTATATTCCTACCAATAGTGGACAAGTTTTTCTTTGCCAGCTGCACAAATGGCTGTTGCTAAATATAAGGCAACTATCATAAATATGCTTTCTCATTTTCCGTCAATTGGAATTGACATTGATAATAGTTGACTGTAACTTATCTTAGTATACTTCAAACATAAAATAGTTTACAAATTGTTCAACATTCTTTGAACTTCTCTCTTTAAGCCATTTGTCTTACCTTATGGTGAAGTTCTTAATATATGGTAACATATATACTCTTGGTGTGATCTTCATGAGAAAAATAAAATTACACCTAATTGTCTATTTTGTTCTGACCCTAAGCAACCTGTTTCAGACATTTTCACTACTTGATGAATTTCTCTCTTCAGAGACTACCTCTCAGACTTCTATTTTGGTTAATGAGTGCATTGTGACAAAACTCTCGCGACCATTTCTTTTTCCTCACACTCTTATCCAAAACCTAAACTGAATTTAAGATATTCCTCCTGCAAGAAAGACTAATTATTTGCATTTTTGCTACATGTTTTGCTCTTTTATAGCTTTTAGGGTAGAAAGACATCATACATTGATATAATACAAAGGGCTTTTCACCAGAGAAACACTCATAACCTACTATTTTACTTTCCACTACGCCTTATGAAAGAGTGACTTAATTGTTGAATGATAAATATTTGTATGTACTTTTTTTATTAGGTGGAGTAGTAAAATGTAAGCATTGTGTACTTGACTTCTGAATTTCTGTTAAACCGCAGATTGGTGTGAATGGTCACTCTGGGTATATGTATTTGATCTAGGAATCAAATTTTCCTGCGGCCTTTTAAAGTTGATTAGAGTTGCAAAAGGAACCAACTAAACCACAGAAGTCTCAATTTTTGTGTTCTCCAACAATTTTATAATAAAAAAGAAAATATATTGTATTACAGGCACACCCCAGGAAACGAGAATCACAATGAATGTAAGTTTACAACAAAAGGAGTTACAAAAAGAATAAAAAGTGAAACCAAAAGTAAATAAAAATCAGAGCAAAATGAAATGCATTAGTGATTTTTAAAAAGAAAATTCAAATGATCAATAAAACAAAGAGCTGGTTCTTCAAAAAGATTAATTGACAAAATTTAAGCCAGACTCACAGAAAAGATAAATTCAGAAAGCAAACTGGAGAAGTTATAACAGATAATACAGAAATACAAAGGATCATGAGTATTATGAACAATAATATGTAACAACTTGGACAACCTAGGAGAATGGACAAATTCTTAGAAACATACAAATTTCTAGGACTATCAGGAAGAAATAGAAAATCTAAAAACAATCATGAATAAGGAAATTGAAACAGTAATCAAAAAACACCCCAAAGCCAAAAACCAGGATTAAACGACTTCTCTAGTGAATTCCAAACTTTCAAAGAATTAATACCTATCCTTCTCAAACACATCCAAACAATTACAAAAGAAAACCTTTCAAACACATTCTACGTAACCAATGTTACTCAGATTCTAAAATGAGACAAGTCACAAATAAGAAAACTAAAAATCAGTGTCTCTGAAGAACACAGATACAAATATCCTCAACAAAATACTAGCAAACTGAATTCAACATTAAAAATTAATATTCAAAATTAAAGTAACTTTATGATCAAGTGAGAGTTATTCCAGAGATGTAGGGACGTTTTGACCTACACAAATCAATAAATGTGATAGACTACATTAATAAAAGACAAAAATCATATAATCTTCTCAATTTATGCAGAAAAAGCATTTGACAAGGTTTAACATCCATATCTGATAATAAACCTTCAACGAACTAGGTATAGAACAAATGTACTCAAGACAATAAAGACTATATGGGACAAATAGACAGGCAACATCACACAATGATGAAAAACTTAAAACCTTTCGTCTATAGGAACAAGTCGTGGATGTCCATTCTTATCACTTTTATTCAATATAATGTCGGAAGTCCTCGAAAGAACAATTTGACAAGAATATAAATGTGTCCAAATTGCAAAAGAAGTAGCATATCATGAGTTGAAGATGACATGATATACATAGAAAATTCTAAAGACCTCAGTAAAAAGCTATTAGAAATAAGTATGGTAAAGTGGCAAGCTAGAAAGTTTATTTAGAAAGCTGTTGTATTTTTATAGACAAATAATGAGATAGCAGAATGAGAAAGCAGGAAAGCAATCCTATTTACAACTGCATCAAAAAGCATTAAATTACCTGGAGTAAATTTAACCAATAAAAGACAAACTGAATGGCCTCCCTGGTGGCGCAGCGGGTTAAGTGCAGTGCTGTGAAGCTGTCCGCAGCCTCTGCAGCACCGGTTCAATTCCCGGCCAGCCAGGGAGATTCCCACATGGCGTGGCAGACCTCTCGCCTCATCCGCTGTTCCCTTCAGCAGTGTACGTCGGTCCTTCTGCCTGTTCTGCTCCCTGATCTGTCTCTGGTGAATCCTCTCACCCTCCCGTACCTCTAGCCTATACCCCGGTGCTTGTATAAATAAATAAAATATTTATTAAAAAAAATCATTTTAAAAAAAAGACAAACAGAAAACTACAAGAAACAGAAGACACACAAAAAAATCGATATTTCATGCTCATGAACTAACAGACTTAGCCATTTAATGATATGTCCTAAAATTAGATACAGCTTAAATGCAAGCCCTATCTGTATCCTGATAGCATTCTCATAGACACCCCCCCCAAAAAAAAAATAATCATGAAATTTATTTGGAACCATAAGAAACTCCAATAGCAAAAATAATCCTGAAGAAAAATGAACAAAAATGAAGGTACCATGGTTACCAACTTCAAACTATACTACAAAATGATAGCAATCAAAACAGCATAATATTGTGAATAAAAACAGATGCATAGAACAATAAATCAGAGAACCCAGAAAAAAATGCATATATGTTCCATTAATTTATGATGAAGGAGCCAAGAATATACAATGAGAAAGCACAAGGGACAGGATTTTCAGTATATAGTGTTGGGTAAACTAGGCAGCCATATGCAAAAGAATCAAATTAGACCACTCTCATACACAAAGATTAATCCAAAACAAATTAAAGATTTGAACATAAGACCTGAAACAATAAAACACTTAGGAGGGCCTCCCCTGGTGGTGCAGCAGTTGAACGCTGGGCTGCGAAGCTGCCCGCAGCCTCTGCAGCGCCAGTTTGATCCCCGGCCACCAGGTGAGGGTCCCACATGGTGTGACAGACCTCACCTGCTGCGCCTGCTGTTCCCCTCAGCAGTGTACTTCGGTCCTTCTGCCTGTTCTGCTCCCTGCTCTGGTGAATTCTCTCACCCTTCCGCGCATCTGACTGTACCCAGTGCTTGTATAAATAAATAAATACATACATACATAAATAAATCTTTAAAAAAAAAAAAAACACTTAGGAAAAAAAATAGGTAATAAGTTCTACATAGGTGTCAGTGATGACTTTGAATCTTATTGCAAAAAAAGAAAAAAACAAACCTGACTGGGATTCCATCCAACTAAACATTAATATATATGTCACAAGAAACCATCAACAAAATGTTAAAGCAACTTATTGAATGGGAGAAAATACTTGCTATGATATCTGATAAGGGACTAATATTCCAAATATATGAAGAACACGTTCAACTCAATAACAACAACAAAAAACTAATAACTAATTTTAAACAATTTTCTTTAGCTTTCTAAAGAAAATATATAGTTGGAAAACAGGTACATAAAAAGTTGCTGTAAGTCATTCATCATCAGAGAAATGCAAATAAAAATCAAAATGAGAAAGTACTTCACATCCCTAAGAATGACTTTTATCAAAAAGTTAAGAAATCACAACTTCTGGCAAGGATATAGGGAAAAGAGAACCCTCATGAACTGTTTATGAGAGTATAGATTGGTGCAGCCAATTAGAAAACAATATGGAGATTCCTCAAAAAATTAAAAAATAGAACTATATTATCCAGCAGTTCCACCAGTGGGCACTCATAGAAGAAAATAGAAACAGTAAGTCTAAAATATATATATGCACCTTCATGGTCATTGCAGTATTATTTATACTCGCCAAGATATAGAAACAACCTAAGGATGAATGGGTAGAAAAACTGAATGTAAGTATTCACACATGCAGATACAAGCAATGAAATATCATCAAATCACAGATAATCTTGCCATCTCTGAGAACATGCAAGAAACTATGTTATGTGATATAAATCAGATAAAGACATATATATGCTCTCTTATATATGTAAATACAAAAAATCTTATAAATACAGAAAATAGATAGGTGGCTATCAGAGGCCTGGTGTGAAAGGGGGAAAAAAATGGCTTTAAGAGGGTCAAACAAATAGTCTTTGTATAATACATGCATCATCAGGTTTTTTAATGAGAGGTTTGTTGATTTGTTGGGTTTTTTTCCCCCACTTTGAATGGGACATACTTCGTTTCATTGTATGCTTTTTAATTTTTCTCCACTGCACATTGTACATCTGAATCTCGTAACATGGTAACTGTGAAATCAGATTCTCTTTCCCCAGATTTTGTCTCTTGACACCATTTTTGCTGTCTCTGTACTGAGGGTCTGCCTGATTTGTTAGGTAAGGTCTTAACATGTCTATTTCCGCCCTTTTTCGGCTTAATTTTCCCCATATATGCATTTATTTTTTAATCTACTTTCTTTAATACCTGATTTCTGAATGGGAGAAGACTAACCAAAAAGTTAAGAGGTATAAAGGTGCTGTTCCTTTTTTAAAAGGTTCTGAGAATTATTTCATAATTCTGGAGAGGGACCTGCATCAATGAAAGAATGTCCAGCAACAATTGTCACCTCCCTTTGTTCAGAAGCAGCCATTAGTCATCAGAGTGGATATCCCTGATATTAGGATAAGGTGCTTTTTGTCCACCCAGGCTGTGGCAAGCTGTGTACAGGTGCTTCGAACATGGTGCACAGCTGTCTGCCATGAGGCTGCGGTGAAGGTGGCGTAGCTATTTTGCTTAGAGTTGAAACGGACCAAAATTAATCACAGTTTACTATCCAAGTTTCCCCTGGAAGTTGCAGGCTTTCAACATACTTTAGAGTTCTAAATAATTACATCAGACAGATTCTGCCAGTGGAATTGTCATCCAGATTTGGAAACAGATTCCTGCTGGTAACTATCCAGCTATTTCCCAGAATCCTCTTCTGTATATATTTCTTTGACAGCTTTTCTCAGTTTTTTTTTTTTTTTTTTAATAGAGGCATGCTTTATTTATTTATTTGTTTGTTTGTTTTGTTTATACATGCACTGGGTACAGTCAGAAGCGCGGGAGGGTGAGAGAATTCACCAGAGCCAGAGCGGGGAGCAGAGCAGGCAGAAGGATCGAAGTACACTGCTAAGGGGCGCAGCGGGCGGCAGGAGAGGTCTGCACGCCGTGTGGGACCCTCCTCCAGTGGCCAGGGAGCAGCCGGGGATCGAACCGGCGCCGCAGAGGTAGCCGGCAGCTTCACAACCCAGCGCTCAACCGTTGCACCACCGGGGAGGCCCAGCTTTTCTCAGTTTAAAACCCATTTAAAATTAGCTTTTCAGTGTGAAATATCTAATGGTTGGTTGTTAGAATTACTTTGTTCCTCAAATTGTATTCTTAGTTATGTATTAGCAGATTTTTTATTGAATTATGATCGTAATATAGGAACTATGGACTAATGTAGAAATTATAGACTAGCCCATCTATTCTGACATTTTACTCTTCATAAATCATGGTATGAAAGTTGGAAATGCAATTGACTTTACCCACATAAAATGCTAATGGTTTTATTAACAATTAAAACTACCTTGGAATCTTATATCATTGGGAATATTTTCTCATTAGAATAGGAGTAGAGAGAAAGTTACGTTATAAACCAAAATGCAAAATAAATTACTATCTGGGATATCTCAGTTTGGGAATTTAGATTGTCAAAACAAAGAAAATATTTAGATTAAAAGATAAAGTAATTTGATTATTTTTCCATGGATGTTATTTTTGATACTGGTGTTTTAGTCAGGACAGCATTTCAATGTGAGGGACAATCCTCATAATATATTTGAACTTCTACTCTTGAGCACTAAAAACCAGTATTTCCCTTAGTCATTTTCAATTAGAAGAGCCTCCAGCATTTTTTGTCAGCTCCCTATTGAGGACCAGTGCTTTTTAAGAAAGAGGATGGTTGTTTGGACAATAAAAAAAAAAAAAAATGTTCTGGAAATAAAATACCTTTGGAAAGAAATGAGGAATGTAGAAAAAATACATGAACTTCATAGGAGATGTCTGGTTTTAAAGCACAACGATTCCTATGTTTTAAAAAAAGGCACATGCTCTATAAATATACATAATTTCTTCTAAAACAATGCTAAAAAAGGACTTTTAATACATACTAGATTAGGAAAGTCAATGGTAACTCAAAGAGATACAACAGAATGAGAAGAGATCTCATGGGAAGCCTGGAATAAGTAATTTAGAGAAAACTAAAATCCAAAATAATTTAACATTTATTCTGTCATACTGCAGATAGAAGATTCATAAAAAAGTCAATAGAGGAACCACTGTTTGAATACTGGGACAACTGAAGGACAATCACATAAAATTTGGACAGTTTAAGACACTGAAAGCATTATTGGGTGAGTTTCAAGGTGACTAAATTATTGAAATGCAGATGTTGCTTATGCTCTGGGGGAAAAGCTCAAGAAATTTATAGAATCAGAACTCTAAGAGAAGTTATAGGGATATGATGTAAAACTAAAGGGAAAACAGGCAAGGCCACAATTACTAGAAACAAATCCTGAACTAGATATTGGAATGAGGGAATTTCCTCTAGATGGAATGACTCTACCCAGGAGAGGTAAAATATTTTTGAATAATCTGTGCTAGTTCATGGCCAGGGCAGCTGTTGGTCTGGTAATGCATTAGAAATAAAACACAGAAGCTGTAACTAAGATGTAAAAGTGCTCTTAAATGCTGAAATAGCCCATTACTCAAGCTAATGGTGTAAAAAAATAGTTGCTTATGTTTTTTATACTTCAAATATGACTGCTCTGTTTATTCAGAGCAGATTTTTTTTTTTAATGTTGCACATATCTATGTGGACGGACAGACGGAATCACTGCGGATTTGTGTTTACATTTTATATATGTTGTGCATAGCTTATTGATGCTTCATAGATAACTGAAGTTAAAGTAATTTAAATAAATTAACACTGAATTATCGATAGTCTACTGTTGCGCATAATAAATGCTCTCAGATAACACAGTTCTCATAAATTTTATCAATTACTTTTGCCCATGCTATGTTGGTTAGATTAGGAATTATATTGGAATATGAATTTATAAACTGAGATATAACTATGAATGCTAGCATACCCATTTTTAAAATAGAGAACAGGAATATTACAAATGATTGAGTCCAACTGAGATAATGGATAAATCGGTGACTGCAGGGTAACCCGTTTTACAGTCCTGGCTCTCTACTAGAACTAGGGGCGTCTATCCTTAGGGAAAGGTGAACAAGCAGGATTCATAGGAATTTATTATTGATATTGAGGTTTTATTTTCCAGGGTAAAAGTATATCCCTTCCTAAGACTGAGATTTGAGAGGTGGTGAATTCTGAGAGTATCTAATGCAAAGTGGTTACATTAAATATGAATGTAAAAGAAGTAGTCTAATAAGTGCTAGGAGTCTAATTTAATTAAGAATGACCATACTTTAAGGAAACAAGTAAATTGATAGTGGTTGAATCATGTCATTCTCATCTTTTGTATGTCCACGATTATTAAATCCCTAGGAAGTAAGGAGAGAATCCAGATGAATAGATAGAATGAATGAATGAATAGAATCCAGATGTAAAGATATAGATGTCTGGGCTCAGTATTTAGGGAACTGATTATCTATATTGGAACTAAAGTTCCTAGGAGGCCTTTCAATGAACCATAATTAGTATAGCATACCCTCAAATTCAATCATTGAAATGGATATATTGAAAAGAGACACAAGCTTTGATTCTACACTATATATTGACCCAATCTATCTGTACAAATGAAACATTAGAGACACAATCAATTGTAGGTGGGATATTCATATGTCCCAGTTTGCCTGGGATCATCTTGCTTCACTCTTGTTTCTGGATAATGATTAACATGGTCATGTGTCCCTCACAGAAGTGTCCTTCTTTGGGAGAGAAATCATATGGTTACTACACAGTAATAGAGAACTTTAAGTATTGAACCTGACTGCTTCCAAAGGGATTTAATAAAATTGGGAAAATTTCATAAATGGGATAGACCTGGGGAAAGGATTTAGATTTACAAAATACAGATACACAAGAGGGCCATGAAGGGTAAAATATTTTAGTGTTGCCTAGGCAGTGACCTAATTAACTTGGCCTTGTGCTAATACCTTTTTCCCTCTAGGAAAAGTTAAATCCCCAGTTTATTTATCTCTTCCTCTTGTTCCCATCATCTTTATGTCTCAGTCTGCCTATTTCCTGATCTTTATGCTCTGATGTGGACATAAACAAGGTCATATCCACCCACTAGGATAGTATGTCCATCACAGAAAAATGGTAGGCAGATTTCTTGGGTAAATGTCTTTGCTTTTAAGAGCCAAATTCTTTTCTTTTTCTTTTTTTTTTTTTTTTTGGACTACATTTGCCTTCTGAATTTTTATTTGATTTTCTGATTAATTTTGTTATATAATTCACAGCTGTTCTCTTGTTGTCCTTAGTATTAGTTGTATTGACTGGGGTGCAAATTCTACCTCATATCTGAGAGGCATCCTGATGTTTACTCCTATAGGTGTAGCCGATGTTACAGGACAGGTCTTTTTTTCTTTTTTTAAAAGATTTATTTATTAATTTATACAAGCACTGGGTACAGTCAGAAGCGCAGGAGGATGAGAAAATTCACCAGAGCCAGAGCGGCAGGAGAGGTCTGCACGCCATGTGGGACCCTCGCCGGCTGGCCAGGGATCGAACCGGTGCTGCAGAGGCTGCGGACAGCTTCACAGCCCAGAGCTCAACCGCTGTACCACCAGGGAGGCCCTACAGGACAGGTCTTAATAGAGCTTAAGGTTAAGTTACCTTCTCTTGTATTTTATTAGGCACAAATATACATTTTGGCCTCTCTGCATCTTTCCCATCTGAGTTGTTCTGGATTTAGAAAGGGAATTTGAGGGCCTCCCTGGTGGCCTAGGTGTTAAGTTTTAGCCCTATCACCTCTACAGCCTGAGTTCGATCCCCGCCAGAGAGCTAACCAACATATGGTGCAGTAGACCTCTCCTGTCTTGTCTACTTCTCCCCTCAGCAGTGTATTTCAGTCAATCTGCCTGTTATGCTCCCCAGTCTGTCTCTGGTGAGTCCTCTTACCCCCGACACCTCTGGCCCACACCCCAGTTCTTCTACACACACACACAAAAAGAAGGCAGGGTATTAGAATCATTATTTTACCCTCTTAAATTCTAAAATTAGCCCCTCTTTTTTCATATTCTGGGCTCTAAGATATCAGTCGTTTCAGCCATAGTGCCTAGTACAGATCCTGGAACACAGTAATGTTTGTTTTATATTGCTAATTATTTTCATTTACCTTAATCCTTACAGTAGAATTGTGAATGAGGTATTAGTATGTTTTAACACAATGGCTGTGATTCAAGATGTTATATGAATGAGAGTTAAACTCTTATCTGTTCCTGAATTTGATTCCTCTTCCCTTAGGGCAATTATCTTCTCTAGAAGAAAGAAAGATAATCATATCTTGCTGCATAATCTGGTAAGGACATAGGAATTTAGGGTAACTAAACAGACTGGATGAAGGACATTTTTTGAAAGCCATAAATACCAGATTTAAGAAGTCTGAAATTATTTTGGTAAATTATTGGGGTTCATTGAAAAAATCAGTTTGAGGAGAGTCATGTGATTATAGTAGTAGAGACAAACAGTAAATTAGTGGGTGGTTTACTCAAGCTCAGAGAACATTTGAAGGCTACTTCGCTGTACTAGTATAAGATTTATAGCAGCCTGAAATAGGTTGGTGACAATGACAATGTGGAAGATGACAGGGGGTTCAATAATAAATATTAAAAATGTTATCTGTATGGATTTATATTCTGTCTTCTTTGTTTCCCAAGAATTCATCCAAATAATTATACCATACTAGATTATTTATGAAACACCTAACAGATGCCAGAAAGTGATGGTCCTCACTATAAATCTGTGAGTGCAACTATGGGGTAATGTTATTTCTCAAAGTAAACTCAACACTCCCCCATCTAAAGTGGTGCCAAGCTTATAGATTATCAACAGTTTAAAAATAAATTAATATCAACCATTAATCTTTTCTTCAGGCATCTCTTTTACTACTCCTCTGATGGAAAGTCACCCATGGTCTCCAGAGTTTTTCAGAATCCATGATTCGTTCACCATAACTTGAGCCAACTTTTTTTTTTTTTTTTTTTTTTTTGTGGGACCCTCACCGGCGGCTGGGGAACGAACTGGAGCTGCAGAGGCTGCGGGGCAGCCTCGCAGCCCAGCGCTCAACCACTGCGCCACCAGGGGAGGCCCATAACATTTTATCCCTACTCCTTCTCCCCTGTTAAAACCCATACAATTAATCCATACAATTAAGAAAACAATCATAAAGTATCATCGTATTCTATGCTCAACTTTTACTATCCTTTCTTTGTATATTTGTTTAAGAGTTCCTATTATCTATCTCAGAACTGAGGTGATTCTGCTCATGTTTGAATCTGTATGATCTTGGGCAAGTTCTCTGACTTCCCTATGTCTAGATTTTTCCTCTTACCCATTTTCCCCTCTTTCTTCCTTTGTTTTTTGGGGGGATTAGAATTAAATAAGTGATAGGTAATATGTAATGAGACTTAAAAATCATATCTGACAGTAGGCACTTAAATATTAGCTATTATTAATACTGCTATTTTGATTAGTAAGTCTGAACTATTCCAAAAACAAGTTAGTATTTCTTGAAGTACAGAAGTTACAGAGTGTTCCTTTAAAGTTTTTGCAGTTGATTTAACTTAAGTATTATTGGTGTCATATGTTCAGGTGCGGATTTTTGAAGTAAGTACATGGTCAGTTCATTTAGTTTTTGAGCAGTTAAAAATAGCAGATCTTTTTGATCTAAGCAACCACTTAGTGTGTCAAAAGAACATCATTCTCATAACTATTTCAGCAGAAGCCCCAGTTATACAGTACTCTGATCAGAGTTCTAACAAAACTATGCATAATAAGTGTGTGTTTGTTCTGTGGTCACTTGTTTTGCTGATTTTATACAGCAAATAAAATAAATATAATAAGGACTAGTTCCCAGGTATATTTTAGTTTTATCACACTGGAGGGTGACGCTAATGTCTGCCATCACATCTGAGTATGAAATATCTTACTACATGGCTAAGAGGCATGTGTACCTTATTACCATTTTGCACTTGGACTTTGCTATCATAATAGCTCTTAATCAACAGTACAGGAAATTATTGATACAGTTCCACCAGTTGCTTAGTGATCTGTCTCAATTAGGCACTCACAGAAAAAGGAAATAGCCACATGAAAGGTCTGTAGATGAATTGAATCTAGTGTGAGAGGACTTAGCTTTCATATGTCAGAACTCTAACAGGGATTAATGGTTGCATTTGGGTCCCTTAATAAATTGATGTCAGCTATAAGCAATAGCCATTGAAACCTCTGGTCATTTTCCTTTCCACACAGAGATAGTTTGGTAAATTGCCATAAGTCCCTTTGGGGGAAATAAATAATCAGTACTGTATAAATTGCTGGGTACTATAAGACCTTTCCTAAGAGGACCTAGGCACCCTTGTAATTGATTGATTTTTAGATCAATAACTGAGATAACTGAAGACTAAGGATAGAGTTTCACGATTTTTTTTTTCCAGGTTAATTGATGAGATGTCCCTCTCACCCTCTATTCTTGAGAGGTTTTCTTGTATCTTTTTTATGTTTATGTACTTATAAATAAAAAAAAAACAGTTGCAAGGGTAAAGAAAGCTCTCCAGTTTACCCCTTACTCAAATATTAAATTTAACAATTGCTCATATTGTGTATGCTCTCTCAAATTAGAAAGTAAGTTGGAGATAATATACCCCTTTTATTTTAGTGTGTATTTGTTAAGAATAAGAACATTCTCCTAATGACCAGGGCATAGTTAATGAAATTAACGTGGATATAATTCTGTTAATACAGAGTCCATATTCAGATTTTTACCAGTTATCTCAATAATGTTTTCCACAGCTGTTATATGTCCCTGTCCAGGAACCGACCAAGAACTCACATCACAATATAATAGTTATCCTATCTTTGTAGTCTTCATTACTCTGAAGGAGTTCCATAAACTTTGTTTTTTGTGAATATGGTTTCTGTGACGAGTATGTGACAATTATTTTGTATAATGTACCTTAGTTTGAAATTTTCTATTTCTTCATTAGCATGTCATTGCATTTTTAGACAGGGATACCTCAGAAGGAGGTGGACGCCTCATGGCATTGTATCAGGAAATGCATGATATCAATAAATTGATATCAAGACCAATAACTTTGATTATGTGGTTAAGGCAATGTCAGCTTTGTGTGTATTTCTGCTATAAAATTCCACATTCCTCCTTTGTTTTTAAGTAATGTGTGGGGAGATATATATTTTGCTCCAATGCTACTATCCTGTTCTTCATTTAATTTATGGCTTGTTTTAATAACCACCAATGATTTTCTAATAGCATCAATTTT